>NW_020884886.1:9104834-9145723 GCF_003945725.1 Corapipo altera
CTGCGCCAGAGGCAGCAGAGCTGTTTTGTAATATTAGCCTCTGTTTTGTAACATTATCCTCTCTGCCCGAGAGATTTCCTGCTGCAAATGGGAGACTTGGTCTTCAGAGAAGCATCTGACCTGACCCTTTCTGTATGAGAGTGGGATCAACAGCAAAGAAAATGACAAGAGATGGCAACACTCCCATCACACACAAGCAGAAGCACTTTGACACCCTTTCACTGGAAATGGATGAATGTCTCTGCAGTGTTAAGGACTGTGTGATATTTTCTTATGTCTCAGAAAAAAAATCCACAAGTTATTTTGGCTTTCCTCCAGATGCAATTGAAGTGACAATTGCCAATGTTTTGCCTGATATCTTCATACTTATGTGAAGACTGACAGTTGGGCTTTTAAGGACAGTCAATACAGCCAAGAAAATCCACTCTGGTTCTTGTGGGAGAAAAAAAGTAAAGCAAACATACAACCAGAAAAAGAATTTCAAAAATGCATATCTTTCCCTCAGAAAGGTAGAAATAAAAGCCTATTGCTCCTTTTGTGCATGCCCAGATGGTCAAATGCCTAACAGGGCACATCCAAGCAGAGGTCAGTAAGCATGCACTTAGGTTTTGTTTATTAAAATAATTGTATATGCATCCATTTCAACCTGACAGCTTTACAATTTCACTGCTCCAACAACAAGCCTGTGAAAATGGACAAGCTTGGTACCTGTGGAAGCTAAGGTTAGCACAAGTAGGTTTCCTTATTTGAAAATTCGACATGAAAACCAAGGCCAGACTGAGAACACTCTTGACTGGCACTCAACTTCCTCTGAAAACTAGAATTTGGCAATAAAAAGTGTGCTGGTTTTGGCTGGGGTAGAGTTAGCTTTCTTCACAGTGCTGGTATGGGGCTGTGTTTTGGATTTGTGCTGAACACAGGGTTGATAATATAAAGATGTTTATGTCATTGCTGAGCAGGGCTTACACAGAGCCAAGGCCTTTTCTACTTTCCATACAGCCATGCTGGCAGTGAGCCTGGGAGTGCATGGGAGGTTGGGAGGAGACACAGCCAGGACAGGTGACCCAAACTGACCAGAGGGATATTCCAGACGATATAACATCATGCTCAGTATATAAAGCTGGGGGGAAGAAGAAGGAAGGAGAGGTTTGCAGCGATGGCATTTGTCTTCCCAAGTCACCGTTATGCGTGATGGGGCCCTGTTCTCCTGGAGATGGCTGAACACCTGCCTGCCCATGGGAAGCAGTGAATTAATTCCCTGGTTTTTCGTTGCTTGTGTGAGTGGCTTTTGCTTTCCTTATTAAACTGTCTTTATCTCAACCCACGAGTTTTCTGACTTTTACCCTCCCAGTTCTCTCCCTGTCCTGCTGGTAGGGGAGTAAGCAAGTAGCTGTGTGGGGCTTGGGGACTGCCTGGGGTCAAACCACTACAATGGGCTTCTTGCTATATACAGCCATGCCTCAAGGAAATTCCATAGTTGCTTAAGACAATAGTGTAAGATTTCCCAAATGGGATCAGGAACTCATTACCAGTACTAATAAAGTCATTTTAAGGAGAGGAGAAGCAGCAGCAGAGGAACACAGGAGTAGTTTCTCAACTTTCTGCTCCATGTAATCCTGCCTGGTGGGCTTGAACCAAATGATTTCCTGAGACCCCTTCTCACTTCAACCATTCTGTGATTCTGTAAAACCTTCCCATGCTACAAGTTCATTCTTCATCCTTTACCACCCACACTGTCACCAGCACTACCTGGCTGCCCACACCTCACCAAGAAACCTTCCTGAAGCGGACACCAATAGACCCAAGATCCGCTTCCCTGAGTCTCAATACACAGGGCCTGGCAGAGTGCAGAACACTACAGCTAGATCCAGCTAGTCAAATGATACATATGTAACAGGAAAAAAAAATTCTGAATACTACAAGACTTGTAAAACTCTCATCATACCTGCTTTTTACTCGTGGTCACTGACTGCTCTGTGGAAATGTGCAAGCCTACAGCATTCCCACCGAAGTAAAATTCTCAGTGAGAAGTCTCACTTCCATAACTTTTATTTCCTGCAGTCTCTGATGCAGCTCCTGAATTATTATGTCACTGCTTAAACAGCAACATGGGGAGAAAACAACTGGGTTTTTTGCAAAGGTTTTGGAGTACTTTCAGAATTTTTTGTCCTCCAGGAAAAACTACCATTCCAGGAGAAAATTCCCATTGTTTCTTCTAGCAGGTCATGTGGAAGCAGAATGTTCCTCTGACCAAACCAATCCTCCAGATAACCATTACTGCACCTCCTTGCAAGCAATCTCATGGTGAGAAACTTTTCTACCCAATTTCTCCATTTTCATGCAAGTGCAGCTCCTGTAGAAGAGATCTGCCGTCCCTCAGACCATTTGATGGACTGCCCCTCCAAATCTCTAGATTTAATATCACTGAGCCTTCAAGGAGCAGTTCTGGCAGCAAATAAAACAGAGGTATAAGAAGTTCTCTCTGTCCATTTGGCACCTCTAACCCTGCAATGTGCTTAGAAGGGATGATCCTCCTGAACTTTATGTGATGAGCTGGATGGCTGTGAGCAGTTCAGGCAACTCAAAGCTGTCATAAATCAAGAAGTCAACAACACTTGCCTGAGGCTGCCACCGCGGCTCCTCACAGAAAATACTCTGTTCTTCTGATTATCGTCTTAGTGATTAGAAGTACCAATTATGGACCAGCACCCCATTGTTTTACTCACAGTAAAGCACAAAAGCACAGATGTGTGTGAGGAAATGAAAGTATTATTCCAGTGCATCACACAGCTCACGCTTCATGACAACACCAAAATCTCAATAGGTTTTGGGTTTGTGCTTTCATAAACAAAACCCAGTGATTACTGCATATGGTAAAAAGCAAACTCCAATCATGGCCCTTCAGACTCATCACCACTGCAAAGTGCTAATTAATTTCTCAATCATTACGAAGCAAGACTGTTGCTTCATTGTGTCAGAATGGAAAATTCAGCCAAAGCAACCAGTTATGCATTGCAAAGGGGATGATTTCCACCGAGACCTGAACCCAGCCTCCATGGCTGAGTGTGCAAGCACACACAGTCAGAGCTCCATGCCTGCCAATGCTGCAGCCCATCACTTGCAAACACAGGCATTAGGATCCTGTACGCACCTGCACAAAGCTACTGAAATAAAAATCAGACACTGGAGAAAAAGAGGCCTATAAAGCTGGCAGGGGGCATTCCTCCAGAAAGGCTGCAAATTTCCAGAGCATCTGAGTATTAACTACTGTAGTACAACAAGAGCTACAAGTGGATAAGTTTTCACAGACACATATACACTCTTCTTTCTATATTTAATCTGTTCATGGGGAAAAAAACAGTTTGACATGATTCAATACCCAAATTTTCTCCCTGCAACAAATATACTCCATGCAATTTCCTCCTCCTGACCTACACATGCACAATAGGTTAGTGGTACCAAGGAGAAAAGAATTCCTAAATGAAGCCTTGTGATGATTTTATCCTTCTGTAATGGCATGGGCCAGAGTTAATGTTAAGTGGGATGGGGCAGCAGTGGAAGAGCATGCCAGGGTTAAGATGGACTGTTTAGCAGCAATTAGCAATGATGCATAGTGCAAAAATAGCAACAATAAAAAAAAAGGTTACACTAGAAAAAACCCATTAATGGAAATAAATTTAACAATTTAGCCAATCATCATTTGTCTAAGAAAGGTAAACTTTCTATTGCTGTTGTTAAGTAAATGGACAAGAAAAAACCCAGACAAATTGTATCAGAAATATTTACTTCTCACTAGCAATGAGTTTAGGAGTGTTTTTCTAACAAAAGAAAGAGCTACCGTCCCACATTTTTGTGACCCTCTCTGCAGTTCCAGGGAGAAAATATTTAGTTCAACATTATGGTAAGCTCCAATACGGCTCTATTTATGTGACAAGTTGACAACATACAATTTCATGCTTGTTGAACTGATCTGTGTTATATATTCACTGCGAATATTATGAAGCCTCACCATTATAAATATGAAACAGTATACACTTATTCAAAATAACTCCAGCAGTAGCAATTTATAGCTCGGTTGTTTGTGTGCTTATGAAGTCCAAATGCCACCTTAAGAAGCTGCATCTCACTAAAACAGATGTGGAATGTGACTGTGACCAAAGTGGATTTAAGATGACCTCTGTGAAAGGAGGCTATTACATTTTTGTTTGCATGGCAGCTGACACCAGTTTGTATTTAGCTATGTAGCCACTGGGAACACAGTGTAACACAGTGTCCTCAAGGGCTGGTTTTAACACAGGCCAAGACATCCGCCTAATGACCTAATTAGCTCTCTACTGTTTTGGTGAGTGCTAGTCTTCCCTCTTAGAAAAAGGACAGGTGCTCTACAGACCAGCTGCACAGTGAGTATCTCAAGCTAAAGCTGCTCCAGGTGAAATGTCTCCTTAATGGGACTGTGAAGAGGATCAGTTGCATTTTCTTGATTGTGCGCCTGGGGAATGGTCTTGGTGGCCTCATACATCAAACAATAAGCTCTCAAAGCAATTTTTTTTCTGCTCATTTGGGACTTCTTTCCTGCCTGAAGGTTTCAACCAACATGCCAGGTTCTTGCATTAAAACAGAGATGTGTTTAGACAGTTTGTATTTTGTCCAAGTGGGAAAGAAAATGGAGCAGCAGCACACCTTGCTAACACTAGATACAGAGCATTTGCATAAACTCTTCCCAATTACATAGCAGCTGGTTCAAGTAAAATAAATTCCACTTACTGCTTGAGCCTTTTTAAATGTCAGCATAGCTAATCATAGATTATAGTTTACATATATCATCCCACACAGACAAGATGTTATTGTGCTGGTCTTCTATTTAGCAGATGTAGAGACCTAAGTCAGGCCAGAGACACTGGAAAAGGTAATGCATACAAACACACAAGAAAAGTGACATTGCTCCACCAGGAATATAATGCTTTTACCAAGCGTTTGCTATTTTCTTTCCCTGGAACTGAGGGTCTCTCTCCTAGTCTCGCAAGTGATTTTTATGATACATTGTTACCTTTTACTGTTCTTATAAAGTTTCCTATCCCAAATCTGCATCTTTAGCCTTTTATGTTTATTGTTGTATTAAACCCACAACGTTGTCTGTTTCCCTACTAAACCTATCCCATAGCCACATACTGTACATTCATTTCTCTAGGACCTCAGTAGCTCTTATCTGTTTGCTTTTATGATCTCTTATGAACTGTTAGGAATAGCAATTTGCAGCACTGTTCGTAAAGTCATCTCAGCCTGAACTCAGCCTTCCCCTTTTTTTTGCCATACAGCAATACTTTCTGCGACGAAATCCCATTTGCCATAGAAGCATTTCATTACAGGATGCATTTTAGAGGGACACAAGTTCCCAAGTACACTACGTGTGCCTATCATGTAAAACACTCAATGCGTATGAATCCAAATTTCAAAAAAACTACTTATTAGAGCAGGAAACTACATATTGATGTGAGAGAGCCCTGTGTTGCTTCCAGATTCACCAATATGTTCTATGTTACTCCCCAGAGCTATTTCGTTTGTGCCCTCTAAGTTCTCAGAGAGGCTGCTATGTCGTGCACACAATCTCAGTCCTTTTAAGTGCTTTGATGAGCTTTATTCTGCCATTATGCCATCTAGAACATTAAACACAATGTTTAAGTTCTATGTTAAATCATGATCAGTTCCTATTAAGTGTTTCAAGCTCCTCATTTTTATCAACAGTTACTTTATTAAATCCTTAATAATATAGATGGAATAGTTAGTTAATTTGTGTGTTGAGCCATGGATGTTAATTTGTAAACATAATAACATACTGCAATCATTTGCATAATAGCATTTTAATCTTTTTAGTAAAAGCTGTAATTCCCTACAAAGTACGCTGCAGTAGAAACTAAGTGACTATTGGTAATAATAAAAAAGGCCTTAAAATTCTGATCCTATTATAGTGTTGGAACATACCCAAACTGCTACCATAATCTCTGAAATGTTACTGTTCTCTGATTTAGGTGTCTGTGTCAAGAATAAAAATGAAGTATAACTGGTAGCAATAGACTATTTCCTAAATGTAATTTAGTATTCACTAAGCACCAGCACTTTGCAAATAGCTCTGAGGCTTTCCTTCAAAGTTCAGAGCTCTAGTTATGCATATTGTGTGAGGTACACCATGCAGCTCACCTCCAGCCTCTGTTGTGCTGAATAGATGGCTATGATAAATCATGCTGATTTGGCACTGAAGGGCATCAGCCATCAAGGATTTGACTACCATGTCTTTTTTTTTTTCCTGAGATTATATCTCCTTGAACTGCCTGCCCTGGGCTACTAGTTTTGGAGAAAATTAAAAAGTGGAAAAAATGCTAGGGAAGGCCACTACAGAAAGTCTCTATAGGCTCAGTTCTCTGGAAACCCATTAACACCAGTCACAAGACTGGCAAAGAAAACATTGGTGGCTGTTTAAAAGTCAGGCCAAGTCATTTTACGCAAGATCTGGTCATTCATTAATCAATCTGGCTGCAAACCTTGAATGAATAACCTGCAATGGTGAAAGAGGCTGGCAGCACCACCGAACATGAGGGAGCTTATAATCTGAACCAATGCCCTGGTGATGTTTAAGGCTCCCCTCAACACTCATCATCTTCCTGATACAAACCCTTCCAAATAAATAAGAAATCATTTATCTCCATGAATTTTCCTGCTGCCAAGAGCAAGACAGTCTGCATTTCACTGTGCATTTCTTTTTCTCCTCACATTCTCATTGCTTGTAATACAAGCACTTTTTGGCAGTCTACATAGCTGTCTTTTTAGGCTTTCCAAATACATGGCACACAGAATGGCCTTGAAAAGTAACCTGTGCTACACCCATATAGAACAATTAAAAGCAAACTAATCAAATACAGTGAGCATCTCTCTGGAACACAGAATTATGTAAACAAATTATGTAAATAAATGAAATCAGCAGAAGGGCAAGTAATATGGGTTTTCTGAAGTCTTTTTAAAGGCTAGAAAATGGGTTTTGCCAAGCATAAGATTTATGATTTTACACAGGTTCATTATACTTTAACAGGTAGTTAACGGGCTGCATTTTCTCTTAACATCAGTTGAGTTATTTGCAAACAATGCCAACAAAGAGCTACACCCGCCGTAGATATCTTCTCTCTCCATATTGCTAGGCATGGGTCATAAGTAATTTTAAATGTGGCTAATCTTACATGATATGGTATAGTATATGAAGAAGCCTCAAGGGACAACAAAATATTTTCATGAACAAAAAGCTTTCTCACTTGTGATACATTAAGTTGTATGTTTGTTCACAATTTCACATAGCATTGGCTTTGAGAATGAAAAACTAACCATTTTGATTTTCTAAAAGTAGCCAAATCAATTTTTTGCAAATACAATTTTTTTAAGTCTAGTTCTTCACAAAAGCAAATCATAAAAGTGAATGGTGCAGTGAACCATCTAAATAACTGGTCTTGGGTGACTTATTAACTATTTACTTGCATAAACTTGTGTCAATAGACAGTACCCTGAGGGGTAAGAACTCCTTCATTTTATCTTTCCAATAGTCAGAGCAACAGGCAAAGAATACTAGGTAAAAAAAAAAAGTGATCAAACTGTGAATAGAAAGAAATCAACTAATTCATAATGTACATAAGTACAAACATTGATAAGAAGAGCCTCTGCACTGGGGCAGACAGTCCAGGTTTGATTTGGGACTAGTATCAGTTACACTGGTGTGTGAGCAGAATCATACAGTGATGAATTAGGCGTGTCTGCAAAATACTGGTGTGTTTTAACACTGGAGTGAAGGCCAGTATCTCATCACACCTAAGCAGATGAGAGCAGGGATTTATACTCAACACTTACAAACTATCTAGACTAATTGGACCTTTATCTCATTTGGCTTCTGGTTGCTACCTATTAATAATTTCTAGTCTGTGAGCCACTGGGAGTGTCTAAGCTTGTGGGTGCTTGGCTCAAATGAGCTTTCAGGAACATGATTTGCAGTAAGACCAAAAATTCACTTTCTGAAATACAAGTATTTCTTAAAAAAAGTGCACCAGAGACACTCAGGAACTTCATACCATCCCTCACCTAGACAATGCCACGTGTACTGCATTAATACCTCAAAGAAGACTGTGTTTCAGTCAAGGTTAGGTTTGGCAATTAACACTGTACAGCTTGTGCAAGTAATTCTGCTCTTGTACTTCCCAGCATTTGTTTGTCATTCTGGTTCTTTCCCTTCCACCCCAAACAGACTGTATTTCTATTTTTGTATGACAACACATCATCTGGAAGCTTAAGTTAGATAAAACATACTACTCCCACAATGATAAGAAAGAAAAAAAGAAGCAAAAAAAGGTAAAAAAAGAAATTATTTTCTTTTAAAAAAAGCCAGTGAGGATCAATATGGAAAAATCTAGAGATTACCAAATGGAAAACTGCACAAAACTTCCATTCTCTCAGCTAAAACAAATAGTTCCTCACAGACATGTGAGATAACTCTCTGGAGGAAGAAGACATCTTCTTCTGATCTTGAGCACCCCCAGTCGTCACATTACAGAGCAGCAGAGGCAAGAAATAGTGTAAGGTATCCAGCTGCATGATGGAGAATGGGGACAGGGTTAACGTATGGGAGGAGAAAATAACTGTTTCATTCCCATCTTCCGAGGCCAGGCAACTAAGAAATGTAAATGCAACACACTGTGACGCTGAAAATAGTCTAATTTTGCACTGCAGTATGGTAAAATACCATTAGGGCACAGTTCGTGCCTACAGGTAAGTATGGGCCAAGCTGTGAGGTCAGAGACAGTGATGCAGCCTGCAGCAGAAGTCGATTGGTGTGAAGGCATTCACAAAGAAAACAACAGAATTCGTGTGTTAGGAAAGAAGCAGTATATTTCATTTCCAAACTATTATTTCTGACCTATTACTTGCTGCCTACGTGCCTTCCCCCAGCTGCACTCCCCATTTCCCCATTCTCCTATTTCTTCACACCGGGGCACCTCATCCTTGACATACCCAAATGTGCCCATGCAAGGTTACCTAGCCCTAGTGACCAGTACCTCATGTCACCAACTCCCAAGGTTAACTACAAGCCTATCTGGTTGTCTTGTTGTTTGTAACATGCTTTGATTTTCAGAACAGGAATTATTTCATACAGGAAGTGACAATTCCTATACAAGGCATGTAGGGGAATGGTCACTACCTGTCTGAGACAACTTTGTACTCTGCAGCTGTGGCCATCAGAGCAGCCAGGCAACAACACATGGCGCAAGCAACAGGTCTGTGCTCATGTTCTACTGGTTTTATTGGAATGATTTGTGTGCTTAGAATCGGTAAATACTTACTTGTATTACTTATCTGGAACTTACACTTTGAAAGTCTGCATCTTCAACTGATTTTTCCTAAAGGAAAATGCCTCTGCATTTGGCTTTTGATAACTGTGGAAAAATATGTCTCTTCCATTATAAAAAAAGCAAAACCAGCCTGCACCACACTAGCTGCAAGTGTGGTCCCTGCCCCCTTGCCTCTCTGCCACTGACCATCCAAACCTAGTCACCAGCAGGCTGTACCCTGCCTGGGGCAGTACAACTGCAATTCAAGAACAACACGGGGTTTGGAAACTTTGTAAAACAAGGTGCAGAACACTATACAACTAAAGAAAACAGAGGGCCTAAGCACAAGGCTTTGCAGGCCTATTTTTATTTGAATAAAATTAATTTCAAGTTACTTGGATGTAAATCACAGAAACTGAATAGAGAAGGCCAGTTTCTGCTATCAGTTACACTGGTATAAATCCAGTGCAACTTCATCTCCATCAGGGAGATCACTGTGGGTTCAGAGCTGTATACAAAAAAAAAAAAAAAAGGGTTTTATTCAGGACATCACCCTAAGTAAGCATCTTATGATGTTGTTTCAGTTAATTTTTTCCAGCCTTTAAACTCCACCATGATAATTCAGGGCTTCCCTGAGCCAGTGGACCAGCTGTACTTCCTGGAGCTGTGGTACCTGCCATGTGAGAGGCAGCACCCGTAGCTTGCTTTTGCACAAGGTCTTCCTGCCAGATAATCAATTTATTGTCCAATTTCCTGGTCAGTGGACGATCTATAGCCTTTCCTATTACCAAAGAGGGAAGGAGGTTAGGGTTTAAGAGGGGCACAGCTGCCTGAAACCATGAGGCAGAGAATTATGAAGGCTTTACACAACAAAAGAAAGAAGATTGGAGACAGAGATAAAGGGACAGTAACCCTCCTCTCATACACCCTGATCCCCAAGGCAGAATTGGAAAGAAAAGATTAAAATCTCTCTAGCACTCTTCGACTTTTACTTTTAGACTGCTCTCCACCAGGAGATCTATGACTTCTCTGCCAAATCCACCCTTTTTCTCCCTAATACATCAACGACGAGGACCTCTCAATTTGTGTGCAAAAGAACCTTGCGCAGTAAGGTTCTGAGTGGTAAAAACCTTTACCAGAAATGTTCCAGCTACTCATCAATTAGCTGCTGTGCTGCACTCTGCTTCTTGACGAGGAATTCAAGTAGAAGACAACAAACAACTTTCGACTTTTGCTTTGTAGCTGACAACTGTGCAACTCCTCACCGTGACACCACAGGGCAGTGTACTGTAGGCACTGTTCAGCTGTTTTCTTTCAAAAATCCAAAGTTCCATTTAAATCCTTTCAAGGCTTCACCCCCCACACCCCTCCAGATCGCAGGCCTAGTTCTGATCATGCAGATCAAAGGAACCAATCAGAACCCTTAACACATCACCACATTTATTGTCTCTTAATGGGGGAAAAATTGTAAAACTGTTGTCCACCAGGGTAACAAAAAAAAAAATCAGAAAAAAAGCAAGCAAGGACTTTGCAATGTGCACTTGCATCACCTTGCCTTACCTCAAATATATTGGCGGGTTCATTGCTGTACTGATTGGAGATGATCTCTGACTGGTCGCTATACCACTTGAGTCCCCCCAGAAAGCTGTCCGCGTCCAGGTCGTTCACATCGAGTTCAGAGAGGTCAAGTTCTGGGAGATCTGGGCAAAGAGGCTGGTCTTCACCAACCAGAGCAGCACACTGCAGGATACAGCAACACAGAAATAGTTTCATTAATTACCAGGAATCTATTAACTTTAATATCATGTGGTAAGAATTAAACCTGAATTTAGCTATGGCACAGTGTCACTAAGATTGACCTTTTTTTCTGGAAAAAAACCACTTAAGTATTTGATCATGGCTAGTACTATACAGGTATGCAAAAAGGATGAGGAAATAGTAGGGCATAAGCTGCCTTCTCTGTCACATATCTGTCCAGGGACAACGACTTTCCTTCTCCCTACACTATTTGATAACAATCGTGTTCAAAGCTTTAAATCCAACAGCAGAGGCCAAAGCATGTCCTTATTCTCCTGCTTCAGAGCAAACCAGTGCAGGTACAAGTTACAGATGAATACCTCTGGGCAAGGTCTGTCACGTATTTCCTGATGCATTCAGGTTAAAGAGGCACAGCCTGTTACAGCCTTCAGCCCTGGGGGCTAGCTCAAGCTGGAGATAGTCACACTTTTCACTTCTACAGAACTTTACCACAATCCTTGCGGTCAATCCTGATGGTGGTTACCATATGGGCATAAAAATGCACGGGTTAGTGACGCTGCTGTGCTCTGTTCCCGGTGCATAGACCACAGCCATATCAGGGTCCTGGCAACCAAAGTGCAGCTTGGAATATCCTGATATTCTCCTCTGGGTGACAGGCACAGTCAGTTCACACAGCCTTTCACCTGCTTGGTGCAAACACATCTACTATCCTAGACAGTTCCCTAAATGTCCCTAGAGAGAGGATGTAGTGAGAGAATCAAATGGGTTTTCCTCTTAGGGCATCCTCTGATTCAGTAATCCTAAAGTAGAGGGTCTGTGAAACGTTTTGATTGAGGCAGTAAACAAAGTCCCACGAATCCTCTTCAGCAGCGCAAAATGTTTTGTCTGCACAACTTAGGAAGAGAGTGGGGATAAATACAAACAAACCCGGAATCAGTATCCTTTCATATGCTAGTATGAAGCTAGATAGGGTATTGACTGACCTACTAAGGAAGAAAAAATTAATAACTTTAGCACAGCAGTCGAAATGTCAGAGTATCCACCAAAACCATTTCCTAATTATGGAAAACACGTAGTAACAGTTTGGCAAATAGCGGAGTTCCATATGTCAATGCTGCTCAATTAAGCAATTCCTACTGCACTGTACCATGTATCCTCGTAACTCCCCTCCGAACACCTACATCGATACGTGTATACTGCAAAGCACACGTAACGCTGCAAAGGCACCAGGCGCTGAACGGTTAAAAGCCATCTAAAGTCAACTGAGCCTAAGGACATCCACCCTGAGTATTTCTAGCAATGTGTTAAGGATGGTCAACAGCAGGACCTTCTCAACTCCGGTCAGTTGACTGGGTGGTTTGAATGATTTCCCAACTTCTATTTGGACTGAAGTCAATGCAGAAAGCGCCACTTTCTGAAGGCAGATGTCTGTAGGGCACTAACACAGTGTCCATGGATGTGAATTGCTCAATACCAGTTATGTCACTCTCACAAGGACCGCCTTTCACAAGAATGCAAGCCAGAGCTGCTGAAGGTGCATTTCATTGAGTTTTTTGTCCCTGGGAAGCTCGGAGCGTCTGCAGTGCGCGGGCTGGATGCAGCAGTGCAGCCGTGAGCAAAGATTTTGTCTGTTGGCACAAAGACTTGGTGCAGCTGGTGCGAGCTATAATTTACCAGACAACTTCTGCGTCTACCAGGACACTACGAGATAATCACGGAATAGGCCAAGGGGCAAGGAAGCTGAGAGGTTGCAAAACGAAGCTCTGAAATAGCAGTTGTTTTTCTTCCCATTATTTTAGGAGCTGCAGAACTTTAAGAAGTCAAAACCCCACTTAAGTAATCTTAACTGCACACAATTTTTTTACCATTATTTTGGGCATAAAGAAAAAAAAAAGAAAAGAATTAGAAGGCTTCCTTTTTTTTCGTGCGAGACACAACCTTCTGGCAGCAATCTTATAATACAGAGATGACCTTTTTTGATGCTTGGCCGAAATCTCTGATCTCATTAAAGGATAATCTAGTTTTTGACTGAAAAGGTAGATTCTCAGTATCATTCTCAGGTTTGTGTGGTGGAGGTCAGTAGCTTATAACTGATGCCACAGACTTCTAAAGTATCCTGCTGATCTCTTACTGCTTTCATTTATAAAAATAGCTTCACTCTGTGAACCACCTACTTAAACATGTTTACTTTTGGTAATCTGCATTTTTAAGTTCCTACAGTGGGCTTTTGAAGCAATATAAACAATGGTATTAACAAAAAAAATTCCTGCTCATCACAGCTTTCATTTACCTGTAGTGACTGCAATGTCACCTAAGAAATGTAACTGCTGAAATGAAGTATATATGCCTTGCCAATGCTGACATGATAATAAAATCAATGTTTCTCAATATGACATTATGCTTCTAATCTGAGACACATTAGTAGCAAGTGTTCCTGTTATTAATTTATATTTGGCCTTTGGATGATGCCAGATTTAACACTCCAAGTCCTAAAACTGTCCTCATCTGACACGTTGATATTTACTGTTTGCCTATACATCTGTAACAGGTGCACCTGCATTGCTAACACACATTTTACTGTCTTCCCACAGTTATTTGATATGATAGTTATTCCATAACTATAGCCTTAATTTTACAGTAACATTTAGGATGATAAAGCAGTCACTAAACACAAAAGGCTAATTACTGTGCGTTATTTCACTCCAACAGACCTTTTTTCTCTTAGTTCAGGCGCAAACAATAAATTAGCTCAACTGCACTGATGGTAATGAATCATTATAATTAAGTATAATTCTTCATTAACCTTTTGGATGTTTTTGTGCCTTTGAATGTAAATTTAAAAAAAAAAAAAGACTGGACTCGTGCCATATTAATTATATTAATGAAAATATAATCTGCATTTTATTTTTAACAAGTTTTTCAAAGTGCCAAGGGGATGAACTCAGGAAAGAGAGAGAGACTTGACAAAATGTGTGTCATGTGGATTCTCTCTATCAGTCTTTGCAACCTTACTGTACATCACCTTCATTAAGCTGTGAAGCACTGGGGACGCTGATCAGCTACAGTGATGCAGGCCTTTATTGAGCAACACGCCGTCCTGTCATTATGAGAGCAAGAATATAATACATTTTACATTGACAGCAAACATTAATGATTCAAAAAATGAAAGCTGCCTCCAGTACCTGTGCCTGCATTATTTTAGCTCAGTAAAGGTGATCCCCTGAGCCAAAGCAGCAGGCAGACACTAGTATTGCTACAGGAAGTGCAACGCAGGAGCACACTGGCAAAATCCTACCCACAGTTAATCCATCCACCACACAATTAATATTAAGATCAAACCCTTTTTTTCCTTCTTTTTTTTTTCCTCTGCACTATGAAAAAGTCATTGACATAAATTATCTATTCTGTTACTAGCTTGAAATTACTGCTGGAACTCTAGTGATTAAAATAAATCTTCAGTATTTCCACATAAGCCGGTTCTTCAATGAGCTCCTAGCAGCATTAGGAATAATACATGATGGAAAAATGAAGCTACGGCAGCTGAGACCCATGCTACAAGCCAGACAACAACCCACAGGATACTCCAGCTACTCAGAAACAATTAGGACTTTGGAGCCAGAAAGTCATCCACTTACAGACTTGACTCATAATAGCTACAGGACATATGAATTATCCATATCTATTCCACTTTACCAAGAAATCAAAACAAGATAAGACCAATTACAATATGCAAACAGAAATCAGCAGATACAATGGCAAGCTGCAAATATTTAAAACATGACAAAATGACTTGAGAATTCACATACATGCTCTGCCAGATAGGAAAAATATATTGGAGAACATGGGAATGTTTTTACTTTAGATGGGTAGCTCTCTACAGCATGAACATCTTAGTTAAAAAGCATCGCCTGTAACCTGTTTTTCCCTTCCCCATTGCCCGAGGGGACCATTTTAAGCACTTATTCCAAGCCCGAAGCCAGAGGATTAGTTCCTTTGAGCAGGTCTGTATTTGGGATTCCTCTCCATGGGGTCCAAAGAAAGTTTGCCTCGCTTCACAAGTTGCCTGAACTTTCAGGTAATGCTCCATTTTGCCGAATGCAAACATGCAGAAATCCTCAAACCTCACATTATACTCCAGAGATTACCACGGGGCTGCTTGCCTCTTTTTTTTATTTTTTCCTTTATGAATTGTAGCCAGCAGAAGCTGTGGATTTGATGTATTGCCGTCTATTTTTACACAAGCAGCAGCAGCAGCGGCGGCAGCAGCAGCAGCAGTTCACACAGTCCTGCATAAACTCTATTCTCATGGTTCATCCTGTTGTCTCTGCTGTACAGTGGGATTTAACCATTTGCTGGACTATTCGGATTGACTGCGAACCCTGCTCTACGGGGCATTAGCTACAGTGTCAGTATTCCAATACCACAAGAAGCAGGGAAACGTCTCCTTCCAGAAATCTCTTTTAAAAAGCACCTAAAGCCAAACAACAGGGTATTCATTCCTGTGTGCATTTTGTATTCTGCCACTGATAAACAAGAAAAAACCTTTGACAGAGCACAGTGAAAGAAGCAATTAAAATTTAAAGCCAATGGTTAATTTTAACTACTTTTTTTTTTAAAGAAATGTTACTCTTATTCTAAATAAACATGGCATTTTTCCAACCAGGCCACTAAACGCCACTGGAAATGCCACTTCAGACACCGATTCATATCAGTATCTTAGAGCATAAATATTGCATATGACGGGAAAGCGAGCCAGAGGCACATGAAAATAGTTTCCAACTGCAGGAGATAGTATACTGATGACAGGAGCTCAGCTTTGATTTGCTCAAGGCATCGCAGAGTAACCTTAAAATAGCAAACTTACTGGAGTTAAGATAAGATATGGACTTGTTTGCAAAGTATGCTGCCTCGGCCGTCCTGCCAGCTCCCTGACCAGCCCACCATCCCCGCCACCGCCTGCACCCCACGCGCCACCCACGCCGTGCACCCCTCACCTCGAGATCACTCCATACAGAGTCCTGGTTGCACATGTCCCACGCCATCCAGCTGCGGAGCAACGGCAGGAAAGCTGGCAAACTACAGTCCAGAGGCAGGCAGGCAGGCAGCAGACACTCATGCAGGCAATGAGACCCTCTCTGAGAGTGAATCGAAGGCACCTGTCTTACTACTGTTCCCCGTCACATGACAAAGCTATTAAAAAGTAGGCTGGGCTGTCACTCATCCAGCCTTCTGGTGCCGCTGCTCCAGCCCGTGACGTCAGCCAGGGGCAGACCCAGACTGAAGTGAAGTAAATCTTTGCAAAACCCGCTCAGACCTCGGCGGCCGCAGCACCACGCTGCGATTCAAAGCAGATTTCCACGCCACACCCCTGAAACACTGCTCCTGCTGTAGCACAGTTCCTATCCCTCCCCATCTTCTTTAATTTCTTGGCTTGCTTTCTTTGTCTTCCCCCCACACCCCGGCACACAATAGGCTGAGCTGTGCTTATTATAAAGAAAAAGTGAAGTGACTCCCAGCCGAGCTACAGCCTGCATGCGAGTAGCCCAAGCCCAACCTTTCCAGTGGCCGCACCGGCTCCTCGGCACTGTTCCCTTTGGAGAGCCTGTCCCACAGTTCAGCAAAAGTTACACCACCTTCCAACATTTTTTTGCACTCGGGGATTTTGCACCTTGCCAAATGTTTTGGTTAGGTTAATGGTTTCTCAGGGATAATTGCAACTCAAGTTAGTTTTTCCACATCAAATGCATCAGCAACACCCCTCACCCCCACCCCAGCATTTCTCTGGAATGGAGTAAGCATCTATAAAAAACATTCCTACAGTTATCTCACCTGCTCCAAGGGGGAAGCCTGATCCTGTTCCTAGGTAGATTACAGTATTTTTGAGCTGCATTTTAATCACTTCTCTGTCTCAGTATATTTCCCAAGAAACCATAGCTGTTACAAGCAACTGCCTCAGTCCTACCCAGGACCACCCTGACCCACACCCGCCTCTCCCTATAAGCTGCCTCGGAACATTTCTGTACAAACACCACACACCAACCCTTCTGACCTGGACTCAGCGTTGGTTCATTGAAAATAAATAAATAAAAAAATCTCTTGTTGTGTGAAAATCCAGACACACAGTTAAAAGACAAGTCTTCTCATCAAAGTCTTTGCCAGACAACAGGGGCTGCTGCAGGTGCAACTGGTTTATGATGCCCCTTTGCACTGCATACACAACAAACTCCATGTACCAAACTGAACTGCAAAACGTTGCCCACAACAGGGAAAGAAAACCCACAAATAAAGGTCATGTTTAACTATCTCCACCTGCCTGCTTATTGTCTTAAGCTCCAGTTTTTTTAATTACCTGGGTGCAAAAAGTCTCGTGAAATGTAAGCACTGGCTCTGTCGTGCTGGGCTACCAGTCAAAGTTAGAAAACTATAACTGATCATTCTCTATGTCATGAAATATTCATTTTCATTGTTATTTGCAAACTCAAGTATTCTAAAGGCTAAACGAATTCAATTATTATACAAGAGTATGGCAATTTTGCTGAGAGAAAAAAATAAATACAAAGTACAATTCTTGAAATAGCCTTTTTCTCACAGACATTGGAAACTTCAGAAATGGTAGGAGGTCTCAGATATATTCTTTGCTTATTTTTGTTCCCTTGTAATTCATTATTGCCAGTCCTGATAAAATGTATATTTTTCCCAGCTTGTGCTTAAGTTGCAAATCACATCACACTGTCATATTTTCACCAAGCACAGATGACAAAAATGGCATTGTTCTTACTTTACTTAATTAAAAAAGAAAAAACCACAGCAAAATACCAAATGACTATGGAAAGCCTTTCCTACAAATAATTAAATTAACGGTATTGCTTTGCTCTCATGACGAAAAAAACCTAATTTCCTTCCCAATTATATGCTGATTTAATGATAAAACTGCAGTAAATTATTAAGATCTGTGGCAAAGGTGAGTACCTCTACCCCCCGAACAGTCAACTGTGAAATAATGCTGGGCACCTGCCTGCCTGGAGTGGAGTTGGTTCTTATTAATTATTATCTGTGGATCCATGGTTGGTGGAATATTCTCCTTCAATACCTACTTATAATTGTGTTCATTGACTGTGCCAAATCCATCATCTTTTTTTTTTTTTAAGTTTCATTCACACCTTTTATAGAAATGTATTTACACTGGAACATTTCATATTGCTGTTTTGGATATTTTGACCTGCTCATGTTGTTTCTATTTTCTACATTTCCACTTCAATGCTTTCCCTTCAAATTAGCAAGTTAACTGATAAATAAAAACTGTGACCTTAGCGGTGCTCTCACCATACAAGCTTTAGAGATTGAAGAACTTTTTTAGTGCACTGTGGACGGTGCGACCAATAGGTAATAATTACAGAGTCCCCCAGAGCTTTTCTATGGCCACATTATAGCTTGAACTTTTCTGGCAGTTCCAGCGTTACCTGGAAGGGATGCCAAGCACGATTCCAACTACAAAAGACTGTGAGATTTCAACAAGGGTTCCCCATTGCTTAGGAAGAATTTTTTTTTTTTTAACTGAAGTGTCTAACGCCAGCCATAGTATAAATTTACCCACTAGGATCTTTTTTTTCACATGTTTTAATGTGGGTTTTGAGCATAGTGCTTGTGAGAGCAGAAAAGCAAGGAAGGCAGCTGCAGCACTGGTGTAGTTTGGAAATGGCGCAGCTTCCGCATATGTAAATGAAACCTGTGAAACCCGGCCAGCACCTAAGCTGCTTTCTCAAAGGAAACCTTGTCTTCTAAACATTCCCTAGTAGCTTTAGCAATGCTCGTCCCTCTGTTTTGACAACACTAAAGAATTGCACAATCATCTTTTGTGCGGCAATATCTAAGCACACACATAGGATATTTGGTTCCATAACAAACATATACAAAGAAAACCCTCCTTTAGCTGGAAAGTCTGTGGGTCTGTTCGATCCAATCTGCCCTATTGAAAAGTCAATCATCAGACAACTTCCTCAATCCTTGTATTTCCTCTGTTTTTAGGTTACTCTGTACTGAGTCTCAGCAATTCCCAAATTTTGCGTTTTCTTCTTTAAGGGTCATAATTCAAGAAAGTTCTGCTAAGCCTTCTAACAGCATTTGGGCACAAATTCGCAAATCCTGATACATTTCCAACAGGATTGGAAGGTATGCCTGCCTGCAACAACAGGCAATGGAAATCAAAGACTGAAGCCTTCAAGCCCTCTGTCCTTGATTTTTTCCTGGATTCAGAATTGATTTTATCTCTTTCTCCTCTTCTTTCACTCACATTTTCTAACTATGATCATGTTTTTATTCCCTGTAATTTAGGTTTCTTGAAGAAGCTACTGATTTTGGAGCCCTCATGATTTCAAAATCCAAAGCTTAGTCCCTTCATTATGGCACCAAGGAAGAAAGATTTTCTTTCCTTGCTACTTTTCCAGTGGAAAAGGGACAACCAAACTTGTTTATAAAAACAGTTTCAGCCAGATGAGGTTTGCAAACCAGTTCTCACATCAGTTCAACCCTTTCTGCTCAACCTTCCAAGAGTGAATGGCCTTACAGCAAAAGATCAGACAATGCTGTGTATAAAAGAGGAATCTGCACTCCAAAGGTGTGTTAGCGTGAATGGTGTTCTATATAAAGTATATGTACCCTATTAATTTTTTATTAGAAATCTTCCTTCTGTGCATCTTAACTCTTATTTTTTGCACAGTACTGTATTTGTTTTCCAGTCCATTCTCTCTGTTCCACTTCTATCCTATTTGTTTGCTCTTTTTTTTTTTTCCCTTCTCATCTTCTTTTCCTTATTTATCAAGTTCATCCTACCCAGAATATACCTTCAATAGCATAAGTCAGTGAGTCAAACTCCTTGAACTTCTGGGTTCATTGGTGCAGTAATTCTACAGTGGAATAAAGCAGTGTGCCCTCTGCAGTTTTGCTAGGGCAGTTATGACCTGAGATTTTTTTTAACAAAGAAAACCCACGATGGTGCTCTGTACCAGCTCTCTGGAAAGCTCAAGAGATCAGGGCCAAATTAATTCCTGGCCCAGCTCTGGGTCACAGGCTGCTGTCTGAGGAGCTGTATATTTGAGAGTCCAAAGTAACTTTCTCCAAATGGCGATGCGTTACTGACATCACTGACACCAGGCTGAATTTTGCCACATCTGCTTCCACAGACTGAGAGCTCAAATAAAGAGCACTGAATGCCAAGGTAAATCACTCGCTTGTTCACATGCAACTGGACCTGACTGTGACTATTTACTATTATTGCAGATTACCAGATTATTGGTGTTAACCAGGCGTGCAGATATGCAACTCTTTGTAACTGGTTGATTGTAGTAAAACCTTCCAGGAGTGCCTAAGTGAAGCAAGAGGAGCACAGGTACCCACTACAAGAAATCTTCTTATAATTTTTCTTATACCTCTCTGAACATTACATTTCACATGCGTTTTTCACTTACTCATTACTAAAAACAAGAAAAGCAAACCACTCAAGCTGATTACATAAAAAAAAAATTTGCCACTTGTTTCCCCCCAACATTTGGAGCCCATGTTCTACAGGACCCACATTTGCTATGATTTACAGGAAAATCCAGCTTGTCAGGCCTGCTAAAAGCAGCATGAACACTCGGGTGTTACTGTTTCATAGAAAGACTAATCTGTAAAAAAGCATCTATATTTAAATTTATGGCCCCTATATGTTTGAGAAACAGTCGTGTAAACACACCAGTTTCCTGGGGAGGCTTTTATGCTGTTTGAGCACAGAGACCCAGGCAAGACAAGGAGATAGATTCCAGTTTTGCACCTTCTTGCAGGTTGGCAGAGCAGGCAGGACCACATCAAAATCACAGACCGTTGCAGATCTTCATCATCTCTCCTTACTCACCTCACTGCTGATATTTCCTTGGAACAAAAGAAATCATAAAGTTCTTTTTATCCCTCTATCCTTCCACACGTTCAAGTCACTGGAAGAGATCAAAACCTGCTCACGTCTGATTTTATCAGACCCAGGGAACTGTTTTCTGGCATTCCTGTTCAGGGGCTGGGAGCATCTGCTCTGTACTCAGAAGTTGTGCCCTTCCTCTCCCACTCCCAGCCTTGCTGGGATGCTCACACCCTTTCTGGGCACGGGCAATTGTCTTCTCCAGCTTTAGCCACAAAGGGCAGAACGCAGAGAAGCTTCAGGGATATACCTCGTATGTGTAACTCTATGCAGAGCTCTGGCTCCCCAGCCAGATAATTCTCATTTACCCCTATTACCATCCACCTTGCATTGTCTTTCCCAGGCACCCAGAGTACTACCCTGGAGCCCTTGTTCCCTGACTCGTTCATCATTAATGTCAATTAATTAATTATTACCAACTTTTTCTGAGAGGGATCTGAAGAGCATGAAGAGGATGATCCCATAAACAATCACCATGGACTTGACATCTTAGGGTACAGAAAAGATTCCCTGATGCAATCGTAAGCAATCTGGTGGGAGCCAGAGCCAAACCCGTTCCAAAGTTACCATCCTTCACTGAGGCAGCCACTCAGCTGTCACACTGTGTTTGGGGCTTGCTTTGCCACCTGGCCATTCAGTCACCCAGCCTGGAGGGAACTTGCGGTGCCCAGGTTGCCACAGCAGCGCAGGAGAGCACACTCCCTGCCAGATCCACACCAAGGCTCACAGTAGCTAGTGGAAGAAAAAACTCTCCTATTTCCATAACACAGCCTACCTCCTCTCTAAAATGGCTTGTAAGGTGATTGCAGTGGAGCACACGCAAGGCTGCAGCGCAGCACTGGAGAGAACAGCAACCTTTAAATACTCTAAAATCAAATCTTGTTTTACACAAAAACGCTATGGTAAAGTCGACATGAATGAAGCACCTTTGAGTGAAGGAACAGAAGGAAAGGCAGTGGACAGTTTTAGTGCCTCCTAGCAATTTTTTTTAATAAACTAGAGATGACAGACAGCCTTACCAACATCTCATCTTCAAATATGACTTTCTTCAGAGGGTGCTCAGTGAAACTGAGTCAGCCTTTTTTCCTGGGCCTAGCTCTTGGCATTTTTCATACTAAAACAAAATATAATATGGAAATAATTCTGAACTGTAGTCATCTGACAGGATTTCAGCAACATTTCTCAGATTTTCTCTGCAACAATTTTAGGCAAACAAAAAATGAAAATATCACACAAAAGTTCTGGAGTTGTTGGTGTGTTTTGATTTTTTAAAAAATATGCTTAGGCATCAAGTCACTCTTTATAGAGTTATGCCTGGCTGTGGAGAAGGGCAAGCTTCCGCAGAAACTCCTGTGAGTGGGCAACAGAGCTTCACCTGTGCAGCAGCCAACGCTGGCTACTTGGACTCTGAAGGTTCCAGGCTGCAGCAGAGGTCCCCTTCCCCAGCCACCCAGAGCTGCTGCACCCTGTTTTCCTGAGTCAGCCAAGGACAAGCCAAGAGGAAACGGGGTCACCTCATCACAATAGTGAGCGCAAAGCAACAGGTTCACGCAGACAAGGCTTCTGAAGGATCAGCTTCAGCTGACCTCTTAACTAGTAGTTTCTGCCAGACAAAATTGAGCCCTGAAGTTATTTTTAGCCAGAACACTTCATGAATTGCAGTTAACTTGCAATATGCAAACTAGTGACTAGTGCTAGAGGAATCCCTATGGGTTTGTGGTTCCACTCTCTGCTCAAAAGTCCAATTATTCATTTTTCTTAGAGCTGCAATATTAATCTAAAAAAGTTGCACAAATGGCAAGAGATGTCATCCTCCCTCCATCCCCAAATCAGATAACAAAAATAAAGGAAGATAAGCATTTAGCCCAGGGCTTATTAGCTATACAAAGTGCAGCTATAAAACTTTGGAGGCTGACCCTCCTCCAGCGACGCTTTTGACAAGAAATTTGTCAGTGTTTCCACCTCTGACTCAAGCCCAAACAAGCCTGTGCAGAGATGGAATGGGAGAACTGCTAGACATAGAAAGGTTTGGGTGAGTTACTATTGTATTTTAATTTTATTCTATCCAAATCATTTGCCTGTTTATCTGTATGAGAAAATGCAGTAAAACAAAAGAGGGGTAAAGTAGCTGGAAGGGGTGACTGCACTAAATATTTTGGAAGGGAATGAAAATCTTTAAATGGATTTAGGCAGGCTTTGAATCAGACCTTATCACAGAAGGTAGGACCAAGGCAGTTCAAGGCAGAAACTGCTCCGCACGCTTCCACCTTTTTTTTTTTTTTAAATTTTTGTTCTACTCAGACTTCTCCAGCTTTCCCCTGTGAATGGAACAGGGATAAAGCACAAAGATTGTGTCAACTACCACCTTTTTTGACATCTTTGTTCCCAAGAAATTTAGTATTTGCTGAACTGATTAGTTATTATTTTGGGACACTGGTTAGTTATTATTTTGTAAGCGGTTACCAGTGAAGATTCATGGCTCCTCCACAAAAGTCTGTCTATCAACAAATAAGGCAAGTTTGTTACTTAATGTTTGTCCTTAATGGACCTCTACCATCGTAAAATTCCCTGACAATCTGACACAATTAAACATTATTTGTTGTTTCCACTCTTTTGAGCAGAAGAGCAAGCCAGGGCAATGCATTTAAACAAAAGCATGTAGGATTCACACTGAAATAGAGACTTCACCAGAGTGCACCTTTCCCTTTTGCCCACTGCAGGCTCCTCCTTCCTCTCTGAGGAACAAAGAACAAAGTAAAAATAAGAAACTGTCTGAATGGAGGATTATTTTAATTTATGTTGCAAGTTGCTATGCAAAAAAAAGCTCTGAAAAAAACCCTGAACCAACACCAAAGAGCACTTCATCATAATATTATTACCAATTTATTAAACGAAGATTGCATAGACTTAAGAAATGAGTGTGACACATTGCTGGGGGTTTTTTGGAGGTAGATCTCCACCTGTTTCATTCTCACATGCACTCCTGTTTACAGAGACATGGAAAAATGTTTGCACTTCAGTTCAATGCAACACAATTTTACATTGTTTGCAGTTTTCTTTAAGGCGGGGTAGGAGCATGCACAGCCAGCTGGAGATGTACGTTTTCGGGAGACAGGGCTACCATCATCCAGGGAGACTGGTGGAAACACATGGCGCTTGTTAATTTATATCCTGGACAATGCTATAAATCGAAGCATTGCTGACAATTCCTGCCCAGTAAACATGCTCAATTTCATCTCCCGTTAAAAGGCAAGCAGGCACTAAATAGCAACACATTTTGATTTTCATTTAGCCACTTTAATGATAGGTGATGTTAGTGGAAAAAGATCATTTATCTTCAGATTTATTTTATATGAGATAAAAAGCCTTGCCAATTTTTTAAAATTCATTTACACAAGTGAATAAATCTTCCCAAACAATAAGTGGGAAAGTCATATTTCTTTAAGTTTGCTAAAATCTGAAAATGCTGATCTTGGAGTGAAATAGACAGCACTGGCATTTTAATCAAGATCATAAAGACTCCCCTTCTAAATAAGAAGCACAGCTTCAGAAAAAAATATCTCCAATTCAGAGGAAAGCCTTTTTTAATACATTTTGTCAAAAATCTCTGATAAATCAGGAGAGAAACATGCAATCTTTATATCTCCTTCATTCTTAGAGCAGTTCCAATGTGAAGGCTACCTAAAAATAGACCAAACCTAACCTTTCAAATATCTATACTGCTGCATACCAGGAACGCAAGCTTTCAGTGCCTCTCAGGGCTTTCAAGAGCCTTGTGCTGTGCCTGTCTTCTCCTCTAGCACATTATCTCATGTTGCATATTACACCCAAGCATGAGACAAGCTGCAAGTTACAATGTGCAGTGTGTTGCAATATGTGATTTGTGTCCCTTCGGAACACACAAGCAGCAAGATCGTCAAAACCAGCCTTCCCTATTGGCTGTTTGATTTTTTGCCACAACAAGGACACCAACAACACTGAACCTAGTAAGTGGGGATGTGAAAATGAAGCTCTGCCCCAGTAGCACTGCTCAGAAAGCACAAGCTGTCTGGTTTGCAGCACACCACTCTTAAAAATATGAAGGGGCACAATAAGCTCTTTTGTCTTATTGTTTTCTACAGTGCTTGCAGACACACTTCTACCCATCTAAAGAAGAGACTTTCCAACAGTGCACTGAACTCTTGATGACTGATGTAGAATTACAAGACAGCAGAATACATGGTAACTATTTCTTTGCATTACACTTCCTAAATTGTGATTCTGCTTGGCCTTAACGGTATAGATCAGATTCATCCCAAGCACAATCTCAGCAACTTCAGGTCAGTGATACCTGAAAAATCAATAGCATTTAAGTTATAACATGGGAGATTTTGGCCCAGGCTGTACAAATACTTACTTTTATTGTAGATATTCTTCACTTGGTATTATGCTTCATTGAATGTATTTTGATGTTCTCTAATGCTAAGTACTCTACTTAGCAGGTTCTGAAGCCCCACTAGGAGATGGAATAGGCAAAATCTGTACTAAACCAGGCTGTGGAGCTGCCCTGGAGGCTCTGAGTGAGTTCAACTTTTGCTTACATGAAATAGAAAATCACCCTTGTACCAGTCGTAAGCTAGCTACTCCTAGCAGGAACAAACTCATAAGGACTCACTTTTCTTTGTTTACTGTCATGGTCTGCTCTGACAGAGTCAGAAGTTTGTCAAGGAATTTTACTCTGTCAAAAAATTAACAAAATAACTTATACTGATCAAATAATGGAACAAAGCAGCATCAGACTAAACAAATTCCTTCAAAGAATTTTGGATGGAAAATGTCTTACTGCTGACAGGGAGGCAAGAATAGCAAACAAAGGTATAGAAATAAAAACTACTCAATAAAATATAGATTTCATTATCACCACCTATTCAGCTTAATTTTCTTGGCATCCATATCCCTAATGCAGGTTTGTGATAGATCGTACAATCACTTTTTAATTAAGCCCTACTGTGCTTTGTATTAAGAACAAGGCAGTAGACATTATGGCACAATATATCTACCAAAATATTTAATGCTTATCCTTTTCATTTTGGTATTTAAAAGTTGTTCTCTTAGGAGGTGGTATCAGTATTTAACAACATTCTTGACAGTAAGTATAAAAACAAAAAGCTTCATACTTAATCTAGCCATGTCAAAACTGAAACCCCTTAAAATAATTGCTTTCTGAATATATGGTATTTCCATTGCATTATTTTATTATTACTCAGCTTGCAACATCTTAAGATGCAAAACTTGTTCTTTTCCTACATACTGATGAGATAGGAAGTGGCATGAGGATAGAAAACTGACATTTGACCAATACAGTTGAATGGTACACGAAACAGATGTTATCATGTCACAAAAGATATATTTAATGAGAAGCTGTAGAAGACTGGAAGCTTCCTGGGTTGGTAGTATTTTCTTTGGGGTTTAGCCCTCATTCGGTGTATTGCAGCTCTGCAGCCTGTGATGGGGCAGATCCTCTAAAAGAACAGTGCTCTTCTTCCAGTGGAGTACTGGCACTTTTCAGAGGGCAACATTTACTTTAATTACTAAAATATACCCAATTTCTTCCAAGAAAGAAAAGGCTGTTGTTGCATATATAACATGGTTTCAGTTTTTAATGCCAGAAATGAATCAGTAAACATAGTTACATTATGGAATACTATTTCTTATTCTGTACCCATAGTAACCAAATTAATTTCAAGGCACTGCTGGCATTAATTCAATCTGAAGCTCACACTTTGGATTTCACATAGGTGCCTTCATCCTATTCTTCTTCTCAACTAATAAAATGTTAATATATGGCAATATATTTATTTCTGGTTCAGTTCAAGTTGAGGTGTGCAGTACTTTGCAGAAACCTAATTAATATCAATCATATATTACAACATTGTGTGGTTTAGTATACAAAAAAAATGGTGCTAGCACATGAGCATGAAACAGATGACCCAGGACTTAATTTCTAGCTGTAACTTCTCTGTTTCTAGGATAGGGAAGGCCAGTTTCTCCTTACCTTTCAATCTTCATTAAAAAAAAAATCCCTAACATACAGCAAAGAACTACAGTAAATATATCACAGTAAATATATACAGGTTTTTCCAGTGGGACCTACCAGCCTTCAGCCAAAAAACTCCATCCAGTTGATAGAAAAAAAGCATCTCCACATCCCAGGAACTGCACTTGAACTGCTCAGGAGACATAAGCAGTTCAATAGCTGTGGTGTTGACTAGACCTACTCTAGACCACAGCAAAATGAAATACAGTTCTTTTGTCAGAACTTAATTTGGGCAACCTGAGATCCCAGGCACACTACTATTATAAAGTCTCAATATCTGCTCTACTCCCCATAGTTAAAGAGGTTTTGCAGCAACAGTTCATATTTCTTGGAGCCTTTTTTACCCAGCTGCTCCCACTCCCATGTATTCCCAGGAGCTCTAGTGTCCCCAAGTATTTTGGTGCTTTCAAAATGCCCACCTAAGAGAAATTACTGCACTGAATGGTGTCCAGCTTGATCCAACCATGGCCAGAGCAACAGGGCCATATTCTGTCATCCTTATTCACCACATACAACAAGCAGTCCCATGAAAAGGGAGACCTGGTGTGAAGAGTTAAGGCAAAACTTCTGGATTAGCAGAGGGAGTGTGGGTGAGCTGTGGCTCACCAGGTGAAGATCCTTGCTCTGAAAAGAATCACCATCATACAAATTGCATGGAAGCTCAGGCCTTAAGCCTTGCATGGGTCAAAGACCTATAGCAAAGCTTGTTTTTGGATTTTGAACATCCCACCTTCTGGCAAAAGTCACAGAGATGTCTGAGCAAGCCCACAGCTTGGTTGCACTGGCAGCCCCATCCATGGACATAGAAGACTCAGTGGATCTCTCCATCAGGCACATCAGTCAAGACTGTAAGCCCAGGCCTTTGCAAATGGACCCATCTCAAACCAATCTGCACACCATAGGACTGCATTAAACACAGAGCCCCTCTGATCATTTCAGGTTCTTGCATCGGGAACTGAGCAGTAAAACTTTCAGGGGCCCTAGTGAGCCCCTGGGCTCTCTATGGCCTTGAGCCCTGCCTGCATACTGCATCCAAGGGCACAATATAGTCCTTCACTTTCACCAACTGCTATAGAATAAGAATTCCTAGAATGGCCCAAACCAATTCAAATATGGGTACTTTCAGACTTCTTTTCTATTCCAAATTATGTGCTTTGCCAGCTTCAAAAAAACAGATGGAAAATACATCCCTAAATGTGCACCCTTGTGATCATTCCAAAACGAAAGCAGCACCAAGTAGCTTAAAACGTTTGCTAGAAAAACTCTTTTCCATATCATGCAAATAGCAGACAAAAATAACTGCTAGGCAATTGATATACATACAAATATTGGTTATTTTAAACAGTAATTTGTTATTGAGGACATCTCACTGAAATATTATAATATTCAATTTCCTCTGCATTTGCATGGAAAAGGAGCTGGAGAGCGCATGATCATTCATTTAACTATTACGTAAATATGTCTATCTAAGATCACACGGCTTTCAAGCCAGAGTTCAAATACATGTTTAATGCATGAGAGTATGATGAAGAAACTTGTGAACTCACAGGTCTCACAGCCCAATCTCAATCAGATACGAGCTTGGTGTAAATATGTACAGTATCGTGTGCTTTCAATAGCACCATGTCTCCAGGCAGCAGTCTGACATCAGCAAAGGACACAGGTGGTTCCCTTTCCAACCCGGGAGGGAAGAATAAAAGGAGTTAAGACAGTGTGTAAATATAGCGATATTTTTTCCTTGGTGTTTTGCTACAGTTTTCAACCCTTAATGAATCTTCAGTGCATGAACAATTCTCATAACATCTTTGCTACAAATCAGTGAGTGGATGTCATGTCCTAAGATATTTATAACCTTAAAGGTAGTGGTAAGTGATACTGTTTGGCAGCCTTGGTTTAGAAGTGCTGAAGATACTTGCCTTTTGGTTTCATAAGAAAGGAGCTCCAAAAAGCCACAAAACCTCAGTTTCCTTGCTCTAAATGTATCCCTTTCATATAGCAGGTCACTGTTACTAATAATGCCTGTAAGAATGACAAACAACAGTCAGTCACAGGCACAGAGTATGTCACAACTGCTTTTAGACAGCTCAACTTTGTAAACTCTAACAGTGTGAGATATGCTAAACCCTGCACAATCCACAGTAGTTTGATTCTGAATCTCACATTACAAGAGTTCACACGTACACTAACCTGCATATAGAATAACCCAATTCGGCCTTTCTTTCTATCTGTACATAAATAGATACTTTTTTTTTACACAGTGACAGCCACTGCCTCTTAAACCATTTTCTTTTGTTGCATTTCCTTAGAAACACAAATCTTGTTCCTTGGCAGCAGTTGCTGTAAGTGCTGTACCACATGCCCAAACTAGTTCTCAGTCACAGCTTTAATTCACAGTAAGTGGCACGAAAGGAGGTCAACACTTCTCAGAAACCACTTTCAGTTCTTCGCTGCTTCAGTATCTATTCTATAAAGCCATCCGCCCTAACAGAAAGAAAGTTGTTTCTTATATTGTGTCCCTTGCTTTTTTATTATTGTCATCTTTATGGAATGGGCTGCAGAATGTATCTGATGGAATAAAAGAAGATTATTCCTGGAACCACATTCCTGCTTTCCCTTTTGCAAGATCCTAAAAATATAAGCAAAAAGAAAATAAAAATTAATACTTTCTGCAACAAAAACAAAACTCCCCTTTCTTTTTCAGTGCAAAAAGACTTTATATAAATGGCATCTTGCAACTCAGTGTCAATCACTGTGTCTTACTTTCAGTTCAATTTACTTGCTTACAGAATGATTGGGTTTTTTTATCAACCCGACCAAGACATCATGGAGCTTGAAAATCAAACAGCCTTCTTTTTGCCATGATGCATCACTGGCAAGAGGAATGTCCTTGCTGACAATATTTTGCTGTCACATTTGCCTCTACAGCTTCACTGCCTTCTCTGTGATCAATGAAAACAGATTTTGACCTCATCTATTTCATTTCAGACCATATTCTGCCCTGAGGCACATGAGTACAACCTATCATAGTTATAGTGGCAATTGGGGCAGAATTTGTTCCTTTCCTGACAATTCAATATGTGATTCATGAACCAGAATTGAATCCAGCTCTCCTTTCCTAGAGCTCCTCTGGTTCTTTGGCATTAGCATCAGTAAAAAAAGAAGCAAAGATGAATTTATGTTGGTCATATCAGCAGAACTGCCTGGGTAGTCAATAATCAGACTGCTCGGCAAGATGCTACCTGACCAAAAGTTAGTTACTGTATTTTATTTAAACAGCTTATTCTGTACTTTGCTTGCTTGCTTGCTTGCTTGACTTTTCCCTGTGTTTTTTAACTAATGGGATCGTAAGACCTGGAAAAACACCTCCTAGTCTTGAACATTTCTAATTGGCTTAATAAAGCAAACAGAAATAAACATAATCCTCTCCACAACCATCACCTTAAAAAACATACCCATACTACTAGATGTGGAATACACAGTGTATTCACAGGGTGTGCGGTTGCAGCACTAACTGGATGATCAAGTTTCCCATTAATCCCCAAGACAATGGACCACTTTTGAAAATACAGGCTCCATTTCTATTCATATGACCCAAAGTGCCAACACCTGTATACATTCTTTCATACAACTAACTGCACAGCTGAGGCGAACACACTTCAGCACACACGGTCCAAAATGGACGCACAGGAATGCCCTCGGATGTGCAGCACTCCACTGACCGACCTATGCTGTGGGGCACTCCCTCTGCACAAGCTACAGAAGGAGGAGGGTCTGCTTGAGACCACCTTCGGAGCGTTGGCGCTTCAGAGCCAATAACAGGAGCTCATTTTGAACCCTGGAGGTCCCCAGTGTCTCCATGTCTCACTCAAGATGACAGGCCTCACATGCATATATTGTATTATAATTTTCTGCAGAACTCAGTTCCCAAGCAGAGGAAAGGTTGACATCACTTTGAAAACCACATCTAAGACATGTAATGAACTGCATACAGGAGACTAATCTATAGTAAATTTGATGTACAGTAAAAATAAACTCCTTAATATAACAAAAGCACTAATCAACATATTGCATATTAGGCCTGCAAAGCACCAATTACCTGATGAAGAGAAGTAATGTGCGATAGTTACAGTTTCCTCAGCTATTTAACTATTTACGTCAATGGAAGCCAAGGAAAACAATGCCTACAGAACCACACATGAAAACTCACATGAAGGATTTCAGCCAAGATTTGAGTTTAGATTTGAACATAAGGAGAAAAAACTATTCAACAACAAAACAACAAAAATAAAGGTCACGACTTCCAAATCCTGCTGCATCTTGCTACTGTACTGGTTATGAGAATACAATTTTTGGAAGCAAATTATTTTAATTTCCCTTACCATTTAAGAAAAATGCATTCAAAGCAAAACACTGAGCCTGATCCTGCCCTTCTGCAACCCCATCAATAACAGCCTTACCACACACTAGAGTGAAGAAGGATTTATGCTTTCCCATGGGCCATGCTCTGAGTTCTTAATTCAACACCATATTCACTAACTTGTTCAGTGAGATTAGCTGTGGTTTCAAGTGTTATTCACTCAGGCAATGGGTCTACAAACACCCTCTTGCTCTGTATTGCCAGACCAAAGAAGATATGAATAATTTGGGACACATTACCAAAGGCTCAGAGTATCTTCTGTGGGGTTTTCTTTGGAGCGAGAGACCTTCCTGGGTGTGAAAATTGGCCTTGTAATGAAATAAATAGAACTCACTTCTCTTCCTTTCCTTTTTTTAGGTAGCATGACCTAAAAAAGGATTTGCAAACACACTTGGAGAGGAGAGAGAGACCTTGTGTCTATTGGATTTTTGTTTATTTTCTGCAGTTATTACAGAGAGTTTCTCAAAATTCTCAAACATCTGTGAATCTTATAAGGTTCATCTTTTCAAAGTGCAATGTGTCGAGCTTAAATTTCTTTTACTTCTTAGTATACTTATTACACTTACTGCAAACTATCCGAATGACCACGCAGTGTTTTAAATGGGGCTGCAAATATCCCTTGGATCACCATCAGCAAAAAGCTTCTCTTCCTAAAGGAAAGTAAAATCCAGCACGACTTTTTGATCTACTGTTTGCTATTTTGTAAAACTGCAGGAAAACTTCTGCCTTAAAGGCCGAGCCCTGCTCCTTCGGCACTGAACCAGACCAAGAGGGGTCTGTCTGTGTGCCGCACCGGAGTCGTGCTTGGAGGCAGAGCACGCCGAGCCTGCCAGAAGTGCTGATTCACTGCAGACACCAAAGAGGCTGCTTAGTAGCTAAGCTGGGGGGCAAAAAGATGGCACAGAGGAGAGGTATCTTCATCAGTGCAAATAAATAAACAGGAGGGAATGCCAGAGCTGTTGCAGAGAGTGGATTCCCCGAGACCTCTGCTTAATACATGCGTGTTAGTTCGCTTATTGGAACAAAACCTGTTAATACAGCTCTAGCCATAGGGGGGAAAAATACTTGCAAATGCACAGAAGTCATGTAAATCAGAACTGCTGCTCTATTTTACAAGAAAATTTCTCCATTAATAATTTCATGACTTAGAGCAAATGAGCATGGTTGGAAACAGGGGACCCTGCTGATACTAATCTGAAGGCATAGGATACTTTCGTTTCTCTCTCACATATATACCAGACATACTCCCTTGGCTCAAATCCGGGTGTGGACTAGGTGCTTTTGTGGCTAAAACACCACCTTCTAATTTGGTTAAGTCTACTAGTAACTTTTTTTGGTTTGGAGTTGCAAAATGTTGCATCAACCCCCCAGGATTTTAAAATCCAAATTCTCAGAGCTGTCACATTTATAATTAGAACGATCTGATACGACTGGCATTAGTGTGAGGTAGGAACATATCACAGAGGGCCAAGCAGACAAACTAAAATATTTCTCACCGTTAGAAAGGGAATTCTTCCAAGTAGAAATGTCAGTTGAGTCACAAGGGCTCTGTGCAAAAGTAGCACCTCTTCATCCTCATACCTACTCTTAGAAAGTCCTGCACTGTTGCTTAACTTAGTCCAACAGACCACACCACCTACCAAAGCCCTGACAACAGCCCTGGCTCTCTGTGTTAAACCCAGATTCTCCTCTGAGTAGAAAATAACTTTTCTCTAAGTGCAGGTTGTTTCGGAGCTACCTGTAACGCCCCCAGCCCATACACAAAGTCAACATGTTCATATTGCATATAAAAAGAGATGCCCCCAAACTGGAAAAAATGAGGTTTGATAAAATGCCTTGTCACAGAATCCCTGGATGCAGAGACAGTTGCAGCAGATCTTTATGTGCTGCTGAAAGTACTTTTCAAGTTGTTTACCTCCATATTGGAGAAGGAGAAAAAGGAAGTAGGAAAGGAAGGGAAGAAAGGAGGGAAGGAGGAAAGGAGGGAGGGTACACTATTGTAGCTACTGAATCAGCAAACAAATGAGCAAGAGACAAAACGAGAATGGCTGTAAGGAACCTGGCACCATCAGCATGTTGAGTGAAACAATAAAAAAGAGCCTGGAAGAAAAGAGAAACACTGAATGCAGATACTAATTTTTCCTTTTCTTTTTTTTTTTTTTTCTGGAAGAGGATTTATGATGCCAGATTTCAGTTGCCTCTTAATAACAACACCTGGCTAAATACAAATGAAATTAATTTTACAGCTGCAATCTTTCCACATTTTGCACATGGTGATTTGCTGAAAGAAACCCTATCACAAGGTGTCAAAAAGGAACATAAAACATAACATGCAATATTTTTTGAGAGACATCAATTGTAATTATATGAAACCTAACAAAGCTGCTCCAGGGAGAGGTGGATAGAGTTGCACAGCAGAGAGCCTGGCCCGCCATGCAGATGGCAAAGCTCTATGCAGGCAAATACAGTGGGAAGGCCACAGGGGCTCACATGTATCAAACAATAACAACAATGTGTCTCTTCCTTCTGCCATCAGGTCACTGAAACCAGTGTGAAAGTGGCATGGAGATAAAAATGCTATGGTCAGGTATTAGGTTAGAACTTCCTACATGACCTGAAATTACAACCATCATCCCTCATACCTCTTACTTCCACATGACAACCCTCATCCCATATCCTAAACTAAATCACTGGTCTCAAAAGTTTTACTAGCACAGTATGTGTTGTTGCACTCTTCATCCAATGTATTTAGTTTTTCTTGAAAATCAGCAGAAACTGATCTGTAACACAGACATGGTATTAAAGCACACTTCTGACTAGCACTGTACCAGTGCTGTGTGGAAAGCAGAGATGGCTCCTCCAAGAAAATATGAAAAATTTCTGAATACTACATCTGAGAAGCAAGATGTGATACTTATTTCAATGTTAGGACAGGAGTAGTTTACCTGCTCCTTCCTCTCCTTACCCCATGACCAGACTGGAAAATTTTTCTGTTTCACTGCTTGGGAGAATGAAAGATGGTGCTGTCCTTTAGTCTCTGTACCACACCTACAAAATACATTTCCAGGAAAGTAGTATTTTCTGTGTTGCTTTCTGGTGGTGAGGGTCATATTATTAATGCATTTGGCTCACCTTCCTGCAACCAGGCACGCATACAACAGGAGAGGAGACCTGCAAAATGGCCACAGCTGTCCTAAGAAAGCATCAGGTCCTTTAAAACACAAAATCCACAATTTCATGAAGTGGGTCAGTGCTGAACAAAAATCTTCTTTCTTGGAATTAAAATAGGCAAGTTGCTTTCTGGTATTTCACCTGACTCATATTATCACAAACATGATACACATTTAACTATGTTATAGCACCAAAAGGTCCCACTTTTTTAGATTTTGCTCTTCTTTGAAACTACTAGGCTCTACACTGGCATGAACACGTGGAAAGATATTGCCCTTGTGAGAAAGCAAAATAGTATACCAGCTTTCCTGGATAAACTAGGGGTAAACTATGAAATGTGAACAGATGTCTTTTAAACTATGAAGAATGACAACCAATTTTTGAAAATACGCTGAAGAAAACTCTTTGTAAGGTTTGGTTTTTTCCTTGCTTTGGTTTTCTGTATTAACACTTGGGCTTGCACTCAATATTAATCCCTCCCATATTTCTCAGCTCTTGTGTAGAAAACACACCACAGTCCTACAGCTGCGGCATTTCGAAGTCTGCACAACATGCTGTACATGCCATTGGTTGACATTTTATTGACAACAAAGGCCCGCAGCACAGCAGTGCTTTTAGAGATGGGATTAACATAATGAACTCTATCTTCATGGCTTTTTCATGGCATTTCTTTATATAAAAGAGTGAAAAAAGGCTCAAACCAGAAACAAACATTTTTTTCCTATTCTTTTAGGACACAGTCCCCTCTGAAATAACTGTACACTCCTAAAGGAGAGAAGAAGTCTTTAAATAAAGGAACACATTTGTACTTGTAAGAAGAACGTAACTGCTGAAGAACTATGGGGAAAAAAAAAGTACTGACCTTTCTGTGAGGCAAGAAGAGCTCAAGTGTGGGGCCTGCACTAGTACAATATTATAGCTGATTGAGTAAACTCCATCATGAGATAGTAACATGAACGATGCTGTGACCTCCTACCACGCAGGGACAGGCTGAAACAATTTTGCAGCAATGCAAAACACCAAGGTTTCAAAATTCTTAAAACTACATGTACAAAATCCAGCAGGTATTGCTTTAAGTCTGTCCCAAGTCAAATGGTCCTCATGCATGAGCAATACGCACAAACACAGCCACTGAACCCAGTCTAGGTTTGCCAGATGCCCCGCCCATGTTTGCAGGATAGTCCCAAACACAGGAAAGAGAGTAGCACCCTGAGCAGGAATCAGCAATTTTGTCTGCAAAGCTCTGATCCTCCCCTCTTAAAGCTTCAAGAAAACTCTTCAATGAAAAAGTTCTTGGCAGAGTTTTCATCTGTTCTTGGCTGGACTCGCTAGCCAAGTCTGAAGCACACAGAGATCTGGTTTATTTTTGTCCTAGTACGGGAGTAAAACCCCACAATATTAATGTTTTTTACAGAATGAAGTGGAGCAATCACACAGACATCAGGCCAGCTTGAATGTAATTGCTAAAAAATTAATTTAGACAATTAGGAATTATAGTTTCTGACTTTGCAAATTTTCTTTCTTTTCTTTTGGTCTGTCCCTTTCTGAAGTCCTGCATCCCAGCCTTCCTTTTAGTAGCCTTCTACAAACACATGAAAAAACTACCTATGTATCTACATGAGGAACTTATTCAGCCCCTTTAGTGGGTGACAACAGAAGAATATGGCAATTTGGTATGAACTCAAACTGCAATTTAATCAAATTAATGTTGCAAAGGTGCCTTAGTAAGAGATCAAAGTAAAAAAAAATGACTGTAAAAAAAATCACAGTGGCCAGCAATTGCAGCAAAAACCTGTTTGCAGCTGAATTGCCAGCAATAAACTAAAACATTATATCCACTTAGAAATTAAAAGGTGCAAACTAAACATGCAAACTGCTTACAAAAATGGGGCAAATTATCCTGGTCACTGCGGAAGTAGAGGGTGTTCAGCAACTTTCCTAAAAGTTCTGTCAACTTGCAGAATCATAACTCAATTTCTCTATGAAGTTCTGAGATCCTGAAAACCAAACACATTTGCGGACCATATCCAATCCCTCCACCCTGGTTCACAACCTTTGTTTAAGGAAGACAAGTAATCTGTATTGTGAAAAAAGGCTGTGCTCATTTTCCTAACGTACTTTCCTGTGACTTTCACCCTCAGTTATATAAGAGTGGGAAGCATGGACAATTCATTCTTAATGCTAGCTCAGTCCTGGCCTCTCCTGGGCACTGGCTGAAAATAATACTAAACCATGCTGAATCATTTACAGTAGCTTTATGATGTGGATTATCATTCAGCAAGGACTGACTTGACCTCATCACACTCATTTCATGCAGCAATGCAGACTGGACTCCAACCAGAGTCTAACAAATGCCACCCACATTTGGCACCAACACAAGTCATGCATTCATGTAGAAGGCTCACTCGTAGAATAAAACTGCTTTAAATTTAGTCTTGAACTAAACTTTCAGTAATTGTCATATCCTTGCCTCTTCTGTCAGCATGGGCAGTGCTTTAAAACTGTAAGCTGCTCAGACATATATGCAGTTTTTTGTTTCAAGCAGCTTCCCTACTCTTATTTTCAGAAGGGTACTAGCCATTATGAGAAAATATTTTGTTAATCAATGCTTCCAGCAGTCACACAGATTTATAATGCCTCTGCTAAAATAATGGTCCTTTATTCTGCTTCTTCCTCTAGACAGAGATTCTGGTCACAAGGCACGGGAACAATTTACCTCCTCTTAGACACAAGAGATACTGTGCTACAACACAATGCAAAAATGTGAGCTCCTCAGTCATGCAGAACCTGGTCATATGGCTGCCCACTGAATTCCTTCTCTTTCCACCATCATAAAAGGGAGTATAAGATGCTGTTGCCATTTATATTCCACTGATTACACAAGCTATTTTCATGGCAGGACTCTGCTGTTGCATTCCATCTCAGAGGCTGAACAGATTGAGCTTTTTTAGTGGATTCTATTAAAATAGATGTTGGTTCCAATAGGACAAATTCATCAGGTAGGGAGCTTTTACAATGAGTCATTTTAAGGTAATCTTTGTACACATGCTCTTCAAATAGCTTGAACTCTTTGAATGATAAAAGTACACAGAAACAATAGTAGCTGTGAGTGGAGAAGAAATGTTTTAAAAGCTGGTTTTGTTAAATGTTAAACCAGGAAACGAAACTCTGATTTTAGACTGGATTTTTCTATGTGTATTCCCATCCTTACTGATTTCTTTCTAGTATTAAAACTATGGGAAACAAAGGTTTTAATTGCAGGACACTTTTATTTTTACTCATAAACTGTCACTATCAATCATTTATGTTTTCTAGTGAACTCCTACACTAAATAAAAAGAGAATATAAGAATAAATCTTTGAAAAGGAATCAATTTGCTGCACATCAATCCCTGCAGGCCATGTGCTCATAAGTCAATAGTTTAAAATGAAAACATCTGATCAAGGTAATACACCTGTTAAAAGAGCATAAAATTCCAAACCCAATGGTAAAATATAAAGATTATGAAGCCTCTTAAAGGAGCCATCAAAGTAAACTATTACACAGATACATCTGCTTCATACCAGCACCTGCTCCATCAGTGCCACTCACAATAAATGAGCACTAGGACAAACATTTCATAGAGCATCTGCAGAAAATATTTTTTTCCGAAAGTAATTCAGCTCAAGAAAAGAAAAAAGTAATGATTTAGCACTGCATGTGCTTTCTAATAAAGTATCTCCAAGCAACAAAAATATTAATGATCTGAGCTCATCACAAATCTGCGCATTAGCAATTTATCAGTCATTTTTACAGACGGAGCAACTCCAATACACGATAGGCAGGGTGAAGTGACCAGCATGTTTGAGTGTGTTGAGAGCTGGGCTCGAGCACACTCCAAAGCTCACAGGGAATCAGTACTATCACTGCTACTATGAGTATTACTATTACACAGTTCAACCACTTGTTCTCTTTTTTCTACCTCAGCGGCTCTAACTTTTGCAGTTTTGCTGGAAGAGGAAATAAATCCCCTCACCAGCACAGGAATCCTTGCACTTTTCCAGTGTGTCATTTCCCCCCCTTCCTTCTCAAGCAATACAAATCCCACATGGAAACTCTCTGCCAACATACTCACTTATGCATGTGCTGTTGGTAGAGCCAAGGGAATTTTTGTTTCTCTTTTGTTTCCCTCCTTTTTTTTCTTTTAATTTAAACAAAGCGTGTTCATGGCTACATCTGAGGGACTTTTGAGCCTCTTTCCAAAAGCTTATGGGCCTTTTGAGTCTCAGTTGTAATTAGTCTCAACCATGTTTTGTAGTGCTTGTGATCTCAGTTGGTTTTGGCCATGAGTTAAAAATGGAGGGAAGGGTTGGTACCTGGTTTTCCTTCTCCAGACTTTCTCCACCCTTCTCACTTATTTTTATTTTTCTGAGGTTTTGCAGACATGAGAGGACATGGTTGCATATACAGGGCCAGGGGAGCAGCACAATTTCTCCCAACACCTGGCTCCCAACCAAACCAGCGGTCAAATCTCCTCTGTCTTCACAGTCCCGGGAAAGGCTTTCGCAACGGTGCTAACACACATTTCACACTCCTGCATCTTCCCTTCATGCAAAAGAAAGCTGATTCCAATATCTAAACTTTATATCACCCTGGTCCCTGCCCATGGATGCTGCTGGGGGGCACAGGGTGCCAGCAGGCAGCTCCCAAGGGGTCACAGAGTGCCTCCCGCCCAGCGGCACAGGGACCCACATGAGGAGATAAGTGTGAACTAGAACCCGCCAGTGTTTCCCTTTATGCTCCAGAGGCCACTGCTGTTAACTTTACCCTCCGCATTACCACATGAGTAATGCCACTCATGTGACCAGAATTTCCAGGTGCGGAATTTAAATTCTTTGCACCTTTGACTTACCTCATGAAGGAGAGACGCCATGGCCCCAGCTGCCTCAGCCTGCCAGAGACCACAGTCCTTCACCAGGAACCCAAGCTTTTTCATCTGGGACCCTCAAAAAAGGGCATTTAACACATTTGTCAAAGTGGTTGAACAGTCAGGGCCACTGTCAGGCTTTATATAATGCTGCATTTTTGGCATTGTTTTTGAAATGCCCGGTGCAGGTGTCAGCCTGTTTAAAGGGTACAGTATGTGTGCACACCTCGCCTTCCCCGTCAGCACACGAATTGTTACCTCTCAGAATGTATTGCCTTGGCACTGCTGACATTTATGTAGAACAGTGAGGTCTATTTTGCCAGCTATGACTTCAGTGTCATTCTCAATAACTTTAAAAGATCAACCATAACAAAACAAAAAGGCTTCTGAATTTTATTGGCACGTGCTACCACAGGAAATATAAAATACAGGCACCTGTCACAACTGATCCTTCATTTTTTGAAAAAAAAAAAGGAAGGAGACAAAAATCAAACAAAATAAAATAAAATAAAATAAAAAAAAAAGAAAAGGGGGGGGGAGGAGCAACCATAGCCTGCGGAAGTGCTCTGATCTGTAAGACCACATTAAAACAGAGGAATGATTCAAAAATAGCCTTGTCTGAAACACAGCACCAAAGGTAAGTGCAGTGAGGGAGCACTCCCAGGCAGGGCAGGGCAGGGTAGAGCAGGTGCCTGCTTCGGGCATCACTCATAGGGCGACAAAGCTGCTCTGGAAAGAAGGGGTTAATATTAGCTGCGTGTTATACTCAGCGATGCCTTAAATAATCATCACATGGCTCCTGTAATCTGTTCCATGCTGTCAGCGCTGGGTTAGTCATAATAATATCAGATAAGAGCTGTTCAAAGTGACATACTAACCAACATGAGAGCCACATGACTTTCTGGCTACATGGCTGCCCTTCACCTGAACTTTGGCTTAGATAGTTTTATACCAGCACAAGGTGCACTGATGTCAGAGTGACTTCTGTGCATCGGTGGTGGAAAACCGCTGGCACCCCCAAGCACCCCACAGCCCGTCCTCTGCAGACAGGAGGTTCTGGGGTACCCTCTGGACATCTCCCTCCATTTTTTCTAAGCTGGCTGCAGGGTAAGGGAGGCACTTCTGGCAGGGGGCATGCGGGGTGACTTTTCCTTTTTTTACGACTACTTCCTGCCTCTCCCCTGCCTCCTCTGTTGCAGGCAGCCAAACAGAAGAGAAGAGAGGCTGGAGAGAGGCAAAGCAGGAGGAGGAACCTTAGC
>NW_020884886.1:9146123-9421013 GCF_003945725.1 Corapipo altera
GGGCAGGGGAGTGGTACTTGAAGGGGAGGAGGTGCCACAAGGAAAAGCAGCAAGGCTATGAGGATCTGCAGCAGGGAGAGAAAAAGTGGGCAAAGAGGGAAAGGAAATATTAGAAATATTTATATATAAATATATATATTAGAAATATTAGAAACAGAGAAATCGGTGCAAGAAATCAAGGTTTAAAAAACAAGGCCAAAACTAGTTGTTGCATGCCTTGAAAGACATCAAAAACAATGAAAATGCAAGAAAATGCAAGAGATCCAGCACTCACAAGGTGCCCACGGCCAGACCCAGAGAAAGGAAACAACTTCCTCCGTACCTTATGCACCACAGCTCCTACTCAGCAGCCACATCAGCCCAGGGGGAGTTAATGTGATCTCCCCAAATAGCTGTCTGCTGTTTTCTTTTTTAGGCTAGACAGATGCCTTCTTTGTTTGCGGGTGTAAAGTTTCCTGCACAATCGTGCCTTGGTGTTCCAGAAGGCTAAATAAATACAAATAATTAATAACAGCAAGCCCAATCCAGCAGGAGGCTATGAGCTGGTGCTGAGCAAACCACGGAAGTGGTACAAATACCCCGTTTATAGAAAAGGTGAAGGGAAATCTGTTGTGGAGTTACAAGAGGTGTGAAGACATCTTTCCTGACAAGTATCATGTTATCCTGCCAGTGCTCCAGTGGCACAAGACTGCTCGTGTCCTACGGCTCCACTCTCAGGCTCTACTAGGGTGCACCTCAGTAGCACTGCAGAGCTCCAGCAGCTGCCAGCCTGGCCCCACTGTTCGGAGCAGCTCTCTGGAGAAGGCACGGGGGACAGCTGGACTGCCCAGAAATGAGAAGAGCTGAGCAGGCTAGTGCAGAGGATCAGCTTGGGAAGAGCACAAAGGGAGGAAAAGGAAATATAGAAAGAAACTGCTGTGTGAAGGAAGGGAATTCAAGGGAAAAAAAGTAAAAAGAATGAAACAAAAGCAAAAAAAAAAAAAAAAAAAAAAAAGCAAGAAAAAGGGGAAACATAGCATCCAAGAGAGGTTAAAAGAAAATGGAAAAACAGTGCCAAAATGTATTTTACTTTATTTCCCTGAATTCTCTCTTCCCTTAGAAACTGCAGCACACTCCATCTGTACCTCCTAAACCAGTAAATTTTGCCCCCTGAGGAGGCAGATACGGATCCTCCTTAAGGAGATCTGGATTTTGAATCTTACTGCTAAGTGTTCAGCAAGTGTTCATCTCTGTTACATTAAAATGCCAATGGCCTCCTGACATATTCCCGTATGAGTCCCCACTAAGCCAAAAAGGATGGTATCAAACAAGCTTGGTGAAGCCAGGGCATTCCAAAAAAAGGGAAAAAAGGGCAAGTGTTTGTACCCATCTGCCAACAGTCAGCACGGGCCAGCTGCAAATGATGCTCACACAGACCTTATCCTGAAGACAATGTATAGTGGTGGCTGGATCAGGCCCTGGTTTGCCAAGAATGATGATCAGTCTCTCACTCAGCAAGACACCTTCAGCAAAGAGAGAAAACCTGCACAACAGAAGTACATTCCTTCCCTAGCACTCATAGGTCTCTTGAGTGTTATCTAAATACCTGCTGTCCTGGGTATTGGATTTAAGGAAGAGAAGAAAGGGGCGCTCACGTTAAGACTTATTTATACAGAGAGGCTAGGTTGCCTACGGTCAGTGGACATAAACTGGCACCTCTTGGCTCAGTTAAAACCTGAATCACTTTATGGACGTATCTGTGTTGTTCTCCTCACTGCACAGAGAACCAAAATCAACCATGCTCTCAAGTCCTTAAATTAAATTGGACAAATCTAGGAACATGAATTTGTTTCCTAAAATTAGGTGGCCTCAGTTCCTGCATTGTTCTTGTGAAGAATCACCTCTAGGATATGGTGGGGAGTCTGTTAGTGTCATCTCAGAAGCTAGCACCCTTTTTTCTACCTAACTGAAGCCTGAGTGTGTTTTCTCTTCTGCTAACACGTCAGAACTGGTGTTACACAACAGTGAAATGGCTGGAAATGGCTCCCTGCTTTTTTGAGTCCTCTAACCCTAAGCAGGGCTCTGGGATGCACTCACATCTCCATCTATGAGAGGCGGAAGGTATGTTAGTCCTCTTCTCTTACTGAGCTGTGCAGAATTTTGTTCCAAACTATGCCATTTATTATTCATTATTATTTAATGAGACCAAAGAATGCAATATGTGTAACCAAGAAATGTACCAAGTAATGTTCTTTCCTTTAATGGCTAGATCAAAGGGAACTTTATGAGGCTGGTGCTGGCTAAGTCAGTAGTGGCATTTGCCCCAGATCCTCTGCAGCACACCTTACTCAACCACAGTTTTAAAATCTTTAAAGTCAGAGACCAAAAGGTGTGCTAGGCATCTAAAGTTCACTTGCCTTTATGAGGTTTTTTTCCCTTTTCAAATAAATGTTTTTGGAAGACATTTCTCTAAGCTGACTTGCAGTTAAGTGCTTAACATAGCATCTCGAGTACTCAAAAAGCAAACAGTCCTTGGAGAACACTTTTCCTACTCTTGCTCTAAATGCATGCAGTGGGTGATGGAAAGGCTCTTAGACCTGCCAGAAAAGGGACGATTTTCTGATTTTTCTCTTTTTTCCTTTAGTCACCAGCTGCTTTGTCAACAACTAGATATCCCCCGCTCCCCTCCCTTCCTTGCCCCCAGTAAGATTTGTAAATGTCTCTGGAAAAGTTGTAAAACTAGCTCTAGCAGGATATGCATTCACCCTAATGCTGAAGACTCTCAACTGTGATAATTTAGCAGATCATTAATCCTACTCTCTAAAGGAGGCTGTAAAGCAGAACTAAATATGCAAATCCTCTTGTGCTTTAAACTTGCATCTGTCTGTCCGTCCATCCAAACTATCTATCCATTGTAGTGGAATTCTCCTAAGATCACGCTGTATTCTAATCCATTAATGTAGCTCAACTGGAGCATATAAGATTAAATAATATGAAAAAAAAGATGTAAAAATAACATGGAGGCCTCAGTACAGTGGGCAATCTCCCAGACTTTATCTGCACCACACGTGCAGAAAGGGGTGCGCACAGCATTGGGGGTGAGTAAATGAGCCTTTTATCACCACCCACTGACATTCAAGCACCTATTACTGTAAGGCACAAGTGCAAATGAGGTGGGTGGCCTCTTTCTAGTCCACTTCACTGCACTGCAATGCAATCTGGCATGACCTCCAATTCCTATTCAGGACAGCGAACATTGTGGTATCAGGGGGTTTGGGTATTCTGGCATGGCTGCAGGTGGTATGCTTGCAGTAACTACCTGCACAATGCCCAGGGCTAGACACTTTGCTCACATGAGCAATAAACTCCCTCAATCAAATGTAACTAAGTGTATAATTTACTATTTGCAGCTATTCTAGCATGGAACTATTCCTGCTTTAACTTAGAATCTTTTAGGTTTTCCTTCTGGCTTTAAATCAGAATCCTAAATGAACATTTTAAAATGTAATGATCTTTGCTCCTTAAAAATTGCAGTATCAACGTCTATGGGGCACCTTCACAGTGAGCACTGCAGTGACTTTTAAGATGCAGCACAAATCAGACTGCTAACAAATGCAAAGTAACATTGCAGGTGAAAACTCAACAAGCAGCCCCGGACCCTACTATATATATGCAGTATCCAGGTGAAAAGAATGTCCCCCATTTCCTCAGTGGTTCTGGAGAGCAAAATACAGTAAAAAGAACAGGCGAAGTTCACAGAACCTAACCCAGTGGAAAATATCAGTTCCTGCCTGAACCGTAGGAGCTCTGGAAGGCAAGAGTTGCCTTATTTCTGTTCAGGGGAAAAAGGGGCACTGTGCAGATGGGGAAGACCCAGCTTCAGCAGTTTGTGTCAGGGAATAACAGATTTATTCTTGGTTGGAAAGCCCTGTGGGGAGTTGCAGCAATCTTAAGGCTGGAACTAACACTATGTCTCCAGCAGCCACAGGACTCCACTCCTGTCTGGAAGTGCAGCTGATGCTCCCATATGGGATTTAGCTGCTGGCAGAGAAACTCTCTGATTTGCTACAGAAATCTCCACTCTCATTCCTCAGCCACTTCAGTGTACTGTGCAGAGAGCTACTCATCTAGGGAGACCTAATGGGCTGTGTCTGCCTCTTACACCTTTAAAACCTTCCTATTCCCTCACTGAAAAGCTCACGTCCAGAATATTCCTCTGAGAAGCTTGTGGTCTAAGGGACTACTTGGGCTTACAGAAGGTTGTTTTCTGAAGACCACTTCTGCCTCCCCATTGTTCCAGTAGAATCGGCACAGTACTATATGGAGCTTTCCACTGGACTTGGCACATCAGAATCCAACAGAATGAAAGCTGAGAACTGTGGATATACCCTGGTGTCTTGAACACAGCAGAAATTACCCATATGTGCCATGGGGCATTTGGATGTACGTGTAGGCACATGAAAACTTTTATATTTGCTTGTATATACTCATAAACCTGCAAGCGCTCCAGAAACCAAGCAACATCATCTGAAATCTCTAACCTGCTACAGGCAATTTCCTCTTCCCACTGTTCGTGACAAGATCCCCTGGGTCCAGCTCAGCTATTTGGGCTAGACCAAAAGCACGATTTGCTGTGCCCACTGGATGGTCTAGTGACCACTGGGTGATGGAAGTAACACAAACTTCAAATCATTTCATGTCAGACATACAGGAGGCCACTGCTTTACAGTGGCCTATAAAGGTAAACAAACAAATGTGGATACCTATTGTTTCTGCTACTAAAACCAGAGATGAAAGCAATACAAAAATATTGACCTTTGGCATATTGACACTTCTATTTAGTGAAGCAGGAGTTGGCTTTTAGTGGAGATGTTTGATGGGACAGGAGAAGAAAAAACACATAAATAAATTTATATATATATCTAAAAACATACACAAAAGATGCAGCTAGATTGACAAGTAAGAGAAGGAATAGTAGGAGCAAACATAATTAATTTTGAAATTAATTTCAGTATAGAGCTTGACAATAATGCTAAACCAGCTCCTTAACCTCTGCTCCAAACAATGTGGCTATTGTCTCCTGGTAATCCTGTATCTCAGGTCAGGAAGCACTGGATTTTGTCACTCAGCACTGATGTGTGAACTCACATGGAGTTTTGTGTCTTTACACCTTGTATCTATATATACACAAAGAAAAAAATAGTATTTGTTTACTAAATACTCTGCAGTGGGGGGAAGAGATGGAGAGATAGACAAAGGGTGGAAGGAAGAAGGGAGGGAGAAAGGGAGGAAGAAGGAAGGGAAGAAGGGAGGGAGGGAGGGAGGAAGGAAGGAATCAAAACCAAAATCTGATACTTATGTGTGCATAGGTACCAATTAATTCTACCAATTAATTCTACCAATTAAAATGGCAATAGAAATCAAACCAAAGCTGCAAATACTCAGTGCCTAAATATTATTGCAGTGTCCCATTGTGCCTGGGCCTATTCCAATATGAAACAGCTCAGAAATTAAAAATAGAAACAATAGGGACTTAAAAAAATTAATCCTCACTCACAATGCACACAAACACATTAAGCTATTTATTTTTATGTTATGTGTCAGCTCTGCATCGAGAGAATTTCACAAATAACTCTGTGTCCCATGCTCTATTACATGCATGGGGTATTCAGAAGAACAAGAGTTTGCTAACCAGACACCATTATAACCACAAGAAATTATAGGGCTTCTTTTTCTGCAATAGTTTAACATGATTTTAATTATATATGAAGAAAAATTTGAATAATTAGCTTTATAAAAAACTGCCATTCGCTTCAGCAAGTGTTTAGCTCTTTTACTCAGAAAATGAATCACATCCATCCAAATTTCAGGCTCACAACAAAGAGCTGCTCAAGAATACAATGCAACCTATTCTGACAGCATCTTCTCATTGCTCAAGACAAGTTTACAAAGGCAACAGCAAAAGTAAGGAAGCAGTCTTACTGTCTGCTATCTACAGGGTCATCCCCAAATCCATCTATTTGGTGTTTGTGTGCCACAAGCATTGTATTGAGGAGACATTTTACAGACTACTACAACATACTGCAGGATGCTTCATGTAGTATGAATTAAGGCAAAGTAGAAGAGCTAATAACTCTGCTCTTATACCACCAGCATAAAACATACCCCTGCAAAGGGAAAGATTAGCATTAATTGCCTGTTGTCAAATTCATAATTTTCCCCAATTTATTAGAAGTTTTGTGCATTGCAGCACCATGAGAACAAGTTTGTGAGTACTGCAATACACCAATCTTTATTCTCCCTTTGGCAAATTAATGCAGATATTTTGCCTTATGATAATTCCTAATTAATAAGAGGGTTAGAAAAAGTCCCACTGTTTGGAACTCCAGTGCTACTGTTATTCATTTGAAATTCAACTCTTAAGTTTTAAAAAAAATAAAATATATGCAGGTCTCTCTTTACCGCATCCCATTTACTGCAAGAATACTTAATATTAGTAAATTGGTCCCTTTGGGAATCTAAATGTAGGCACATATAATAATACACGTTGAAAACCATAATTCTATCATAATCACTTCTCATTCCAGGTTGTTGGTTTTAGGTTTTTTGTTGTGGTTTGGGTTTTTTTGTTTTGGTTTGGTTTTTTTGTTTGTTTGGGGTTTTTTTTTGGGGGGGGAGTTGTTCATTCAAAAAGGAGACTTCACACTGAAGAAGTACAGTAAGATTTGGCTATTTACATAAACAGCCTAAGTTTGAAGTGCAAGCTCATTCATGCACAAATAACCCTTTCATATATGAAATTCTTACATGTAAAGGTAGAGAGTTAAATAAACTCTGCACTACAGATTCACTTCAGGTAGTCTGTACAATTTTCTGCATAAAAGACCATCAGGTCAGCCTGCAAATGATTTAAAATATAGGAAAAATAACACAAGCCTGTAGATCAAAGCCCAGGGCTATGTTTTCAAAGGGTGTTTACTGGAGGTGACTTATGTGAACAGTATATTCTTACATCTTCCAGGTTTTTGAATGGTGGCAGGGACAGGCAATTTTAACTCATTCTGAGTCTGCAACTTTAATAAGTGAAAAAAATTGTGAGGCAGACTCCACAGTCAGCAAAAGCTACCCACGTAGCGCACTCCAGTGAGCAGGAAAGGAGGGTATGCGCAGGGGAACAACAACCGCGAAGAGGCTTAACCTGATTTCCTAGTTGGTATTTCCAGCCCTGCTGACGCACGCCCAAGAAGGCTGCTCGCATGCGATCTGCCAAGGTGTCGCTGCAGGGATCTCGGTGCTGGCAGTCCCCTGCCATCCTGCTCCCGCAAACCTTCACGGCAGGAGGGAGCATCTCAAGCCCATGGCCATCAACGGGGTCTGCAAATCACCAACGAAGCAAGAGTGGAGGGGCAGCACCTGGCCTGATGCACTCTTCAGAGGCACTTGGCATTCACATTTTAAAATAGGCAGGTTTTTCACAAAAGAAAAGGAGGAGAGGGGAGAGTATTGTCTTTCTTTAAAAGGGTAGTACATTAGTGACGATATTTTTTCATTAGATCCCCGTTTGTCTGGTTGGGGAATTTATGGACTTTTAAAAATAGATTTTGCCAAACAATTGTGTGGGCAACTGCTGACTTGCAGTCTGCAAGATATCTTTCCGTCAGCCTCAGGAAGATTAAAGCAGCTTCTATTTTCATCACAAGGGAGCTAAGGATGTAGGCACAAAGGAGAAATTCACTTTTTGCCCACATCAAGCTGAGCCTCTTGCCAGACGATGCAGCGTTCACTGCAACAATTGCCAACATAATGTGTTACCTTCTATAGCCCCTTCAGGTTGAAGAATAGCCTTCTACTGCTACACGTAGAGAGCAGGAGTATTTCCCAGTCCCTGGGTCTACTGTTTAACACCAGGACAATTCCTTTCCTAATCCTGCATGCCAAAAAGCTGACAAAACAGTAACACTGGCATACAAAGGACCAAAATCTCTATGCATCACACACATTTGAGAAAAGAAATAGAGATGAAAATAAAACGTCCTCTGAAAGATCACAGCATTACTTATTCTTGTATCTTCTTTTAAGTCCTGATTCTAATCTCACCAGCATGATGCTCACAGAGAAAAGCAAGCCACAGCCTCGTATGTACCCCTCTTAGATAGATGAGGGGGGAAAGAGCCCTGCCAGCATATCTGTACAAGACAAACTTTGCATTAAATAGGGATACAGGGACTCAGGAACGAGAATGATCTGATGTCAAATCCAGGCCCCTGGTGTCGCAGGCTACAATGTGGTGCAGTTCCTCTTGGAAAGCAATCACCAGCTCCCATAAGGAAAGTCCCCTGCTACCCTCAGAAGCAGGCTCTTCCAAAACTTCACTCTGTTCATGGTCTGATCTTTCTCCAATTTTCAACCTGCCTTTACTCGTAGCTAGTTTATATCCATTTATTCTTGTGAAAACATTGTTTTGTAGCTGGAACAGTCCTTTCCCTCCTCGGTGTTTATCCCTCTAAAGTATTTATGGTAAGCAATCGGATCCTCTTTCTGCCTTTGTTTTGCTAGGCTATCCAAGCCAAGCTCTTTAAGTCTCCCTCACAAGACAGGCTCTCCATTCCTCTGATCTTCTTGGTACTCATTCTGAACTGAATTTATCATCTGTGCACACAGATGACCTGTTGTACATAGTATTTTTGATGGGGTCACATCATTTAATATGCCATAGAAATAACATAAACAGAAGAGATATGGGAGAGAATCTATAGGATGTTCCAGTTATCCTTGGATACACAGACTCATAAATATACTTGGCACTTACTGACTCAAAGACAGATATATTAAAATGTAAGTACTTAGACAAACAAAGACAGAAAGATTTTCCTTTGTTTAGCCAGAAAAAAAAATAATTTTACCCTGAACCTAAATGTAGCTTTGGAGGAAAAAGTTTACTATGGAACCTACTGAACTTAAACCACAGCTGTGCTACCATGAAATACCATCCTCCTGTTTATAACAAGGGAGGGGCCCTGTGCCACAGTTCCTATTTCAAACCCTGATAAACACCTACATGAAATGCAAAATGTGAAGGAAAACTTGGGGAGAAGACCAGCATCTTTGCATTAGTAGCATTATTTTCTTCAGCCTGATCTGACCGGTTCTGCTGCTGCCAGAGAAGCAGATACAGAGACCGAAAAGCAAAGCACCTCACCAGCTTTCTGATGAGGCAACTGAACTGCCCCCACTTGCAAGCACATGCAGTGACCCACAAGTACATTTAAGAGCCTGTTGCTAAGGGTCCCCAGCACAAAACTAAAGTAAACCAAACCAGGCAGTACTGTATATGTAGCAATTGTGTCAAGGTATGTCAAAAGTCAGCAGGCTTTCAGCAACATCCCACATACGGCTGCAAACACTCATGCCAGTTAATTAGCAGTGGCATTAAACGAGACAAGGGACACTGAGCAGGACACTGGGGTTAACTTTACCCTATGTGAGCTGTGCCATATGATCTTTTATTCCATCTGTTATCAACATACTTCAAGAGATTAATTCAATACTCACAATTTTGAATAAGCAGATACCATTTTGTTACTCCGTATCATACTTCACAAGTCTCAAATGTTCAGCATCTGATTGACAGCTTGAAGAGGTGCCACAAGGTTAAATGACAGCCTATCAATTTTTCAAGGGCAAGAAATCCTTTACAAGACATTCAGAGGTTTTTCCTTTTAGCATTTTTCCATTGTTTGCCTAACCTTAACCTCAGGTACACACTGGAGTTTAAGGACATGCTGCTGTAACAGGGATCATCAGTCAACAATGAAAAAAAATCTCAGAAAGGTGAACCATATGCCCACCCTGAAAACACATACAAATTATGGTAGTCACAAAAGATATCACTGCAGATTCTGCTTCTATGGCAGAGCCTCTGCCATTAGTTACACCATGCCCAGTGTTGGCACCTGCTCCTGAACTCAAGCGATAGCCCTCCCATCAGATCTAGAAGGGACTTAGTTCCACAGGTACCACCCACCACAAAGGCACCTTGCTCCTCTAACCCCGAGATAAAGCTTTACGCCACATCAAGGACAGCATGAGAAAACTGATAGCTTTACTACTCACAACAATGCAAGGGGAAGATGAAGCTGTGAAAATCCCCGAGCTTGAGGAGCCGCTCTACTGGACCGTGAGCGAGGGCAGCCAGACAGAAACATGCAGCCAGGCACATGCAGTGCTGCTTTTCTTTATAGGAGAAGACAAGCGATTTCCTGGCATATGTGCAAATGCCTTGGAAAGTACCGGCAGGCACATACGAACATTGCCTGGTAGCTGGCAATGCCTGTGAGCATGGGACCCCTGCTGTAAGGGAACCTGGATGGTGCCCCTTGTCCTCCCAAGTGACAGTCGCTGCTGGCACGCGTGTCGAGCACTGCTCCCTGCCTCATCCTGCCTGGCTCCCAGACTGCACAGGATAGGATCTGGACAAACATCAACAGCAGCTTTTTATCGGCCACTGGAAATAGGGCCAGTTAGTATCACTGAGTCATTAATCTGGTGTTATACTGTAGGTCAAAACGTCCTTCTGTTTAGACCTTATTGTCAAAGTCCTCCGCTTCTTCAGCATCATGATTTACTGTTTGGAGAAATGTAACTTCATGTCACTGTCACTTTTCCTGTATGTGTTCTGCTCTTTGCCTCTGAGACATGTTGACACACTGATATACAAACCAGAGACGCAGAGATGGTTGTAAATACTGCACTAGGATCCATTCCTAAAAACTTGTAGAGACTCTAACGCAACTAATTGCACATGTGCAAGGAAAAGAGTGACTTGAGAAATTCATAAAGAAAAAATATTGCATTAATAAATTAAGAGCTGCAACCTGTCTAAAGTTCAGCTCTATTGACTGCTAGAACATCTGAATGATTGCTATAATTACTGTAGATACCACTGCCACTTTGCAATATGGCCTCTTGTGCTTGTATTGTCTTTCCCATCTTTGCAGCAGTATTATAGCTCCAAATGCAACTGTTGCTGAATTTAAGCCGGAGTGCCTGGAAGGCAAGGGCTGTATTTTATACCACTATACTTCTGGTGCTTAATTGGGTCCTAAACTAAATATGCTGAATATATACTTAATTAAATGTGCTAAAGAAATATTCTAGGTGCATTTAGAAAAGATTTGTTTGGTCAACTAAGATGTTTTGCAACTGTAATTGCATTATTGTTATTGGCATTTCTAAATCACTCTCTGCATTTCCTTTGGAATAAATGTCTTAGTCGCTCACCACTATAATGTATTTCTGTGCTACAAAACTGGAGGAACACATTATATATTCATGTACACTTGGCTTTAGCCACTTACAGTATAACAATGAAGTAAGGATTATTATGCAGTAAGTTTGCTGAACAATCATTCTTTTAAACCATAAATATACTCTGCATATACCACAACATCCACCCAGTAAGAAATTGGGTAAACAGAACTCACTTATATTTTGAAATTGAATGGACAGTTAAAACTGAATTAACTGGGCAAATAATAGCATTTCAAACATGTAAAGTATAGTTCACAAACTGTGGTATAACACAGCCTATTTCTCTTGCAGTACAGGGAACAGAGAGTTATTAATATCATGCATGTTCCTGACTCATATACATTCATTCAAAACCAGGTTTTGATAGTGGTCTTAAATAGCTAAAATTATAAAAAGATAGAAAGTCCCTTTATATTACATTTTCTGAAACATTATCAACACTGCAGCAGAGCAAAGGAAATACAAATCCATTTTATCAGCTTCTAAATGTAATGTATATTACCTGTGTGATAATATCTTCTGTCACACTATCCAGGACATTTACTTTCTCAAAAATCACAATCAAAAGCAAAACCAAAGAACATAGGACACTAAAACAGAAAAGGGGTGCTCTTTAGAACAAACCGACTATACTGAACATGGACAAAGCAAAAAAAAGGCAGGTTTAATTTTTGCACTCTAACAGTTTTTTAGTGTACAGGGATTTTTCACTGTTTCTGTGTATTGCAGTTTTGTTAACAGGCAAGTCCCAGGCATATGCTTGTATAACACAAAACATATTTGGTTTTAGCATTAATAATTCCTTTAATTACTCTTTTATCAATTGTGTCATATTTGCAATCTTCACTTACTACATCTTTCACATTTTATATTTTTTAACCTCTTGAGAACCTTCTCTGCAATATTTTGGAGTATTTCACGTGGCGTGAAATACAAGCAGCTACAGTATAAAACAGTTGACCAGATTGAAGTTCAGAAGGCAATCCCACTTGATGTGGTAGATATCTGGCCACAGATCTGATTTTGTGTGGTGTTTGGGGAAGGGGCGCAGGCCATGCCCCAGCCTAGCAAAGCTTTTAAGCACACACTTAACTTTGAGCATATGATTACTTCAAATTACTTCAATAAGATTATTCACACACTTGAATTAAATGCTCTTCTGGATTTCTGCCCTTATGCATGGCACAAAATTTATCTCTGCAGGGGTTCCCAAACTGCAGAGGAAATCTGAGAAAGGAGGATAAGGCACCTGTAGGTATTTTCAGGACCTCACACAGCACCCAGGTGAAATAAGGTAAGATCTTTTTTAACATCAGTTGCAAGCAGTAGCTGCTTTCCAGTGCCGAGATGGGTGCCTCTTAGAGAACCAGGGTGGGGGGTTTCTTACAGCCTATTAAAAATGGATTCATAGAAAGTTATCGTTTTGTAGAAATAGAATTATTGATCAGAAATCTCTTTTTTTCAGCTTACATTTTATGCAGACAAAAAACATTCTTCTTATGAAGCTCCTCAGTTGTTTGGTACTGGATGTTTTTCAAAAATTTTGGGATGTAGAGGTGGTACATTGCCAAGAAAAAAAACAAAAAAAAGCTCATCTGCTGTTAAGAGGAAAACCTTGCTCATGGTCTAGTTTTCAGGACATAGGAGTATTAAAAAAAATTTTTTAAATTCTTTTTTTCTTAAGACAGAATAACAACTCTATACCATTTCCTGAACAGCTTTTGTTTCCTGATCCCACATAGCAGCTCCATGACACAGCTCCACTTGCCCAGACCTCAGCAGACCACAGGTTGGATGGGGCCAGGCAGAAGAGCTGCCCTTTAAATAGACAGCGCAGCTGCACATAGGTTGTTTGGGGATTTAAGTGTCAACTCCTTTAACTATATTAATGGGAATTTAAAGTGTAAGGGATACCACCAATCCAGAGGAGGAAAAAAAATAAATCTTTGATTTGAGGCTACTTCAGCATCAGGACCAATCCAGAACAACAGCATGTACTTCGTACCTTTCATGGGTAGAATGAAATATAAGTCGCTTCTATCTTAATGTACTTCATATTTCATAATGAGAATTATCATTTTGAAAATAGTTCTGAGAAACAAAGACACGTAACCAGTGCTGCTCAGAGTAGTTTAAAATCAGACCTTATTTGTCTGTGTCAACATTTAAAAGCAGGGAGTACGAAGGATTTTGTTAATTTTGTATTAATAAAGACCCCAGAACCCTGCAGGGATCTGTAGGCTCCTTCAGTAATTACAGAGTGTGCCAAAAGACCATGTGTTGTATTTCCAACAATGAGACAGAAGCACATAGTTTTGCTGCAGTCTTGCTACTTTCACTATGTGTCACTGTGCATCAGCATTAGCTGAAGAACCGAGAGCATGGCTAACAACAGACAAAAAAGTAAAAACAATGACATACAATTTTTTCTGAAACACCGCATATCTCTTTTCCATATATTAGGAAAAGGTTATGCTCCTTTCGCTCGTAATTATAAAACAAGAATGTTAATACCACAAAGGTTCAGCATAAATCAATTTCAAACTGCTAAATTTATTAGGCAGTGCTTGTAATGAATTATCTAGAATGGGAAACAAATCCAAGGCTAGGATTTTTTGCTGATACTTGCTAATTGTATTGAAAAGACTAGATAACATTTATGTTTCTATTAAGAACTGCTAATTTTTTTACACCTTACGACCATGGAAATACATTTTCTTATCTGCATAGTATATTAAACAAAACTGATTTATACAACTAGAATTGTGTTTAGAATTGAATAAAAATTACTTTTCGATGGCATAAAAATATCAAACTAAATTATACTTAGACTTTTTGAATGTCATGGGGAAGTACTTTAAAGCGTAGATTAACAGATGTTACTATTCCTGTTCTTAAAATTATTGTAAGTATTAGTAGCATTATTATTATAATATAAAGAGGGCTGAAAAAAAAATGCAAAAATCCTTGAGGTTGCCTTGTTTAGGGTCTGAACTAATGCCTACTAGAGTTAAAGAAGTCTCAACAAATATTTCAGATATACTATTAAGAATGAACGAAAATATCATGGTGATTTAGTTTCAATTCTATAATGGCATTTTTAGAAGTACTGATGTATTTCTATCATATGAATATATATATGCATTTCTAGTTCAGAGTTAGATCTTTAATGCAGCAGTCTACAGATAGTCCCTATAATTAATAGATAGTCCAGCACGCTAGTTAGGCTTTCTCATCTGAAGTAGATAGAGTCCAAAGAGAGAAAGAAAGAAAGAAAAAGAAAGAAAGAGAAAGAAAGAAAAGAAAAAAGGAAAAAGAAAGAAAGAAATGGAGGGAGAAAATAAATTTTTCTATCTGATGTTTTATTGCAATACTTTCATTCATATGTGGATATTTAAAAATATGTTTTAAAAGTTAACAGATATTTCTGTTGAAATGCAAACATATGGGTATTTTCATCTTGACACACAGGGGTCATGAAGAAATCTCAGGAGCTCTAATGAGAAGATACCTCACCAGTTTGTTGCAGGGATGTGTCCAAAACCCAAAACTGCTGTAGGTCGTGGCCCAACACTGGCAGTATCTGTTGGGCAGACTGACAGGAAGAAAATATGCAATATGAAGAAGTCTTCCTCCACTGTCTTATCAGAGAGGAAAAGTAAATGCCATCATGTTGACTGAAGGGGAGGTATCACACGCCATGCGGTCACAGAGAATGAACTCCACAGCGAGCAAGAAGCTCCACTTTTTGACAACGAACAAGGCAGGCAAGTGAGTGGACACCTGGTCATTTAAAATGCAGCAGGATTGGAATGTCAGGCCCATTTGCCAAATTGCTGCTACTGTTCTGAGCCAGAAGAAGTAAAATGTGTTTCCCTTATACATTTCAGCTGCTGTGCTGTATCAGAAGGCACTCTGGGCTGGAATGTGAAAACAAGCCCAAATCATTGTCCTGGATTCTTTTTCCACAGTTCCTACCAGCTTTCACACTGCAAAAACCCATCTGACAAATACTGCCATTAGTGCATTACCTTCAAATTAGGACTAATAAAATCCTGTCCCAGCTTCATATAAACCAAGTACGTTTTTTTTTCAATTGCATAAAGCATAGTGTTAATTCCAGCAATTGCTTGGGCAGATGATAGACTTTGAGGGTACGGTAAGTAATTCCAGCCTGTAAAGCCCAGTATGTACTGATAATGGAGAAAAGCAACTCACATGAGCAGTACACATCACCCATACAAGTTGCCTCCTGCTTTTTATTCAGCAATTCTTTCAACTATTCCTAAAGTTGGTTGCATGGGCAGTGCCTGATAGAGATTTCCCCATTGCCTCTGCACATACAACCTTGTCATTACACTCTCCTTACTCTCCCAGTCAGAATCATGGCATGACATTTTGGTACCCTTTGCATCGTCCACCCAATACTTGATCTGTCTTGGCGGCTCCCATCTGCTGCAGCACCTCTCACCTGGCCCTACAACATTGCTTTATGCGCTCTTGGTGCCCCACTCAATCTCAACATAGTTTTTGTAGAGAAAACATCTTTACTATTCAGCTGCATGTCCTACAATTGAATATCCAAATGTGAATATCTAAATGCAATAGCTTTCATCAGAGGGAGTTACTGGAAATATTTACACTAATTATGCTTCTGTCTAAATTGGTTACTAGTCTTATAGTTAAACTACCAGAAGGATTTCTAAAACAATTGATTTCTTTGCTAGTTAGTGTTTCTTATCAGACAGATAATGGGAGACAAGAAATAAATAAACTCAGGGAGGTACAATTACATCATCTTACTCTTTCAGCACGATAAACAAAATGGTATTCGCTTCTCTCCCCAGAGTGCTATGAGGCTTATTCCATTAAGGTTTGTCAAGTGCTTGGTTGGAAGACCCTGTAAGTGCACGGTGTTATTAGTAAATATTAAATAGAAAACGAGATTCTAATTATCAGGATAAACAGGCTAAGTTCTGCTTGGCTAAATGCACTTGGGAGAGGAACCCAGGACCACTGGGTAGTGTTGCACATCCTTATCAGATCCAACTCCTTTTAGCCTCCAAAAGATCAGGTTTGCTCAGGCTCAAACCTACCAGAATGAAAATTTATCACCACTACTATCCCTTCCTCAACACTGAATAAAAATTTTACTCACACTTTAGGGCATATTATGCATAGTAGACTGATGCAATTTATTTTTCAGGCATCTCCAAACTTCCTCATCACCCTGTACAGCTGGGACAGAAACAGAGCACACAGGTAAAGCACACAGGGCTCTGCTCCTGCACCTGGCGGGGGTCTGTGCCCCTTCAAGTACAAGGTCAACAGTCTCCTCTGTCACTGGACTTGTGACTGCCTTGCCCTTACATCCTGGTACCTGAAGGAAATTCCTGTTTCATGGTCTTTCTGCCTTTTGCCACAATGAAGAGAGAAAAAAAAAAAACCTCCCTGTAAATGTTTCACCAGAGATAAAAGAGACATATAAAGCACCTGTGCAACACTGCATTAATGAATCGGAATTCAAGATAAAACTGCCCTTAATATCATGTGTGGGTAAAGGTCTAAAATATTTTTGCACTGATCATTCATGATTAAAACTAATGTCATCTGGTAGCTTTGGTAGTGGGTGTTTTTTTTTTTTTTACCTTTGCTGTCAAGTGAAGCCTGTGCTGGGCAAAGCCATCTGGGGCTTTACATCTTCCCAAGCGTGCTGTGCAGTCGGATGGCATCTCTCACGTAAAAGGCAAAGACTGACAGGGATTCAAAGGAGACAATTGCTGCAGTGAAGAAGCTCCTTTCACATCAGGGAAAAAGGTGGAGGTAGATAAAGCTGTGGAAAATAACGCTTCTGATGGGTAGAACAGGAACCCTAGTGAAGACAGAAGGCCATTCACAAACAGAGCTTTTTTAGGAGCAATCATTTTGCCAGCTTTAAATGTCCTTTAAAATGGGCCAAGTAAGCTGTGCATACTGAACTTCTCCCAAAGACTGCACACTACACGGAGTCTCCAGAGTGTAGCTAAAGCTTTTTAGGTAGTACCTAGTGATGTATTTTGTTTGAAAGGAAAACTACCTTCACTATCCTCAACGTTAACAACCCGACCATTGCAAACGTAAGAAGTTTTTTCCCACCAAGGGTAGGCTCAGAGATGCTTGAACACATAAATTTTGGACTACAGTGGCCTCTCCCTAGTGGGAACTACTCACTGAAAAGCAACATTTGCAAGACTGATGGTTTGGGGTTTTATACAAAAATCTCCTACTAGAAACTAGATCTTGAAACACCAGCAAAACAACTGGAAGCAAGAACATTAAGCATGACGGTTTGCAACCCTTCTACCTCTCTACCCTGAAACCTGTAACAACAGGCTGAATTCAAACAAACAAACAAACAAACAAACGAGAATCTGTGAAGACTTAACATCAGAATCCTTCAATAATCTGCACTGAGTGATTCTCAGAATGGAAGACTTTCAGCCACACCCCTTCCCGATCGAGATGGACAGAGGCTGGCCTGGAGCAGCCTTAGCAGGGAAGTCTGCTTTAGGCACACCTGGCAGGGCTGTTGATAACTCTGTAAGACATACATTTCCCCTTTTATTTATGCATGGATCAGCACCAACCCTACCAGTATGCCAAGCTACCTGGATAGCCTGGTTGTAGGAGAGAAATTGCCATGTATGTCCATTGATTCTGTTTGCTACTCATATAATAGCTATAGATTCCCTACAGCCCGAAGTGAGCCCTTGTTCTGCAGCTCCGACGTGGTTAGGCATAAGCTGAGGCATCCTGAAACGATGGCACCATCCCCTGCTTCTCAGAAACTGCCTTCCAGCACTAAGCAGACTGAATCGGGAGTATGGACTAAATTGGAACCAAGCAATTTTTAATGCGTCTACTTATTGAATTTTTAATTTGCAGATTATTGACTGTATGGACTGTAATGGCTTTGAACAACAGGGTGAGTGTGTATGCCAGACATCTGAAGTAATTCTATGTGAAAAGAGATGGCAAATTGCTGGAGCCTTTAATTACACTATTATTTAATAGTATTAAGGGCGGGACTGAAAAAACAGAATACTCTCCCCCTGCACATTTATCTACATCTCAATAAAATGAAATGCCATTTGTGTGAGGCAAAGGGAGCAGTGGCTCTGAATATATGTACTTGTATGTAACATCTCTGAATGGGGTTGGTATGAAAGGGCAGACCATAAAGAAGTGATGGTTTCAGTGCATGGGATTTTAACACTTTTTCCTTCTGTGATCCTATAAGCCCTCAACATCAAGAAGCCATTAAATAAAAAGTAATTTGTTTTCTGACCTGCCTTTCTCTATGCATATGAGGACCATAAAAAGAATGATGCTGTCACTGACCCCCACATCTGTCTGCACATTGTATGCTTTATAGATATAGGGCCTTATGCTGACACAGAAATGGGAACTCCTAGGTTTTTTTGGGCAGGCTCTTGACAGCACATTCAGCACACAAATCCATTCTCAGCAAAGCAGCAGCAGCAGCCATGAGCTGGCCTCTTTACCACAGCCAGCCCATGTCATGCCAGGCACTCCTTCCCTCCCTGGCAGCAGGGTACCGCTCTTCTTTTCTTTCCTCATGATTTTATTTGGAAACAAAAAGAAACAACATCCTGTCATCAAACATCAGTAAGGCATAATTATTATAGCTATGTTTTACCTACCACAGTGAACGTTATTACTATGTGAAGATCACAAATATCAAGCCTCCAGGAATGTCACATGAGAATGTCATAAGTAAGCCTATGTCTAAAATAAACACCCAAGAAAACCCTTCTCAAAATCACTCTGTCTACATACATGCAAATGCTTTTTACTAAAGGCCATTCTTTACACGATTTGAGAAAAACTCGTGGAAAAAGAAAGCTGGATTGTTATTTCAGGGGCAAAGACAGCAATGCACAGAGCTAATATTTTGCTTACTTCTCTCAGACTGGTGCTGTTGAAAGGAGCCCTGAATACCGCCAAGCTACAGCTCAGCTGAAACACACTGCAGCTGCTCAGGACATGCTGCCATCAGGAACAGGTCCGAGCCCCAGCTCTTCTCTCTTTCATGTCACCGACTATGAGCCTGACTCGTATTTCTGCTGCCCTTTGCCAACATCTCAGGCAGGGAAATCAAAGCTCAGTGATAAAAAGCACCTTTGCTAAAATTTAAATACACTATGTACAGCAAATGAATTTAAGACTAGTAGGTGTTAGTGGCTGCCTTAAATAGATACGTTTTTACTCACTGCTGACCACCTCATGCATTAAGGTCTAGCAGTATTGAAAGAAGACACGGTGAATATATAACCCACTGGAAACGGAAATGGCACGCAGCAGGACAGGGCTTGTCAGTGGCAGGCTGAGCCAGGGAAGGGAATTTTACAAATTCCTTTCAATGTCAGGTCCTTAACTTTGCAGTGGCAGTTCTGTATGCTGAAGTTTTGTTTCATGCCCTATATATATTCCTCTTTCATGGAGAGAAGGCTGGTGACTGTGCTTACTATTCTTGGAGTGCTGTCGTGGATGGGTGGAATACTAAGAGAACCACATCTGAAAATGTACACTCACAACGTCTTATCAGTATTGGACATACATAATTTTTTCTTGCAAAGTTTTTGCTATGAAATTGGTTGTCACAGAAATTCATGTGCTTCTCCTTGCTAGTTTTTTTTTTAAACCCGCTACATTACTATATTTTTTGATGTCCATTTTAATGTTCCTTAAAGATAAAGCCAGTCGTCTATACTAAAATTTCATGCACTCTTTTCTTTGGTTGAACAGAACTGCATTCTCACTACACAGTAGTATTTCACATACATTTCAATAACTTGGTATATACTCCACATGGATGAAAATACCCACCTGTAAGCATGAAACATTTCTGCCTTAATTGAATGTAAAGGCAACCTTTCCCAACACACATTCTCTCAGGCAAAAGGAAGTGCATGCTCCATCGATGTAAAGCACCACTGTTTAATTTGCTATCATGGATGGTTTAGTTGCATAACTGAAACACTGGCCCTCACTTTGGTCTACCCTTGGAAAACTGAAATCTAACCTTGGAAAACTGAAATCTAAGTCTGAAGAGAGTTCCTCTCAGCAAAAGTTTTTGATAAATTATAATTTATCAAAATTATAATAACGGCATCTATCTACTTGATACAGAGACTTCACAGAATAGTTTATAGGAACAGAATATATGCAAGTTAGAAGCGTTCATGGATAAACAGAAGCTGGCAACTAGCACTGATGGTCCACCAAGTATACTGTTCTTTCAATAATCTCCATTTTCCAGTTGAAGTGTAATTCACTACTGATTTTCAGCCGACTATAAATGAGACAGTAGCAGTTATTATTTTGCAGTTTTGTTTGAAAACATGAACTATTATTGACTGCATGTGGAAATGCTGAACAATGAACCAATAACTTCCACTGATAGCATTTTAATTTCTTGAGAAAGGTGCTCAACCAAGCCTTTACGTGCTCCTTGTAAGATTTACGTGGAAGTGATTGGAGGGCAGTGCAGAGAACTGTAGTGGATGGTGCAGAGATCTAGAGTAAGCAAAGAAAAAGAAAACAAAAAAAATGTCCTATTTAGTGTGCTAATGGTCTGAAAATGAGGATTGTGTATATTAAAGTTCTTCGTGGAGGCTAGCTGAGATCACACCAGCTTGATAAATCAGGGCCTAGAAAAGATGTATAGGCTTCAGCCACAGAAGAGCAAAATACAGGTGCCTTCCAGAAAAGTTCTAGGGTAAAGGACTTGCAGCAAAACCAGACACCATCAGGTCTCAGGATGATGATTATGGTGACTAAGATGACAATGATGATGATGATAATAACAGCAGCAGCACCAACAAATTCTTTATTAAAGCATAGATACTAAAGTATGCAAAGCCATCTAACATGTTAAGTGGAAGAGTTGTTTCTTTTAAAGTGAAGAAAGCTACTCTGATTTCAGAAAATAGGTACATTGAACACAGCAGTCAGCAAAAGAAACCAAAGAATTAAGACAGCTGAAGTACAATGAAAAAGACACAGTGCTCTATTAATAATGCTTACCTTTAAAGAAGCATGATAGGATGATGGCATTTAATATCAGTGCTTATCAGAAGCATCTCAAGAGATTTCAGCTCTTTTAATGTATGTCTTACAAAAGAAACACCACTAAAGAGTGCTGACTTCAATGTTTTCCTACTGCTAACAGCTGCCTTTCAGGCAAGATCCCATGAAGCTTTCCTCTTCCACATTTAACTGACTGTGGATTTCCACATTTAATTGAATGGGATTCAATAGCAGGAGCAGAGAGAGTTCAAATTGTCCCTTTGGGGATTCGCTCAGCAGAAATTACTCATTCATGCCATGACATTTTGAGGGAATATCATAATGTCGTTTTGGACACAATGTCATAACTTAGAGGAACAGAAGAATAAGATGGAAACATCAATTACGATAAAAGTAAGGGTCTAAAAATTTGTGGTTTTCCCTGTGTCCTTCCTTTCACAGGGAAGTCCCAGTTCAAAAAGGGCTGCTCTGTATCTGCAGTTGCTCTGTACGTTCACCCTTGGGTCACTGTCATGACCTGTGACAGGGTCACCTGCAGGCTGTATCCTGCTGACTTGTGTTCATCCCAGCCAGCCCAAAGAGGAGAGAGAGCAGTGCTACAGAGATCAGCACAGTAGGAGAGTGGGATCGGATAGGTCTGGCTCTTTCTCACAGTACAACAGGACTGATGTGGATATGGTGGGTATGCTGGTATGATGGTACCATAGGGTGGGACCAGAATGCAAAACATTGCTATACACAGGTATGTACATGAATATGTACATGTACACATGTACGCACGTATGTGAGTGTACAAAGGGTCCAGATAGTTATTTCTGTGTGATTCTATGTCGTGTGCTGACACTGAATTATGTTAGCAATACCACTCTACAGCATAACTTTACTTCTTAAAAACATTAAAAACAAATGTGAAAAATAAGGCAGATGCAGAACTGTCATGGGAAGGCTTGGAGTTTGAGGCATTTAATATGGGACGCGGCATCTCACAGGCAATCCACCAGATCCTGTACATACTGTGTGAGAACAATGGCTCGAAACCCCTTACAAAAATATCACTCGCATGGCTGATGAGACACAAGCTGGGAGGTAAAGCCAGGGAGGAATGCCCTAGCAGGTTACGGCTTGATGAGAAACTTGACTTGACCCCAGTGTGCATGTAGAAGACTCTATCATAATCCTCTCTTCTTCTGTCTTTAACCTGCTCTCTAACGTAAATGAATTAAATAAAAATGCAAATAAGAATGAATTATTTTAATCATGATTAAATAATTAAAATAAATCCATATGTTTTTGTGGTGATCAAACTTCAAGGAATAAGACTTTAAGTTTGCAAAAATATAAATCAGTGCTAAATGACACCTTTATGTTTGGTACCTGATGTCAAGTTACTGATTAATCTTTATATATTATTTCACTTACCACGTAGATTTTTACTTTTCATGTATTACAGCTGCTATGCCAACATCAAAAAGGCACTAAAAAGTTTGCCACAGTGCACTGAATGGCATCCGTTAGAACAATTTCAATAAGTATTTGTAGAAAGGCTCTTTCCAGGTTGGATGGACTGCCCAGACCCAGTGCCACCCACCCTGAGTGCCTCACTGGCAAGCCAAACAGTGGGGACAGCCAAAGGACAATGTGCTCCTTACCTCCATGAGCAGCTCTTTGCAAACACTTAACAGGGAAAGTAAACTTCGACATCGGGGTTTTGTCTTCGCGATACTATAATTATTCAGTTTTTCAGTTACTGCTGCAACTTCAATTCACTTAGCAGTAGGTTTTTTAGATTACAGTCCATTTATTATCAACATTTTTTTTTGCACAGAAGGTTACAATGGTTTATTAATCCATCAACAGACTCCCTAAAAATATGATCAATGATGCTGTATGAAATGTCATTCTTTATACACTTTAGGAGGTTTGGCAATTAGCACTTCAAAACGTTATGACTGTATTGAAGGTTTAAAAAATACTTGCAAAAAAAAAATACAGAACTATATCCCTGAAGAGTTCTGCTGAATTAGAACAAAACACTGTAAATCTTAGCACCTGACAACACTAGTTTTATGAAATTATTCAAAAAATGCATGTTATTTGAGAAAGTTATATTAAAAAAAAAGTGTTAGATCTAGGATTTGATTAATGAGACTGTGTCTAGAGCAAGTCCATACTGCTGTGGTACCTCAGTAGTGTTTCAGATGTAGGAAGGACCGCTATTTTCCAAAGCATCTTTTTAAAAGAAAACAACCTGACAGAGCTGCTTGCTCAATACAGTGTGGCTTTTAACTGGAAGAAGCTACAAAACGCGTTATAGTTCACTTTTTTTGGATGAAGAGAGGCTCTTCAATTATAAAAGTGTAAAAGGGTGAAGACTGAATCATGGCGATGAAAGTCCCATAAATACACATCTCCTCACTCGCTGCACGCAGTGTGCAGATACAGCAGCAAGCAAGGTGAGAGAGAGTGAATGCTGTACACCCTCCTGCGCTGCATTCACGTTATTTAAAGGACGGCACGCTTTTCTGAGCCTTGTTTTAAGAATACCTCTTACTGTAGCAGTATGTCAAATATTTTGGTTGATATTTAAATAATTAATGAATGCTAAACTCTTCCCTTTTTTTTTAATAGAAGAATAAAACCATCATATTCAGAAGCTGACCTTTTTTACTCTGCTATACAAACCCATTAACAATACTGAAAAACATATCCCAAACATAAAAAGCTTTGAAATATCAATTTAAAGGCTACTTTCTGCTATATCCTTTATTGTAAATGTTACCAAGAAAAAGGCAGAACCCAAAAATCAATTTTTAATATATTTCTTCCTACCACAGGATATCGGAAACATTAATGGTTTCTACATCTACATGGCTACCTTACAAGCTCTGCTCTTCCCACATTTGCCTTTAAAACACGATTAATGTATGTTTGCATATATATTTAAAGTACTCCTCGATGTATATTAATTAACAATAACAGAGTATAAACAACTTTCCCATTGTTTGATTACCCAGAATAACAGCTTGATATTTATACAGCTGCTGCAACTTAGTCAAGAGAAAATGTTGCACATTTTTGATTAGCTAACTGGATTCCAAACAAACCAGGAATCCAGTCAGGAACCAGACTTTTGAAGTTAAGTTTTGAAGACACTGCTGTTCTGCAGAACTGAAGTACCTCTAGTACAGACATTTTTTTGCTGAAGTTTTCTGCCTTTAGACTTTCAATGGTCAAGGAATACTGATTAAGTTGTAGAAGTTCCACTGGAAATAGGCATCACAATGAAATTATCTAGCAGTAGCTAAACTGAAATGGGTGTGTATGAGTGATGTTTATGAACAGCCTTGTGCAATCTGAGTGTGGAAATGTTCCCTTTATTTTTCTTCTTTCTGCTGCTTCCAAAAAGTCTCCCCTTTCTATCTTAAGTCCATACATACACACAATTCTGCATAATTGTAACATCCCCTATTTTGAATCAAATTTCATCCTATTGCTCCTAGTCACTCCAGTTTCCAGGCTTTCTTCACCACTATTGCTTAACCTAATCCATCAGGTTTTTGGAGATGAGGGTGGAAATTTCCTCTGTAATCAACAAAAAGAAGTAGATGCCTTTGAAAGCCTGCACAGGGAGAAATCTGGATTAGGAATCTAATTAATTAGGGATTATGAATTTAAATTACGTGGACCTCTCTTTGTTCATAATGTATGTATTTACTTCAGGATGACTGGTTCACTGTGTGCCTAAATCATGAGGATGAGATACAATCTAGATATTTTCCTGAGGTACACATCACGTTCTCTACCACAGGTTTCATAAGGAATTTTTCTTCCTCTCTTTCCAGATCATATATATGTGTATGTTGTTATTCTACTAATAAAATAAACCACATGCAAATCAGTAATATCAATCTCAGCCTAAAAGTAGCACACTAGACTGGAAAGCAGAATAAAAAACAACTGGGGAGTATCGAGAGGCTGTGAAGCCACTGCAGAAAATCACTAAACTATGTTTGCTTGGGCTTCAGGTTTTTCTCTTTTATCTACTTTTAAATAGCATCAGCCTTTTCACACTGTCCCACAATCAGAAATATTAGTCAATCTACTGGATGGTTTGTGGTGAAGACTGAACCTGGTATTATTGGAATAATCTATGTGAAAATATCACTATTTCAGAAATATACAGAGGTATTGTTACAGTAATACTGCGCTATTACAGAATCATTAGAGGAAATTCTCCTGCTGCCTGTAAACACATCATTTAAACTCCACGGTGTTGCACATGAAAAGCCTCTTCTCCAATCAACTAAAACAGACTTTGCTCCACAAATGTAACCTGGATAAATATTATTCTTAACATATTAAAAGGAATCAATGATAAAACCAACTTTTCATATCACATGAAAGCCATCAATGCATGTCATGCCATTTTAAAGTGATCTTTTAAGTGTTAAACAGCAGAAACCTGAAAGGCCATGAAAAGTTTTTTTTGTTCCCTTTTAGAGAAGGAAGGGAGTAATCCCAAGGATTTGCAACTAATTGTACAATTTCATCACTGAATAACTGCAATAAGTAAAAGTCTATTTAAACTATCTTACATCTGTCAGGTCACTGCTGTCAGCTGCAAACTCCAGTCATCACAACTGCTTTCTAAATACCACTGCATATCACAAATACCATCGCAACACTTTGGTGCATCACAGAAAGTTAAGAATGGGCTTGTCCCCAATTTTAATGATAATCACAGTGTCATTAAAATGTAGGTTTTATTTTTGCCATGATAGCTGTCAAGCTGTAAGCACAGTAATATGCCTGTGGGAAACCCTGTTGAGCCCCTGTAAGAAAGACCTATCTCTGACAGTAAGGAGGGAGCACAGCATTCCTAAAACAATGTGGAAAATGTGAAGTCTCTCAGGAGAAAAAGATTTAATTCACTTTTTCATGTTAGTCGTTGCTACCTATTGATGTCCTAAACCTGCCGCTGAATACTAGGGAATTCAGAGTAAAAAACCATAAGGTAAAGCTTTTACCAGCATGTATCTGAGCATTAATTGAAATGCCTTAAGGCAGAGTAAAACTGCTTCTGAAACATTTACATGAGATGAATAGAGCTTGGATAAGGAGGGGAAAAAAAAAAGAGTATTCGCAATAGTTTTCCTTAAAGCTATGCCCATCGGTCTTTAAATACAATGACTTTTTGACTTAAATTCTCAGATCTAAAGCCTGTTGTAAAGAACCCCAAAGTCTGAGAAAATATGGCTGGATAAAATACCCCAGAACTATTTAAGGAAAAAAATAGTGCTTATAGGATTGGTCTTTTAATGGCAAGTTTAGTAGAGAGTGGGTTTGGGTTAGTTTTTTTTCTATTGAGGGCTCTCACAGAGTATTTGTCAGGGAGCCTTTGGGGATATGTAATTTAGGTACATCATCCTCTGTGTACAGTACACACAACACCAAACACACAATTATGACTGAGTCCTAACCTCCTTTCACTTTATCTTCTGAATAATAACCTGTGTCATTACAGAAAACCATTTTTTACTGCAAATGAGGTTGTGTGCCAGGACAACTTCCCCTCATCCCATTCCCGTTGCAGTCCTGGTGAGCCACATTAAGTCCCAGGTAACATGGGAGAGACACAGGGTGGAGAGCCTGGCCCCCATGTCCCCATGGGGCACGGGGCAGAGTGCATGCTTCTCAGGAGGGAAGGGTGGTGAGGGACTGGGTGGAAAGCATTAACCCCCACACCCATCCAAGCAGTCTTTGGGGAGGAAATTCTAATTCTGGAGGAATTCTAATATTTTTCTTTCAGAAGTGATGTCCCTTACCAAAGTGCAGAAACTGCTGTCTGCTGGCCCCTGATAATAGGCAGGTTTGGGGACCATCAAGCTTTGGGCAGCTTAGCCCAAACCTAGGTTGGTCTCACCCATCTGCTTGTAAAGTTTGCTTTTCCAGCTACTCTCTGTCACTTCTCTTGTGACTAGCATGTGGAACACGTACCCACATGTCCACGGCACAGCTGATGGGAATGGCATTGCCTCGTTGAGGCCTGATGGGGCTGGAAGTTGCAGGGCCAAAACTGATAAAACTCTTTGGGAGCAAACTTCTGACTACTCTTAGACTTTCCACAGGTCCTGGCACCAGGATCCCAGCAGGGTCCCCCACCCCCTGGGGAAAACAAGGCTCTGAAGTTGTAATCTGATTTAAAAGCTCCCAGCAGGGAATTAATTCCCCTCCCAAGCAACATTGTTCAAGAAGCTTGGGATCTGACTCCTGAGGAAGTGTGGCAAATTTCTCCTCTGAATTTGTTGGGATCATCTTTTAACCCTGGCATCTCATCTTGCCTTTTTCGCCTCGATTAAGGAGCTATCTGCTATCGAAGGTATCGTCTTCAGGTAATACCTTGTAGACCATCATCCCATCATCTCACATCCTCCTCTTGGACAAAGTAAGTAGATTGAGCTTCTTAAGTCTGTAATTGTAGGGCCTATTTTCCAGAGATTGAGTGAATTTGCTACTGACTTTAATGCTGTCAGGATTTACTCTCAGAGCCTCAGCTGATGTAACTTCTGTGCTCAGAGGTCAGAAGAAAATGTAACTAAACCATCGCTGAGATTTTCTGATTCCAAATATCTCCTGCAAATCTCTCACTGTACACTTAGTATTTTGCAATCTGCTTTAATTAAGGCTTAGCAATCAGAAGAAAAAATCTTTGAAGTTTAACAATTCAATAATGTGTGAAAATGTTAAATGCTAAGTCCTTTTGTGTAAGCTCTATTCTGTTCTTTAACAAATTTCCAATATATGAAAAAGCTTGTTCAAAGAAGATGAAGAAAAAAAAACTAGTGTTAATAACACCTTGTGGCTAGCATACTCCTTAAATTCAGTTATTTACCAAATGTTATGCTGGTGACAGTGGAGTGCTTGGCAAAAACCGGACAGTAAATCATCTAAAATTATACTCCCATGCAACCTTAAATTTTGCATTTTAATTGTCTTTAAACAGATCTTGACAGTGTTATAGCCTAAAATATGCAATATAGCTCTAGATAACAGAAAAACAAACTGAGAGATCAGAAAATAGCAGTAAGAATTATGATTCGATTTGTTTCCTCTCAGTGCAGTGCATTTTATGCCTCTGAAATAGAGTGAGCCAAGTGGAGCCTCCAAGTACTGCTGACTGGACCAGAACTTCAGCTGCTGTTTGGAGTGGGTGCCGGCAGGGAAGGACACACAGGAGGCTGTATAATGGGTACCCTCACAGCTGAGGAACTTGAATCAGACTTACAGGCATGTGACAAATCAAGCCAAAGATCCTAATATTTAAGAAAACTAGGGCTGCTTTATTTCCCTGAGAGTTGGGCAGAGCTGTAACAACATACTACACTTAGAGCATATGGAAGTACAACACACTAACTGTTGGTTGCATTTATAATAGTATTTTTGGACATAACTTAAAAGGACTATTTTTTTTCATGTTTTGGTCTACTTTTGTTGGCAAGAAGTACTTGTATAATCATGCCTGGGTCCTCATGAAAGGTATGCTACCCACTGTAGTTTTCACCATTTGAGTGCTCTCACAACTGACTGAACTTGATACCTAGGAAAAAAAGAGTGGTCAGAAACTTCAATACAAATGCTATAATATGTATCCTAATAGCTTTACTGCTGAGAGACTGGTGTTTGGTTTTATTGTTCATAAAATTTGTATTGATAACTACTTAAGCTATATTAATGATTCCCACATATGACTTTCCTAATAATCTATAACAAGCCATGAAATCTACTATTTGTGGTAGGACCCACCCATGAAATCAGGCAACTTTGTCCATAATTTTGTAAGTAATACTATTGTAAATATTGTGGTAAAATACGCAATATAAATGCAAGTGTACCATCATATTCACAGCATATGTATTAATGCAACCATTAAATGGAATAGTACTGCCACAATATTAATACATTTTAGATTATAGTAGCAGAACTAATACACATTAGCTTACATCATTTTCCTACAGTAATTACTGGAATACTACATTATCCATAAGAAACTGCCATCTGCCTTCAAGAACCCAATTTATCTGCCCTTTCAGAGCAGCAGGAGCCCAGCTGGCCTCTCTGGAGACAGAGCTCCAGCTGAGGAGCAGTAACAGATATTTCAGGAACAGCAGAGGTTCACAGGCCAGTGTTTTGGTGATACCAACTTCTTGGAGCTGTGTAGGTACCACTGACATGGGAAGCTCTTTGGGAAATGTTTGCTGCAGAAGCACCCTCACCTCAGAGCTGTGGATGCCTGGGACTTCTGTGTTCTCTACCTTCTATTCTCAGCCAAAAAAATCTGATGAAAATGCTGGAGGACAGGACTGGAGGAATTTTGTTTTGTGATGGTGAGAGGCGGAGGAGTTCTCAGATTAATTTACCAGATTAATGTTGATCCTGATCAATGAAAATGATGAAAGGTTATAAACTCCTGAGATACTCGGGGCTTTTCAGCTTACAGCAAAGGCATAAATACACATTTCACTTATAATGTAAACTGAATATCCTCATTTGACTAGTTTTAAGGGCTGCCCTAACTCCTGGCCAGAAGCAATCCTTATTCTCTAAGAATTCCTGTTCTCAGGAAAAATGAAATGACAGACTGTTGTTGGATGGGTCAGCCCTTGTGGGACTGAACTGAGCATCTCCAGCCATCAAATGGAGGGTCTTTGTTTCTCACTGCATGAAATGGAGACTCTGAATCCCACAGAGTGTACAGTCACAATGCTTTCGGCCTGCTAATTAAATCGATTTCACAAGTTATCCCAATTGGAAAAGTAACAACTATTTTTCACAAAACTACAGGAAAAATACTCTGTTCAATACAAAAGATTTTCTCCTTGCAGAAAATGGGCAGAACATGGTGAGACACTGGAATGAGCCACATGAAAATCTAGGAAGGTAATACTGGTAAGAAATGTCATAATGGAACGGCTTTCCATTCCAGGATCTCACATTCCCACATGTGATTCCTCTTATTTTTATGTCCCTCATTTGCAAGACATCCAAATCAGTAGCGCAGGACTTTCTAGTGCCTGCAAAATCTTGCATGATATTAAAATGCTAACCGTGTGCAAATACCATTAATTACTAACTGAAGTAATTTTTCTTCTGGGCTCTCAGAAAACCTTTCTAATTCCATTTTCTAGATGAGCACTTCTTAAATGGGCACTGCATACCCACAACAGGAACATGCTGGGGTTGGGGCCAGCTCAAGCATGGGCTGGGAAGAAAGGCTTATGATGGAGAACTTTGCTACATCCATGATTTACCCCTCATGCTGACATGCCCTTCTCCACTTCCAACAGGACCCTGAAACCCATCTCATTCCTTCCTCCTGAAGAGGCAGCTGGCAAAAGCTGGGTTGAGGACAGAGATGCACATGTCATAGAGCTAGTTTGCTCATTCCTTCTCTTCTCAGTGTTCCCTCCTAACTACTATGGAATGCTTACTGTATCCCAGTCACATCAAAAGGATGCCAATTGGCAGGGAAACTACTGGGAGAAAGTACAAGGAGATGAATTTTGAAGAAGTGTGTAGTTTAGAAACACATTTGCAAAGGCTAGTAAATCCCTCTGAACTCTGCTCCATTCCTGCTCTATATCCCAGTGTAAAACTGACTCTCAAAGCAAAGACACTGGTTCTCAAAGCAAAGAGCAGAGACAGACAGCATGGCAGGAGAAAAGATAGTCAAGCAATGCAACTCTGAACAATATCTGTTCCAAGAGAATTTTGCCCCTGTTACTATCACTGGCAAACCTGTAAAGCACAGGATGCAAGGAACAACTCACTGGCTGTTACTTAGTTGATAGCAACACATCCTGATATGCAGGGACAGTTGATGTCCCCACTGCTTTGAAGTGCTTATTTGAATCATGGAATCACAAAATATTTTAAGTTGAAAGGGACCCACAAGGACTATCAAAGTCAAATTCCTGGCCTTGCGCAATACAGGCCCAGGAATCGCATCATGTGCCTGAGAGTATTGTCCAAATGCTTCTTGAACTCTGTCAGGCTTGGTGCTGTGACCACTTCCCTGGGGAGCCTGTTCCAGTGCCCAAATACCCTCTGGGTAAAGAACCTTTCTCTAATATCCAACCTAAACCTCCCCTGACACAACTTCAGGCCATTGCCTTCAGGTCCTGTCACTGGTCACCATAGAGAAGAGATCAGTGCCTGTCCCTTCTCTTCCCCTCATGAGGAAGTTGTAACTGCAATGAGGTCTCCCCTCAGTCTCCTCTTCTCCAGGCTGAACAGACAAAGTGACCTCAGCTCCTCCTCATACAGCTTATCCTCAAGGCCCTTCGCCATCTTCATTGCCCTCCTTTGGACACTCTCTAAGAGCTTAATATCTTTCTTATATTGTGGTGCCCAAAACTGCACACAATATTCAAGGTGAGGCCGCACCAGTGCAGAGCAGAGCAGGACAATCCCCTCCCTCGACCGGCTGGTGATGCTTTGCCTGATGCTCCCCAGGACACGGTTGGCCCTCCTGGCTGCCAGGGCACTGCTGACTCATATTCAACTTGCCATCAACCAGGACCCCCAGGTCCCTTTCCATGGCACTGCTTTCCAGCCTCTCATTCCCCAGTCCGTATGAATCTGGAGTTGCCCCATCCCAGGTGCAAAATCCAGCAGCTTCCCGTGTTGAACTTCATATGGCTGGTGATTACCCAGTCCTCTGATTTGTCCAGGTCTCTCTGCAGGGCCTCCCTGCCTTCAAGGGAGTCAACAGGTCCTCTCAGTTTCCTGTCATGTGCAAACTTGCTTATTATCCCTTCTAATCCTGTGTCCAAGTCATTTATGAAGATGTTGAAGAGCACAGGTCGAAGATGGAGCCCTGTGGAACCCCACTAGTGACAGGTCACCAGTCTGATGTTACCCCATTCACTATCACGCTCTGTGCTCGACCTGTGAGCCAACTGCTCACCCACTGCATGATGTGTTTATCCAGCTGTGGGCTGGACATTTTGTCCAGAAGGATCCTGTGAGAGACAACATTGAAAGCTTTACTGAAATCCAGAAAGATTATGTCAACTGGCTTCCCTTGATCAGCTAGGTGGGTTACCTTGTCATAAAAGGAAATCAGATTTGACAGATTTGAAGATGAGAAACTCCCAAGTGGCCTACACCCCATCACATCCACAGCACAAAAAGATCACACTTCTCCACTTCTCTGAAGAGAGAAAAATTCAGAGGAGAGAGAAGGTGGGCCCCTTTAACAGAGAGACATAATTAACCATTCCAACAATTTATCAAGGTTTCTCAGGCATTTCCAACCATGGCAATTTTAAATCAAGGTTGGATGCTTTATTTCTGAAATAAATGCTCTTGTTCAAACAAGAATTATTTCAGGGAAGTTTCATAGTATATGTTGTAAGACGAGGTCAGCCTAGATTATCACAGTATTCCTTTCTGGCATTATAATCTATGAATCTATAAAAGAGAAAGGATTTAATTGATGAAGTTTAGCCCCATTAGCCCCTCATTACCAGATGACATTGTCATCATTACTCTCTGACTCCGAATGACTATAGATCCAAATTCAACCTTTTCTCTCCCATTTTATATCTATGATATACACACATGGTTTCAAGGGATTATAAAATCCACCCTTTACCTTTTCCCTGCATAAGTACATGGAAAACATTACAGATTTCAGAATTAACCTATTTGCAGGGCTCTGACACTTTCTTTTTCCTCAAAAGGATGGGTTTTTTCCTCAGTAGGTTTTCAAAACAAATGAAAGGAACTGAACAAGGACATCCAAGGATTGCTATGATTGGGGGAGGGTGGTAAATGATGTGCAAAAGCCATGCCCAGGTAGACAACGTAAGTTTACTTTTTCTTAGCCCAGTGACAACCTTAAACAGACCCCTCATCTGGATATGGAGATGATGATAACACTGCTATGAGGGAATAATGATTTATGAAAAGTCTTGTTGAAGCCTGGTTTGGGATATCATGTAAATTCTGAGCAGCAATTTTCTTACATCCATTTCTAACCACCCCCCCAAGTTTGCAAAAGAAACCAGGAATAATTGAAAGCCTTCAGACATTCCATTAATTTTATAGTTACTCGTATCAAGTCATTCCAATTAATATCTGTGGCATTCACTTTTTGACTACTCCTCCTTTCCAAATTCTGTCCTCAGACAAGAAACAGTACTTAAGAAACTGGACTGTAGTGGAGCAGATATTTCATCTGGCATCATTACAGGCAACAAAGGAAAACAATCTGTTGAGTTCACTTCTGTTTGGATTGGCCTGCTGCTGAAGAACTACTGCAATTTAGGAATATCTGAGACATGTGAAGTATATAAACAGAGAAAATGCAGATGAAATAGTGAGTTGACAGAAGTCAAAGGCAAAGCTGGTAATTTTATTTCATTCCAAGCATAGTCTCTCTCCCACCCCATTTCTTCATTTCATAGTGCAATTTTTATTTTTACTAGATAAGAATGATTAAGCACAAATGCACAAATATATTTCTAAAATGTTGAAACCAAGGTTTATGGAGACAATTCCTTCAGGTGTAGATGGACCTGTCTTCAACACCTGAAACGAGACGTTGAACCTTCCTGATGCTCGACAGCAGTCAGCACTGGGTGCCTCATGTCCACGGCTGCCCCGGCAACAGGCAGCTCTACAACAGGGTGCATTCACCAAATGGAGGACACACATCAAAAGCCTTGTCTTTATTTTTCTCTTTTCCAAATTATAAAGGCTCTTTCTCTCTTTCTCAAATGGGCAGCTGAAGAATGAATCCGTGCCCCATTTTCAACAGTTTGCTTCTCAGAAGAACAAAGTAAAGAAAGATATTTATAGCTCAAATCTAAAGTAAACCATACCTGAGAGGCCGGATTAGACAAAAGTCCTTTTTTATCTCGGGTTTTTGCTACAGATTAGGGAAGATTAAGACAGCATCCTGTTCTCACTGTCGTCTGAATGACTGCAGCAAAGTGGAAGTTTTAGCAGACTCCATTAACATGAAAGGCCAGCAGTGCTTAAAGGTAGGCACAAAAGAAGTTTTTCTACCAGCTCGTGACACTTCCCAAGAGCTGACAACAGAGAGAGTTCAAAACAAGTAGTTTGGGTTAATAGTGTACTTGCATGTAAATACATAAAAGCTTCAGTGCCGTAAAGCTAATTTAAAAAAGGACATTTCTCTTTATAGTTCCCCTGAGTATAATAGAAACTATGATATTCTTTCTACCATAATGTACGTTTCATTAAAGAGCTGGAGCTATAATTGTCTACATCAGTACATGGTAGCAGACTGGATAAATTGTCCACATAAATTGCTTAATACAACTCTGAGCCCCGTTCCAGAGAGCTGGTGACTCCTACAACTGCATCAAAGAGTCCTACCTGAGGTTATGCCACTACCTGCAGCTCCACAGAGCACCGGGCGGACCCAGAATGACCCCAAAACCCATAAAACCACCTGGTGCTGAACTCCACAAACACCACATTAAATATTTAAACGCATTCACTCCCTTCCACAATGGTCACGACTATGCGCCAGTAATATTGAAGATTTATCTGAAAGTTATGCATATGAAGTGATATGCAGGCTATTATCATTCTTAATAAATCAATAAAGTCAACTGAAAAATTAAACTGAGCATGTTTGGAACATCTGACAGCAAATAAATTTCGGTCTCTTAAGTGCGTCACTTTCATTGCAATTTACTGCCTAACCTACAAGAGGGTTAAATCAGAAAAGTGAACAGAGCGAGAGAAGAGGTCTCAGAAAAGGAACTACAATGCATTGAATTGCAATTTACCAGTAAATCAGCATGGCAGAAGGAAATGTTTGTCCTAACAGGGTTGTTACATTTTTTTTAAGCCAGTTTTGTCTTGAACTTCAAGCTAATACTCATTAATGGCAATTTTAGGACTGTACTAAATATAAAATATACTACAAATGTAGATATGTAATTTCATTGGTTTAAGGTTTCTGTGCATTATTCCTCATAAAATATGAATGTTCTTATCAACTCAGTAGGTAGGATGCAAAGTATCTCCTTTTAAGCCGAAGAGGAAAGAGGGAAATCTCAGAGACAACATGTAGACTCAGCATTCTCCCAACTGAGTTTTTTTATCTTAACCACATTTTGACTTTCTACAAGATAGCTTTGCATGAAGGATTTAAGTTTCCTCATTTTTTTCATCCTGCAGCAAAAAAGAGAATAGAATCATTCAGAACGTAAGGTCTCTGAAATCCTACACGAATGCAGCAACGAACAGTGGGCACTCATACACACCACTTACATAAACATATCTATAAGAATATTATCTCAGATAAATACCTCTGCTGAACACATGAAAGTTTGCTGTTGTTAGTCCACAGTGTTTTAAGCCAGAGAGCTGTAACAAAGTAGGCAGCATATGTAGCACATTCATATATACCAGGATATTAAATGCTGTTTTGTGAGCGCTTTTATGAGCCTCTGTATTCCCTGACCTCTTTTGTGGAAGTTATCGCTGTATTAGATGTTGTTGAACATACTTGATATGAAAGCATTGTCTGTTTGCTACCAGTATCTAACGAGTATCTCCCCTAGAGTTGCCAGCAAGGTGCTGATTAATTAACTGAAGTAGTGAAGCTGAATCGTACAACAGCTGTTTTGAGAATTGTCATTACCTCAGTCTCTTTCCCCATATATTCACTCTCTCACAGTGCTACCACTAAATTGTAAAATTGGGAAACTGTCCATTGCTCCTACCTTTACTCGTCCACACTCCATACCAAAGGAAAGGGCAGCCAGTCAAGGGTTATTTATAAAAAGAGAAGGGAAGCAAAGAAAGGAGGGAGAAGAAGATGATAAACTTCCTGGAAGTCACAGCTCTGCTGTCACTTGTCAATGGCAGCTGACAATAGATGGTCCTCCAGGCAGAATGTCAGAACAGGAATCACATATATCCTCTGCTGATTGAGAAGTTCGGCAGTCTGACAGCCCTTCCCTGGGACCACTTCGTGTCCCAGGGAGGCAGCTCGGCTCTCCAGGCTGGCAGCCACCTAAGCAGCCACAGCCCACTCCCACGGTGTAATGACACTTGCAAGAGGATCCCAACCTGTGGACCTCAGCTGCCCCGCCAAATAAAGATGATTATTCGGGAGAGTATAATCTGTATTAAGTGGCAGACGGAGGGGTGGGGGAAAGTGTTGATAGGACACGCATTTCTCATTAAAACACACGGGACAGGCTTTCTGCACTTGAGGGAGCTGCAGATTTCAAAGGAGAAGGCGTGATGACTATTTTTTTCATTATAGCCTGAGAGAAATTAATGCAAGGCAAAGTTTGGCATACTCTCTTTGGGCTGATCACCTGATCAACCTGAGTAAGCTCTGCTTATTCCACTTGACATGCTCTGCCGTGACACGCTACAGATCGAAACGTTAACACCAGCTGCATCTCTAACTGCTACTCTCTGCAATTTAATTTAATATTATGCTTCTTTACATGGGCCTCGCTTTATTATGCTTGAGAATTATGAAGACTGGAAATTACACATGTGATTAAACACCATCTAATCACTCCGTGTACTAAATAAGCCAAAATGCATTGGAAAATAGATCAGGTACAATTTTGGTGTGAAACAAATGAATGCAGGAATGTACCGCATTGATACAGATGAAGCATCTGCCTCGTGATAAAATTAAGTCTTGTGACAGAAATAAATCACTGTAGGGGAGAATGCAAACCATTATCCAATAGGATTTTTTCTTTTCTTCCTATGTGACGGGAGTTATTGGATTCCCTGATGTTAGACAGCCAAGTGCATCCATGATATGATGATAAATCAAGAAGGCTACACGATTTGAAATTTAGCAGCTATTTATTTTTGAGATGTTAAGATAAAGGAAAAACTACTTTGATTTCTGCAAGTAACTATTAAATTGGGAATCTCCTTTTCTGATAATCTGATTCTCTGTTACTCTGTCATACCATCAAACAATGCCAGCAATCAGCAGTGGGTAGAATAGATTTTGGACTAAGATGAATACGGGAACCACTTATCTTTCTTTTTTCTTTTCCAATATTCACAGTTTTATCTAAAGAACACCATTTAAAGGTTACTGTTGACATAAGAATGTACGGTTCTTATTACATTTTCATTTTTGCATGAATATATACTTAAATGGAGGCAAAAAAAAAGGTTTTTGTTGCTACTTTCCACATTTGAATGAAAAAATCCATATGCTATGTTAAAAATACAGAATAAATAATGGAATTTCAGCATGTATAGTGGTTGATAAATGTGATTCACAAAACATACCTTCATGTTTTAATAGCTTTCCATTGTTAGAAGTATGCTATTAATTAGTGGAAAAATGGATTCATCTATCCAGGATGTACTTGTATTTCTTGCTTTTAACCCTTTTTTCACTATCGTGACTTTTGGCTATTACCTCAAAATATATTAGCAAGTGCTGGAAAGGATGTGATCGAGGGAAAATTGCTAAGTAGGATTTCTGTAGGTGCATTCTTAAGCAAACCTGTGGGGAACATCACTTAAACAAAACAAGAATCACAATTACGTAAACTACGATTAAAATGCAAACGAACAGGTGAAGGTAAGGAGTATCAGTAACAGCACTGACAAGCACAGTGCCAATTCAGTTGCCTTTGGTGGAAATACAGCAATAACTTAAACCTGATGGTCTTGCAGGTAGGCAGTGATGTCACCCTTTGGGCACGGTGTCAGATCATGGATGTTGCCATGAAGGTACTTTCTCCAAGTGGCCTCTCTGCAGCCTGACCCGAGACAAGCTGTGCTGGGAGGGAGGGGGGAGGGGGGAAAGCACTGAATGTTGATCACTTGTAATTATGGTAATCTCCATCAGAAGCTTTAACTGCTCTAAACTCTGGTTGTCTTCAGACAGACCTAACTCCATGAGACAACAACATAAAAGCCATTACAAAAACATAAACTGCTCCTGCTGGGCATCAGCTTTAACGAGCCTGCGGCGCACAGACACGGGCACTCCACGCAAGGGAAGGAGATGCCATAACTCTGTTACAACCTGACGGGAGCAATACCATCAGTAAAGCTGGGCTGTGCTGCAACACAGACCGAGCTTAAAATCACAGGCTAACCAGGAGTGTTTCCTTGCAGATGAAGCAAGGAAAAGCCAAGTTACTTCTAATTACCAGTGTTTGGGAAACACTGTGCTGAGTGGGTGAAAGCTACTTATTATTTGACATCTTCTGGCTAACAAGGACATGGTAACTGGCACTTGCTGATGTAGCTCTAGGAAAGGAAGGCATCAGAGCAGGCAGCTAAACATCCTGCAAACAACATATGTAAAAAACCCCAATGCACACAGTGTTCTGCAAGAGACATGAAGGAGGGAGAGACGACAGAAGACAAAACTTTGTAGGGCAAATCAAAAAGCCAGTTATTTGGAGCCATGGATCTAGGTGGGCTATGGGACTGAGATAAATGAGTCAGCAACACAATCAACCAGTATTGGACTGTGAGGGGTAACATGCCTCCACCAGAAGCACATCAACAATCCAAGGCTTAGACAGCACAGCAGGAGGTTGCATCCAGGAGGAAAGTTTTTCCCAATTTTCCAGCACTCAGGTAAATTCAGAGTAAGGTAGTGGGTGGGCTATAAGGCTGCTCTGCATCCAGCCTGCCAGGAGACAACTCTAGTCTCCTGGTCAACAACCCAGTACAGTATGGGGTCCTTGATACCCACTGTTGACAAAAGCAGGCTGTTTAGACCACATACCACAGCTAAAAACCATGATTATTATTTTAAGGAAGTGGACTTTTTCCATCCATGTCTGCAACCTTTTACCTCTTCAGCAATATTTTAGTGGGCAAGTTTGCCAGATGTGCTCAGAAAGAGCAAGTTTTAAGTGACTAGAGTGCAGAAGTCTATCCTATTTGTATCACAACAGATGTAAACCTTGCAACAACCTCATCAGGTAACTGTTATTTCTACCCTGGAATAGTGACCTGCCCCCAAAAGACAAGACACTTAAGAGTTTCAACACCAAAGCCAACAAGAGTTTTGGACCTGAGGAAGCAAGAGTAATGCCTGATGTATCTGTAATTATCTGTCTAAAACACACACAGCTACTAAAAATACTGTTCATGTTGCTGTAATACAGATGTTGAAATCAAGTACTCAAAAAGGCAGGGAACACAGAGTTCAAATAGATTCTTCAACCTTACTTTTGTCTCTGTGCTTATACCTTTAAATAATTTCTATTTCTTTAATTAAATTAATAAACACCATTAAGAAATCTCAACAGGAAATACCACAGGTTGACACAAGAACATTATTATCATGCAGAGTTTCACACAGAAAAAAACACAACAGTGTAATGGGAAACACTGAGATTTTTAACTCATGTTTGCTTAAAACAAAATTATTCCATCTCATGGGGTTTTGTGTGTTTTGATTGTAGTTCTTCAGCTCACTCCACCAACTACCCCCTGCGGTCACCTCTTGTTACTGCACCACCGTGAGCCTCGGTGAGAGCCCCAGCCCAGCCAGCTGCAAGGAGACGGAGTCATGTTGCCATGGAGCCATGCATGGGGTCATGCTGCCATGCCATTCAGCCTCTGGGGTTCCCTCCCACTCTGCCTCCCCTTACCATTGGTAAATTCCCATAACACAAAGCCAGCTGACTTAGAGTCCTCTCTGAGCCAGAATGGAGGAGGCAGTGTTGACCATCAAAGAGTTCAGACTTCCACATCACTTTGAGACCTGGGCTAGCAGGATATTATAAATGCAGACAGCCTACAAGTCCTACACCACCAGAGTAAACCAGTTCCAAGACCTCTCTTACATACACTAAATTTAGGCTTCTAGCTCAGGAGCAAAGATGTGTTTTATTGCAGACTCTTAATTTAGATAGCTTAGAGTAAAGCTCAGCTGGAAGACTGGATGGTGAAATGGGCCATGGTGGAAATTGGTGTGAGATAACCTTTTTTATCCACTACGATCAATATATCAATGGAAAAATCTGAAGAGCAAGAGGAGAGAAGATGAATACATGCATAGCAAATTGCATTTCAAATTATTTCCACAGAAAGTTTAAGACTAAATTTGTTTTAACACTCATCTATAAAATCAGGGCATAAAGCAACCAGTATTTTATCACCAAGAGCATTCAAGTTTGGTTGCCCTTCAGAAATGAGGAAGATCAGACTATAATAGCTTTATATGTGAAAACAGTCTTTGATTGACAGAATCTAATCATTTGAAGGGCAGCAAACCCACATTAGGAAAGCAGAATTCTCTGTTCAAGTTCTGGCTTGCAACATCTATTAGCATCTTAACATTTGCCTGTACGAGTTTTTGCTAACTGAACATATTATTATTCTGTTACTGTGGCAGAAAAATAGCGACCTTTCTTTCCAATGATAAAAATATGCGGGTACTTTTCCTGTAGTTTATATATCTTACACCATAGGTCATTTTTAAAGGGTTTTCTTTTTTAGGTCCCACCATTTATCTTCTCATTCTGAGAAAAAGCTAGTTTGTTTAGCACAACAAGACCTTCACATAACTTTCTGGTATCAATTATTATAGCGACAGAGCAACTCCCGTGTGAAAGGTTTCCTGTAATGTGTCTTGTGCAGACAAATAAACACAGGAAAAAAAAAGACAAAGTACACATAACCTTCTTGCTGTCTATCTTACAAAAAAACCGAAAAGCAAAGAGTAGTTTGATCGTAGAAACAAAGCCTTGTACTGGCAAGCCAACATTAACATTATAAAACTGCAAACCAAAAACATATGAAACAAGAACCATGACAAAGCATGTTTTTTCAAAATGATTTGGGGTGTGGGATTTTTTCCCAAAATGTGTATAATAATAATAATAAGAGTAAAAGGAACCTATGGAGAATCTTGTGTACACGAAGAGGTGTTGAGACCGTGGAGAGGCTGTTTCTTATGGTGTGTTTTCTGCTGTGGGCTTTGTCCTGATGTCCCCTACAAAGCATAACTGAGTACAAGTGTCTCACCCTGGGAGAACAAAGGATTTAGGTTGACTGCACAGAAATGAAACTCTATTTTAAATCCAATCATTATCCCACAATATCAACCCTTCCAGGCTGACATGTGCTCTCTACATCAGGATTCATCAAGAAGAAATCAAAGAAAGGCGAGGGCATCTGCCATAGCCCAAGTTGCAGGAAGCACAGAGACTCCTACCTCAGGAGAACACCAGAAGATATAACATACTGGTTTTGTGAAATAGTACTGGGACATTGCAGGTTTGGGGCAACAGCTTGAAACCCCAGTGCCACAGAGCCCAGAGGTTACCCAGGAACGTAGAGCCCGAGCAACTGTGCTGGCTTTGTGGCATACATTTCATGTGGAACATGCTGCAAACTCTACCTTTTAGAACAATTATTGCCTTTTAAAGGACAATTATGTATTATGTATGATGTATAATTTATTCCGGAGGTTACTGGTTTATAAAAGAGTCGTGGGCAAACTGCCAAGTTATCGTCTGAACTGTAGTTATGAGTAATAACAAGGGTTATAATTTACATTCGTACTCTGGTTTTAAGTTAATGAGCTATCCAGTATGAAACCCAGCACTTGGCTTTTTGTTTCTGTGTTTTCTCATATTCAAGAATACAGCTTAGTTTTATAATTTGCCTCTTAGACATGTGGCACCCTGAATACCTTTGACTAAACTGTCAAGGGAGTGACCATTTGCCTGAACAGAGAAGTCACCGTGTGCTTACCCCATGGCTCTTACACACAGAGCTCGACATTTGCACTTGCTCTGGTCAAAGACAAAATACTACCAGGACAGCAGGAATATATCTTCTTCATCACAAAAAAAAAAAAAAAAATTCTTTCTCTGCAATATATCCACTTCCACTTGTCCCCCAGCCACGAGGACAAGGTGCTTCAATGCAGCATTTCATCCAGAGTACTGCTCCTCAAGTAGACTGGCACCGAGCTGAAGCAGCGGGGATGAGCCACATCCTGGGTATGAGACTAACAGAAGTGCAACTTTCTGGCCTAGGGGAGAGAATGCCAGTGATGGAGCCATGCTCTCACATGGACTCAATCTTCCCCAGCTGACCAGATAGTTCATTTATATTAGAAACCTGGAGTACAGGTTTTCAGGTTGCGATGAGAGATTGGGTAACACACCTGGTAAGGTGTCTTTTCCTTTTTGGCAACAGAGCAATAAAATAGAGTTGAACACCAAAGAGGAGACTGAAATCAAGGAAGTAACGGATTCACTGAGCTCATCTGAGAAAGAGCTACCAAGATGTCCTGGCAAAAACATGAAGAGACAGAACTGATGGAAAGGACAAGAACAGAAGGGCAGAAAATACAGAGAGGCTTGTTGTTAAGAGGGCTACTTTATGTCTGTCACCAGAGAATAATTTATAAATCCTGAGCCAGACTTTGTTGAATGTAAGCCTGGCAGGATCACCAAGCTTAATTTGCCCTTCATACCCATGGCACTGCTAATGGTAGCCCACTGGTACCTCTGATTCCCATAAGAAACTTGTAATCATTTTCCCTTCCCCTAGAAAAAGTAACAAATTATTAAGTCCTTGGCACATACAAAAGAAGCAATAATTAGATGATGCCATGCCTGGACTTTTCGCCAGAGATCTTCCAGTCATGGTTGTAAAGTGCTACTATGGAGCCAAGTATTAATTACCTCAAAATTAGTGCTTGGTGATGGACCAAGTCTTTTCTCATCCTAACTCAGTACCTCCAGTATACTGGTATGGAAGAAGTAAGCCCAAAGATCAGTTAAGAAAAAGAGAATGGAAGTAAGCATGGCTCAATTTTCACTGGAAGTTTTGCTGGATCACTTGATTTTTGCTTGTTCCCCTCTCTCAGGCCTTGCTTCATCCTCTCAATCAGAGGACTTGGTTGACCTACCTGAGTCAGGATGAGGGAACCTGGGGGCTCCCACTAAACCAAGGAGAGCCAGCTGCAGAGTGTGATTCTTTCCAACTGAAGACCTAAAGACAGCTGTGCAAGCACCACATTCTATCCACTGACTACTCAGGGACATAAAGACTGCTCCATGGCGAGATGGATCCAGGTTTGCCATCTTTCCTTTCAAAACTGTTGAAGTCATCATCTCTAAGCCGGAGGTAAGAGCTGTGTCTCAGCCATCGCTCATATTAAAGCAAGAAAATAACTGTTTCAGAAACTATCTCAGGGGAAGAGGCAGATGAACACTGGAAGTGGGATTCTACACAACAACAAGCTTTCTACTCCAGCTTTCACAGTGTTGTGGCAGCCCTGTGGACCCATGGCAAGCCCAAGAATAATGCTTAGGCACTAGGAATGCACACCCTTGGCTCAATCCTCCCTTTGTTTTACATTTTCACAACACAAGGTGAAGAGAGGAAGCTGGATGCTTTCTTCTGCAGTGTGTGTGTTCCAGAATAAATCTCTTTCACACTGTTACTAGATTACCTACTGGCCTTTTTGTCTAGCAAAGCTTTATGAGATTTGCTAGTCACTGCTGCTGTATTTCCATGGGACAAAACCTTCTCTTTCTAAGCAGCCTTCTAAAAGCAAAGCAGTTATTTCAGAGTCCTATAACCCAGGCATGAGAACAGGGGAAAAAAGGATTTTCCTGAAGAAATGAAGGGCCACAAAACTTTCAGAAGATGAGGTCAAGGGCTTTAGGTTTAAAGCACTCACTAAAAAGGTGTTTTATCCAAAATATTTTTCTCTGCTTGCTAGGTTTTGAACACAGACTCTAAGGCTTTAGAGGTTTCTCAAGATCTTACTAATACTGCCCCACACAGTCTAACATCATTAAATACCCACCAGAAACCTGGAAAATACTCCCAGACTGGAACCCCAGCTCTTACTCTATGCTTGAAAAACAGTGCAGCGATGAGAGAGATCTACTAAAGAGCTAACACATTCCCTGGCTTTATCACTGCCCTGGGAGATGCAGAGCTTGCCAGACGATGCACCCTGAGGCTATCAGCCTCACAGCTCAGTCCCATTGCACCAGGTCTAGGTCCTGCTCACTGCTGGTGCTGCTGTGGGCATCCTCCAGAGAGCCCTTTACAAGAGGAAGTGATATGCCTGACAATAGGCACATGAAAAGTATAGTGGACACAGTACTGGGCTAACATCTCTCTCTCTCTAGATGAACCCCAGCTGCTTCAAAGGAAAGGAGGAAACTTCTACATCATGGAAGGACATGATGAAATCTGGGAGCAGTAATGAGAAGGAAATCATGGAGTGAGGGAGGGGAAGGGATTTTGCCCCTGGATTTTGCAAACTGACGGTGTCCAATAGGACTGCAGCTGGCTGCTTCTTCAACAGAGAAGCCCTGACGCTACTCGTTTCCTGAGTAGTACTTGCTTGAGAAACAGGGTGTCTTAAATAGTTCCCTGATGGTCCTCCCACTCCATGCTGGTTACTGCTGGAGCAGCAGAGAATCCTGCCCTGTATTTCTGATGTTTATTTTTAAAAGATAAGAGAAACAGAAACACTCAAATGATTTGTTTTGGCAAAAAAAGGCTTACTCAGTTGTTAACTGGTGCTTTTTAAACATACACATAGAAAAATTTCTAGATTAGAATGAGAAAAATATACACAATCTATATTAAACTCAACTGCTTAGCTTTTGTTCCTCATCACGCAAGAAGCCTGTATTCACACATAGGTGTACAATACGTGACACTGAAAATGAAATAAAAAAATGTGACATAAATTCCCCCCACGATAATTGCATTGTGGGGATGTATTAGAACCCATCTGATCCCCAGTCTGCTTAGCTATAAAAGCAATGCAGTTCATTAGTCACCCTTCTATGCTACTCAAATTACAATATAGGAATTTTTATGTCACTTACATCACTCCTCTTTAGACAGTTTTAGCAGGAGCCCACCTAAATACTAATGTCCTCCAGTGATGCTCTTTATTACCCTAAACCAGCTACTGTGCCTGACTATATCTGACTGTCATCACTCCCAAAAGCAGGGCCAGCTGCAGAGTGATGCCGCTCTTCCAGAAACTCATTTCAAACCACTAAAGAACATTTTGCTACTTTTCAGCCTCATCAGGTCCATAGGACCTTGCCTTTGATTGCCCACGATGTCCAGATCAAGCTCTTTGTTAAGTTCTTACATGACTAGTTTAACTTGGCTTGGGGGTCAAAGAAAGAAGATACTTAGAGAACAGCTTTAAAACCTCACAAGGAAGCAGGTTTGGTTTCTATAATTAAGAGTACTCTGATACTGCAGCTCAGACTTTGCTAGAAGGAAGAAACACAGCTCAGGGGTAAATGCAGACTTTACATCCAGTCTGTTGGAGTTGCTTAAGCTTTTTGTGACTGATGTTCAGCCTCAGCAAACATGCCAGGAAACAGGGGTAGCTTTATAGATCACCCATGGGGTACTGCCCTTTCAGGGAAAGTGTCCGGAGCTTCTCAGAGCAGAGGAAGACAGTAAAGAAAAACACAGGAAGGTGAATGCTTTCTAAGTGATGGTACTGGTATAGTGATTGAAGGAAAGCACTTGCCCTCTGGATCTCAGTGGTACCCACAGAATGCCCTTTGCTGGTGCTGGTATTGCCCACCTATGCCAGCAAGTGCAGCTGCTTCTGAACCTCTGCCTGCTATAAAAGCCTGGCTGCCTGCTTGCATCTGGGACAAAGATAAAACAAGCTTCCCTGGTCTTCTAGAGTAGCAGCTTGTTCTGCAGTACTTTTAGACTACCCCAAATTTCCCTGATTTCAATAATTCTGTGCAATTGAGTTTGAGCTGCTGGGATAAATACATGAAATTAAACCATTTTCATGTTCTCTCCCTCCCCATGGCAGTGAGCTCCATATCCATGCCTCTATAAAATATAGAAAAAACCAAGATTGAGCAAAGTGTTTAAAATGTCACAGGTTACTTTTTTCATATTTCTACACAGATCTGAATGCTTTGCAAGGTGTAACCAGGCTTCTCCCTCACCCCGATTTTTGAAAACTTCAATTTAAAGAGAGGGGAAGGAAATCATGCCTAACGCTGCCCCTAAATGTCAGTCAACCTTAAGACTAGGGAACCGGTCCCTGCTTTTCAAATGTCAGTAAGACTTCTCATAAAAAAAACATGGGTGAGATGTCTTTATAGTTCACATGCTGTATGATCTCATTTTCAAATGTTTCTGATCTTTCCTTTCTTTGCCGGTTTGGCTGTCAGAGTAAACCAACTCACAGTTCCCTCCCATCTGCAGCTCCATCATAAAAACAGTCATGTGCTCCCTGATATCTCGATCTTTTAACACTGGCTTTTTTTCTTCTTCTCTCTTCCCCTCTCATTTTAAACAATACCCTCAAGTTAACTTTAACACATCAAAAAGAATGCCATAAAAGTAAACAAAAGACCCAGGACTAAAACTGAACATAAAAGTTGTTGCAGATATTGTTTCTTGACAAATAGCCTTTCCAAATATCATAAATTGTCCAAAACATCTTAAACCTTTGCTCTACATCACCATGTAGGACTGCAAAGGGAACACAGCCAAGGAACTGCAGGCTAATTGAAAAATCATTCACTTGAGATACAGTAAGTATAGTGCTCCAGTTCTGTGAAAGTATACAGAAACTTGACACAAGTGGCATCCTCCATGAACTAAGCAATTGACTAATCAGCAAACTCAAAAGGAAACCAATCTGTTTTTTCCTCCTTTGCATTGCTGAATTTGCATTTAATAATTCATCTGAGATTTAAAAAAAAAACAACAAAAAACCCCCAAACCCCCAAACCAAACCTAAAAAAACCCAAACAAAAACCCCCAACAATACAAAACAACAACAAAAAAACCACACAAAAAACTCCCACAAAAAAATCCCCCAAAAAAACCCACAAACAAAAAACCCAACCAAAACTGAAAACAAACAAAACCCAAACAAAAAACCAAAACAACAACAAAAAAACCAACAAACCAAAACCACAAAAAAATCCCCTTTGAGATACATTGGGGGGCACCAATTCCTTCCCTGCCTCCAAGACTGCTGCTTCTCAAAAAGAAAACTACAATATTGACTGGTAAAGCTGGTATAAGGACCCAGGAGCTGCTATTTCTAAACCCCTATTATTCAAAGATCGTTATCAGTTTTCCATTAGCAGGAGTTAGTAAAAGCTTTTCTGTATAACTGACAATGTTATTTTGGGGGAAGGGGAAAGAAGGTTCAATATCGTACTGCAAGAGGTATCCTATCGATCCTGACTTTTTGTAAGATTTTTGTGCTTTTTTTTCTTGAGGCCATTTAGCATTGACTTTGCCTATTATTAATTTTACAGTCAGTAGGAGCTTCTGGATTTTACAGGTTCAGTACAAATGGAAACACCTGTAGAAGTTGTTATTTGGGTGATATTTTTAATATTCTGCACTCTGTCCCCTGAAATCCCATTTAGCAGATTTAGTATATCCCTCTATACTACAAAAATATGTCAGACACATTTCAAGCTCTGTCCTTCCACTGGGCTCATGATGCAGTGAAAACAGGCTGTGATGTCACGATTCCCAAAAGTCTGTTCTGTGCACTAACAGCAGTTACCTTCAGACTCTCCTTTCATGCCTCAGTAACTGAATTTTTCACTGTCACTAGTTGCCTCATCCTTCTACTCCCTTTGAAGCGGTAGGTGAGCACACATACTCTCGGACGTGTATTTCTGTGCCTTGTATTGGGATAGTATAAGTGTAATTGTATTCAGAGAAATACATCACACTGTCCATTTTGAAATCCCTTTGTAAATATCAGGGATATTGACATCATCTTCAGAAGATCCTTCCATTATCTCTTCTGGATGATCACAGCATGGGTCATCCTCCCTATCTATAGCAACAAGCTGCCAACATGACAAGACAAAATACCACATTTTTGAAGGTTCAGAATCAACTATTGATAAGGTAATTCCATTTAAAGCTCTGAATGCTTTCTGTCTTGCACTTTAAAATATATATAGAAATGTACAGCAAACTCTATTAAATAGCCATGAAAAAAAAATCTACTTGGACAACCTCCAGAGAAAGAATACTCAATACAGACACAGCTCAAGTAAACAAACAAAAGAAGCCTCAACAGGAAAATTCTATTAAAAGCACCGATTTACATCACGGAGCATCATACTGCTTTTTTCTCATTGTACAGTTATTAGGTATAGTGAGAGTCAGGAAAAGAGACAGATGAAAAAGGAAGCAGAAAGAAGAACTGGATGGATGAGGGATATGTAACAAACATTAGGGCAAGGAAGAACAACCAGCCAGATGATGGCCACAACCAGACTGCAGGACCTGGGAGGAGGCTTGATTCCAGTTTGAAATCAGCTCTCTTTCCAGGTATATGAATGAAAGCCAGTGAGTTTTTCATAGTGTAAAGCAACAAGGACAGTCCCACAGCTCCCATAAGAAAATCCTTATGCAGCTCAGATGTATTTATTGTTTATTTAGGCAATAGAAAGTTTTCCGATTAGAAATGTTTCTAGAGATTCAGCAGTTGCCAGCTCTGTAATTAGTTAGGGTGCTTGAAACACTGCTTTCTAAGCTGTGGTCCACAGATCCCTCTTAATTTCCATTCCTAAGGATTTTAGGAATGATTACTACCAAAACCAAGACTACTAGTTGTATTCTTAATGTTTCTATGAAGAGGTTAATATATCCAGTAGAAATATTTCACAGGTCTTCATATTAAGGATGGCTAAAGACTATCAAGGTCTAGAATTCACAAATTTGTTTACTCATTCATTTTGACTTGCAAATCCTCAAACAAGTCTGTTCAAATGCAGCACCTGAAATTATATTCTCAATTCTCTGGAATATCATTTGTTCAGTAATTTCTTGCTTTTTGTTCTCCATGAGGTATGTTTCCTCCCCTTTTCCAGGCCATTACCCTGCAACTCTGCCTGTTGGTGCTCCTGGACTCCAGAGAATTCCCCACATATCACAGGGGTTTCATAGCACCGGCTCTGACATCTCAGGATTTGTTTGCTGTGGCAGACACTGAATGAAGTGTCGGATTAATAAAATAGTAGTTATTATTAGAAGTGTTGAATGTTGAAACAACAGCAGCTGGGGTACATTTGGACCTCTGAAAAAGTTGCAATAGATGTCTACAACTAGACCACCAAAAACACAGGCCATTTTTTAAATAATGAAATCTAGCTTTCTGTGCGCTGCTCTGCGTGAGCTAAAAATTCATAAACTTCTGTAACCTGTTTCAAAATGTATGGATGGAAAAACAGACACAGGACAAATTTTAAACTGTGTATTTCATGATGAGCAATCATCATCATCCTTCATGGGAGAAACCTTGAGAAACAACAAAAAAGGGAAAAGATATCCCAGACTCCAAGCCCTGTTCTAGCTTACCCGTGTCTAACTGCACCAAGGCCCTTAGGATGCATATTCCCAGCAGGGGACACCTGACTCCCAAGGAGAGACAAAAGAATCCATCCCCGCTGTCTCCAGGCTGTCCAGCTCTCATATTCAGCCACTGAGACAGACTGCATTTGTCCTTTTTTTTTTTCTTCTGATGTCATTAAAAATGAAGAAAAATCAATACAATTAAATACAAAAATACAGAGAAGGAAATTACAAAATATAATGCTAAATATTTAAATAGACAGTGCTGACCGTGAAGATGTTTAAAGTTTTATTATTCCCAGTTGAGAGTGTAAACGGATTGGTTACTTGCACAAGACAAGTAACAAAATGGTCTTAACTTGGCAATGCAAACTGGTAACAACAAATAAAACAAGAACAATAACTCAATCATATCCAGATTCATCCTGATTCATGGTTTTCAAGCTGCAGCAGTTTCCAACCTGAATATCCAGATGGAAATAAGCCACCAAAAATTGTGGCTTATTAAGAAACCATTGTGCTTGGGCAGTCTCTTACCCCAGGTGACCTAAAGGAGTTAAACACACTTGTGCCCCCAGTCTTCCCAGGCAAGTGCTGTAATGGGCTACGTGGAGCATAATGCAAGGACAGAGAAACACCACCAAATATTTGTTATACCTAATATTTATGTAGATTTATCTAATCTCCAGTATAATACAGGCTGACAGTATAAACAGGCCAGCTGAAGCTAATCTGTGCATGTTCTTAGTGTATGTAAACAGTCTTTTCCTCGGTTTGTTTCCTTAAAGTATGGAGCCTGCAATTATCCCACACAGCTACAAAGGCAATGACATGCTACCTAATATTTTAATAATGATAAATTCAGTCCTGGTGACAAGGGAGTTTAAACCTGCCAGGCCATAAACTGCAGCATAAGATTTTCCAATAGACCCCAACAGAGATCTTTTGTCCTACAGGCTCACCCCTTTTTAACCCCTCTGCTTGTTCTGTCCCGGCCCCTCTCAAACACAGGATTCCTACTGCAGTTATTTTTTAAATCAGTTTCCGAAGACTTCTCTTCGTACTAAATGAGATAAAATAATTCCACTATTAGAAAGACTAAATGTGAAACCTAGGACCTGAGAAGAGAAAAAAACCAAAACAAAACCCCCTAAACTAAACCAAGAAGGTACAAGGCACATCTCTGCATTTCATTAACATTAAACTTCAAATAAACATCTGTGAAACTGTTGATACAGTCGATTGCACATCATCATCTTTGTGTCATTGTTAAATCATTGTATTCTGAGAGTACAACAGAAATCTAACTAGAATGGGAGATTTTTAAATTAAACAGCCTTTTCCTTCCACTCCTCTTCTGATAATTTTTCATGTTTTGACAAGAATAAAATGTCACCCAGATTTTCCTGGGACATTTTTTTGTCTGATCTTCTCTGTTTAACTTAAAGTTTGACATGCCTGTAATGTCTATTTAAAACTGTCTCTCCCTTAGTCTAATACCTCAGCCTTTAACATATGGGTATTTTCTCCTGCACATAGTTACAGGCAAAGCAGCTAAGAAAAATACAGTGCAGATGGTATAGGATGAAGTAGCAGTTGAAGCAGTGGTTCAGCAAAAATGAAGAGCAAAACTAACTAGTCACAAAAGCACTTTAAAAATATAAAAGAAAGAAAACAAGGAAGACCTGGGATTAGGATGCTTCAGATGACATAAAGAGCTCACGCTGTTGGTTCAAGCAAAGATTCAACTAGATTTAGCTATTTGGACTATGTCTATATGTTGAAGGTCAATCTGGGTGGTTGGCAGTCAGGTCTGAGCTTCATAGCACAGCTCTGGCATGAGCTCTCCAGCTGCAAGCTCACAGCTATTTTGCTGTGCCTTGATGCTCCAAACCTTTGCTCATGGCACATGGAAACACACCTCATTGTTTTCTGTGCCAAGACACAGCAAGACTCCTTCCCCAAATGACTGTGCCAACCATGAAACAACCTGTATGTCACCCAGAAAAACGGTGGCAGTAGAGCTGGGGGCTTGTTGGTCCTCAAGGGACGTGGCTGGCCCCTGCATGGCAAAGCAGGCAGCCTCTGCTCGGAACCCAACCCTCAGCTGGGCATTCACCCTGTGCTTGCACCTGGGTAGACCTCTTCCTGTGAGGGTAGAAAGACAGTAGATTTAAAGGCAGAATAGGAGTAAGGATTAACAGAGCAGGGTTAATTAATAAACCAGAGTGGAGAACCAAGGGCTGTGTAATATTTGCATATAACTAACCTAATGCAAATAATTTGGCTTACAAGGGTGGCTACTGGTTCAGTTGCAGTACTATGGAGATGTTGTGGTACGTGCAATACCTGTTAGAGTGACAGCCTCCTGAAGGCTTCTCATCTGTGGTCTGTCCTTTTAAATATTCATGGCCTGCTTTCTCCAAACACACATGCTAGTCCAAATAACATTCATGTGATTGATGTAATCTCCAAAATTAAAAGGCATCCATTCACTGTGGCATGTGCTACATCTAACTTTTACCCAGGATGTGTCTATTTGCTCTCACATGAATTTCAGCAGGAGATAAAACCAAAAGCAATAAATAGCTAGAGATGGAGTCCTAAAGAGGACTGGCAATGCAACATCCTGCCAGGATAGTGACCTTTTATTTTTCTAACGAAAATACAATAAAATGGCGCTACAAAAATGTGAAATTGTCACTTTTAAAGCATTAGTATCTTCAACCTCAGTCACTAGGTGTACCACCCAGTGTTTTGTAAATTCACTGGTAGTCATCCCCAGTGCCATTTCAACCCTTACCACGTGGGCTCACAGCTTTCTGGCTCCCTGTGGGAATGGCAATCCTGAGTCTCACAACCAAATGTACCTAGGGAACCTATGCAGCACTAATCAGATGTCTCTCCCTGTGCCTGTGAACCATGTCCCTGACGCAAGGGGGATGTTCAGCCTCATCCCTGTTTTATGCTAAACATCCCTTTGGATGCTTCCGCTGAAGGCTGCCTCATTGGTGCTATGGGTACAGTAGGAAATGGACTTAAGACCATATCTTCATTTTATCCAAACTGCTACAAAGCCATTGGGTCATGGTAACTGATTCAGCTGGAATTCAGTCAAGGAACCTCAAGCGGAAAGTTTGTAGAGCTTGTTGCTGCTCCCCGCACCAACTCCAGCACTAGCTTTCAAGACCTGTATTTCTTGCACAGACCTGAATTTATTTCTTTGTAAATCAACAGCTTTGTGCTTACATAATCACAATAGTAGCACTATCATTATCAAGCTGAATTTCATGTGGTATGCAGCGAATTTAATGGTTGTTTTAATAAGCATTACACTGGTTGGAAATTCTATAAAATAAACAATTTTTCAAGTTAAATATCCCTTTCTTATGTGCCAGGCTGCTAAGAGGGGCAAGCACACAGAAGCCTCACTACAGATCTGATTGCCAGGAAGGGTCTTTCACTGCCTGCTGGAAAGGCAGGTGAGAATTAATTCAAGATGCAGAGGAAACATTAGCATCCAGAGCTGTGCCTTTCCCTGCGGTGTCCTTCTATCCCTCCATCCCTGGTCAGTTTCCTGCATGGAGCAAGCAGTTCTTCACCTCACTAACAATTCCAGCAACAAGGCCAACTGGAAAGGGTAAAACCTGGTGGAAATCCTGAAGCCATACTGCCTCCAAATCACACTGGCTAAATTTAGCTTGAATATTTATTCCAGTACAAAGATGAAGAAGCAAAGAATGTGATGCCTTTCTGTTGTGAAGCTTTCCAGGCATTCCTCATCATTAATTTCTGACAGCATTTAAATGTCCTTTCTTCTGCTACTAAGTAGTATTATATATGAAGCTCATTTGATACTTAGAGATTTATAGATTCATGCATAATGACATTTTTTTGAAGGTTTTACAAAACCCTTCATTCTCTTGTCTTAACCAGACCCTTCCCAATAGAGCAGATTCAACCTGACTGCCCAACCCATTCTTCATGTTCTAGTCCAAAACTGACACGACAAATGGAAAACAGAAGAAAGGATGGTGAAAAAGATCCCTTCTGGACATCTCTGAGAGCACTCTCTCCTGTAGTAAAGTAGAAGAAAGAAAGTAAGACAAGGCAAGCAGCTTTTATCCACTTTTGCAGAAAAATCCTGGGCCACAAGCAGATGGCAATTTACTACTGGAAGAGTTGTCTTCTACTGAACAATTACTGGAGACAGAGTTGCCACATATGATATTTCCCAAAAGACACATTAACCTGTAAAATACAACTGGAGCCAAAAAAACCCAATACTCCAGATTCCATTTCTCCTTCTTAGATACAAACAGGTTTTATTTACTTTAATAGAAACTGAGCTTAAAAATCAAGAGAGAGATATTAATGTCAAGCAGGAAGTGAATCAGACCCTCAGACTATTCCATTAAACACGAAAACTTATTAAAATGCTGTAAGAAAACAGTGTACTAAGGACATAAGTATAGCATGTTGGGTTTACATTGAAAGGGAGGCTTGTAAAATAAAATCAGCACTGCACAAAGATCTGATTAGCTCCCTAGCTTCTATTCTTAGACGATCAAGGCACAGATATGGCCAAGGCAATGCATTTCCACCTCTTACACCCTGAAGACATTGTCTTTTAAATACTGAACTTTGCTATCATCATTCACTGAAGTGACTTTTTAGGAATGATTGAAAAAAACCAAGTAATTCCCAGTTGTGTAGAATTCTTCTGTATTTTCAACACGAAATGAGCAGTTAACTGTCCATTTTCCCACTTTGTTTCCTATTTTTCTATTTTCTTTAGTACCTTTTTTTTTGTGATGGAAGGAGAAGGAAAGGCAAATCCCAAAGAGCACAAGCTGAAACACTTCTTTTGGAGTTGGCAATTCAAGGGACTTAACCCTTTAATATTTTAATGAACCAGAAGTTTCATTATGAGGCTTTAAAAATTTATTTATCAGAACTATCAATTTTCAGGCAGCTGTAGATTAGGAATATGACCTGTGGTTTTCAACTGATACACTCATGATTCAGGTATTATTAGTGGAAGAGGTTGTTAAATCAGTGAGCTGTAAGTACAATTAACAATAAGTGACCAAAAATCTAAATCAAAACAAACTCCCTATATTCTCTTTGCACCAGTATTACAACTTCCAGTTTAGCACAGTCGAGGTTTCTGGTGGGTTCTTTTATTCCATGGTCCCTCAGTAAAATTCAATCCTCACTATACTGCATACCAGGCAAAATCTGTTTGCTGATCTTCAGGGTATTATGCAAAGCATTTGGGGAGAATGACAGGAGAGAGAGACTGAATTTTGAGGCATTTGTTTGATCTATTGCTTTGATGATTTAGGCTGATTTGTATGATGGGTTTGGGTTGCGTGTGCTATGGTTTGCATTTTATGCTGCACTTTTCTATGGCTGGATTCTCAGTGATGTTCAGCGTCCTGCATCTCTCAGTATGACACACGGACTTCAAATGAATGAAAAATCCCAGCATTTAGCACCTGCTCTCTGGTAACTCATACCAGAATTTAAATAAGAACTGCGCTGTTAGAAAATCTGGCTGCATTTGAGGGCACTGACCACTTCAAAATCTTGTCTTAAGCTTGGGTTTATGTGATTTTAAGCATCAAAACAACATTCTGAATACCATCCAGGGAATCCAAAAGAAGACAGAGTAGTTTTCCATACATGCCTGCTATGTGGTCCCAGGAATCGCTCTCCTATGAATAGAGAATGAAAAGTCTTGGCCTATCTATTTTAAACAGCTGATAAATAAAGAAGGGGCATAAAAAAAATAGAAATGCTTTCAGGATTGATTCTCTGACTCTCTTGCAAAGAACTTATTTTTCACATTTTTTTTTATAGTTTTTTCTTCTTTCCTCCTTTGCATTCTGTTCCTTAACAATAAGTAGGAAGCAAAATGTTCTTCTGGTCAAAAGCTATTGTTAGTAAAAAATTTTACAAATCTAAACAGATGGGATGGAGGAGTCTGCTGTTCTGAAAACTGATTTAGCGCTGGATCACTGAGAAGGAGCATCTCCATTCAAAGAGCGGCACTTCTAAGTCAATGCCAGGCTTCATTACTAAATTCCATGTTTATCTTAAAAGGTTCCCATACAGTCATATCCCAGCAGAAGCACATCCCTCATGCTGCTAAAAGCAGCAAAATAAGAGAAAAATCTGCTAATCACCTGAAAATGAGAGGCATCAATCTATGCAACTTAGTCTACAAGGCTTTTGCAAAAGAAAGCAGTCACCAGAGTAAACATCTGTGATCAAACACTAATTTAGCACCAACGGAAAATTGACTTCAAATCATCTCTTTGTCACTGTAATTGATTAAAAGTCAAATGAAAATTGATAACATGATTTTCTATGTGTGAGCGTGTATGTGGCACAAACTCTCAAGAGCTCTATTGGCTTCATATATTGACTTTTTTCCAAATAAAGCCTCTTAAGAGTGCATTAGTCAGGCCACTAATAAACTTAAAATGCAGACTAATTACAACTACACAAGGCATTAAAATGCTCTTGAAACTGTTGAACTTTGGTGCAAAAACTAAATTCTGAAGAGAACTCTGAACTCAAGTAAAACAGAAAAATGCATGAACTATTCCATTATCACTGGAGTTTCTGATGATGAAGGAAGTTGACTGCTTCTCCTTTATTTTAATTTTCATTTAAAACTTTCTCAACATTTTATTAACTCTTCTCCAGTCTCAATGCCACATACTATTGTTCTTTGCTACTCTAAAGGCTTCCTTTGGTGTAGGTTACAGACGTATGTATCTTTTTTCTTTAACAGATTATTTTCTGCATCACAGAGCAAATGCCACTCTGTATCGACCCTTGAAAAGAATGTAGCCAACAGAGTACTAAAATGTTATTTCACTTACTCTATGGACAGTGATTTTTAATATCACATGTAAATCCACAAAATATGTTCTGTCCCAGAATGTGTGTTTCCTTTGTTATTGCATAGTATTATAGTATATTTTCAGTCCAAACTTGACTGAAATTAGGAGCAGAAATGTCTTACAAAGAGCGTTAATTCCACTAATTTAAACTTTCACCCTCTTCTCTATTGATGGGAATTTACAGAGGTATGAGAAATGGAGATAAAAGCATATTAGAGATGTCTCATTTATAAAGTAAAGAAAGTAAACTTCATCCCTAATCAAACCATAATGCAAAAAACTCCCAAAATATTTGTAAATAAACTCTTTAAAATAAACATTTTTGAGACTTTCCAAATACCTTCATTTTACAAACAAGCTCTGTTACATCACCACAGTCATGCCACTGGCCAAGGATCTATGTGTCTATGTGTAGGTCAAACAGAAATCTATGGCAGAGAGATCCTCTGTCCTTGCCTCAGAAAAGGAGGGAGGACAGCAGAAGGAATAAAACCTCCGACTGCAGATTTGAATTTTGGCTGCTAGCACTGATCAGGAGAGATATGGGGAATCCACAGATGAAAGGGATCCCATACCAGATGGCAGCAGTAAAGCAGTAAGCAGCTAGGAGAGAGCTCAAACAGAAGAAGGAGGCTTTCACAGCTTTTGAGGTAGCCTGGCCAAACTTAGAGGAAACACTGGTGTGGACAGATAGAGCTAATGTGGCACTGCTGAGTGCAATGGTCAGCTACAATCTATGAATGATGCCATCTTTGCAGCAAGACCTATTTTTATTTTAATCCTAAAAAGATGGAAAGAAATATGACCTGATATCAGAAAGAAAGAAAAAAACAAAACACAAAGACACTGCTCATCATTAATGTTGTGGGGTTTTGCATAGTTAAGTTTCTGGCAAAGGCTCTCTGTGTTGATGCAGTGCACAGCATCAACAGAGATTCGGTCTATCATGAATGCCAGCACATTATTACTTAAAACTCTCCTTTACCATGATGCCCACAAAAAAACCGTCAAGAGTTAAGCTGCTGGTGAACTGGTACTGACATCCATCATGCTTCCCCACATGTTTATTGCTTCCCCATGTGTTTATAGCTTCCTCATACTTCCATAACCTCCTCTCCACTTCTTGTCTTCTCTTGCTACCTGGGGCAAAGGCTGCCCAAAGGATCTCTGGGCTTGCAGGAAGGAACATAGATGCATTCACTCCCTGCGGTGCCTTGTTATGACCACAGCCCAACTCTTCCACATGAGCTCAAAGAGAACCTCGAAGCAACTGAATGGGTGGGCAGATCAGACCTCTTCCAGCCCCTCTGTCCAGCGCTGAGCTCCTTCTACAGCAAGATTCCTCTGAGCACTACACCACAGCACTGCAAAACTTCCAGCACTTCCACATTTCAGGAGCGGTTCAACGAGGAATCAGATGCAGGGTTTTTTTCAAGTATCCACATATATTAAAAAAAAACAAACAACAAACCACAAGCTGAGGGATAGTCAGCTGAATTCAACACTGATTTGGGCTGGATGACTATTTCTACCAAACCTCAACATGCCACCAGAACCTGCAGAAGGCTTATGAAGGCTGAACAAACTGTTGTGAGTAGGTCAGATATTTTGCATCCTATACAGGTAAGGCTTGATGGAACAAAAATACAATTCAATTTTAGCATCTTAAAGGTTAGAACACCCATGGTTACAAAGCATATTCCCCTACTTCCAAGCAGGGCTATGAGGAATCTGAGTTTATAGTATGTCCTGGACACTTCATTCCTCACCTCTGCAACCAGCTGCCCTACCCTCTGCTCCCAATACCTGCACAGTAAGTGCATTAGCTGATCATTTCAAAGGTAAAACAGAGTTTGCACATGCAAATTTTATCACCTGCCTATACAAGTACTGCAACCCACACAGACATTTATAATGCCTGTGCCTGCTTTTACATTTGCACTATCGTTTACCGTGGCTCTCAACAATTATTATTCAGCATTTCAAGTGCCATCTGTGCTGCTGGATAAGTAAATGCCTTCAATTATATTGGAAACAGATTTTCTGAAGTTTTACCTTGTACCAGGCACAGTCAGAATCAGAAAGATGTTCTCTATGGATGCTGACATGTATTTAGCTGTTTTTTCGTAGAGATTGGTGTATTTAAATTTGAAATGTGTATCTAAGTTACAAAACAGAAAACAGGCACAGATAATGAAGGAAAATCACTGCATCACAAAAAGCACTTGCTCTCTACAGATCAAATTCAAATCCACACACAAGGGAAACATTCACTTGCACAAGGAGTAATTTAGTTTTATAATAGTTAACCGTATCTTGAGACAAAACCCTATTAAATAAGAGAAAATATCCCTAAGTTCAATGTGCAAATGCCTCAACACTCCCTGACATCTACATCAGTCGTCATTAAAATGAAAATGTGAACTATAATGACTGATATCCACAAGACACGTGAAGCTGACTATTCTAAGATGCTTGGTGACAGTTTAAACCAGTCAAAGTGACACATGGGAACAGGTCCAGACTAACAAGTCTCTGCCCAACGTCTTAGTGTAAATGTCACCATGGAAGTAGAGTCTGTGAAAAAATATTTTAAAAAGACGTTTTCCCCCTTTAAAAATCAATAATTAACAACTGTTTGCTAATAAGTCATGTGGGTTTTTTTCAAATGAAATCACTGTTGGTCATAGCCAGCTATTCACTCATTCTTAGAGGGATAAAGCCATACTAGCACATTAAAAAAAAAACCAAAACAAACCCAAGTTGCAAACATAGGTAAATATTGTGCAGTGGGCTTTTAAAACAAAAAAAATAAACTCTAGGGAAAGCACAACCACATAGACATCTCTGGAATATTTCAAGTTACTGAATAGTGACTTGACTATGATAGAGCAACAAAGTGGGAATTTCCTTCAGTTCACTCTCCTGATTCTGAACTGCATTACTGACTGCAGTGGTACTATTTCTATGACATCAGGCCTGACGGTGCAAGGCACTGCCAAGGTCACTCTAACAAACCCAGCAATGGACTGGGCACCTGAAAAGTTTAGTGAATGAGAGAGGTGGGTTAATGTAGCCCCAGCACCAAAGCCAACAACATCCAATCTAGGACCTGGCCAGATCTGATGCTGTCTGGAGCCTGTGAAAGTCTTGAAAGAAGAAGCAAACTGAGACAAAAACATTCCAACTGACTGCATATGCCAGGATGCCTTTCCCAGTGGAGATCCACCACTTCCAGCATGTCCCAGTAGCTGCCTCTGCCCCAGGATGGAGGAAAGGAGCAGAGAGGTTGCAGGGAGGCCCCTGGCATGTCCTCCATTGTCCTTCTTCTCCCCACTCACCTCGAGTCAGAGCTCCAGGCAGTTTAATTACAAACCACACACATGTGCAATTTTATTAGCCAGCCTAAAGTGCTGGCATTAGATAAGCTTGTACTCTGAATTCAGTCACTATGACACTGCCAACAAGCTCAGAGATTCGGAGCCTCTTTTCTATGCAGGTCCGTTTGGCCTGGAAATAGCATACATATACACTGACTTGAGTTTAACAAAGAATGTTAATTTGGGTCAGTGAACTACCACTAATTGAATTCTAATAGATGTCACCATAACTCAAGTGCACCAGCTCTCTCAAGCAAAATGGCAGCAGACTGAAGCAGGCACTTCTATATCACCGGGGGAGAGAAAATCTGTCCTTCAACTGCTTGGTCTCTTCCCTTTCCAGTTTTAACTACTGCTCAGACACAATAAAAAGCAAATGAGATGCTGGCTTGACAGCTCCCTCCAAAGCTCTTCAAAAACACATTTTAGTTTTTAAAGTTGATGCTTGCTCTCTCCAAAGCTGAGCAAACCTTGAGCTACTCCATACACAGGCACAGCTGCAAGGATTTTAAATACAGAACTAATATACTTCAAAAGCAAAACACACTAGTTCCCAGATTCTCCTTCCCAAGATCACTTATTTGAAACTCACTATTTTGAAATCTCTTTGCTCCAAGCCAGCATCCCTATGGTGGTTGGGAGCAGTAACCCCAAAGCAGTTTTTCCAAGACTTGTGGAGCCTGGCAGCGTGGGGATGCCAAGAGGCTGCACACAGACAAACACCCAACCAGGAAGAAGGCTGAATTTAGAAGGAAAAAGGGAGTTTATTTTAGCTGAAGTAAGCTTAGTGTGATTCACACTAGCTTAGCCACGGCAAGGCTCCTTCTTACAAGGCTCATCTAAAAGTAAGAGATTTACAGTCAACAGACCATGAGGGTGCTGGTTCGTGCCTCAGTTAGGATGGAGCAGAGAACACAAGGTAAATTTTCCACCAGCTTGCACCCTCTATAGCCACTCATCCCTGTGCAAAATAGATGTGAAACTGCTGCAGAAGAACAATGGTGGCAGTTTGCACAGCCATGAGTAGTGACACAAGGGGCAGGCTGGTGGAAAATCAGTCCCTGTGAATTCCACCCTCTGGGTAGGTCTGTGATAGCAGCTGGCCCACCAGTGATGCTCGCCAAAAATACTAAGCAACTGCTGGAATCTAAATGTAAAAAACCTCCAAAATTGAGATGCCAACTTAAATTCATTTTGCATGGTCATATGGAACAGGCAGTTACATATCCAAGCACTTAGCTGGACCCCATAATAGTCAAGAGTGTAGGAACTTCCCCTTGCCAAATGAGACAGAAAATATTTGAGGGGCTGGGAGGGGAAGAAGAGAATTTCTGTTTTATTTGCTGACCAGAAAATAAAAATCAAAAATAGCAGATTCAAGATATACAGGTTCAAACAGGCATTGCAAAATCTTTTCAGAAAATTGTATTTTCTCATTGCTCTGCCTTTTAGCCACATGTTGCCATGTGTCATTGCAGAGAGAAACAAAGCAGAAAGGCAAATCTGGCAAATGAATTCTCAATTTGGAGTAGTCAGGTAAAAGCACTAAACCTGTATTCAGTGGGACACAAACAAACACACACATGCAGACCACTGCTATAAAAAAAGCCTTCCTAAAAAAAGCTAGAACAAAGTTGTATGGGATTTGCATGGCAAACTTTTGGTAGTGGAGGGGGCTACAGAGTGGGCTGCTCTAAAAAGCTGCCAGGAGTTCACCCCATATCCAACAGAGCCAATGCCAGACACCTCAAAGATGGACCCAGCACTGACCAAAGCCGACTCCATCAGCAACAGTGGTAGCACCTTTGAGGTAACATAGTTACAAAGGGGGTAAAAACTGCTGTGCAATAGCAATGGGAAGACAGGAATGAGAATATGTTAGAGAAACAGATCTCTCAAAGCACAGTGAAGGAGGAGGACTTGTTCCAGACACTAGGGCATGGATTCCCCTTTAGACCATGCTGAAGACCATGGAGGTCCACAAGGGTGCAGAGATCCACCCGCAGCCCATGGAGGACCCCAAACCAGAGTAGGTGGATGCCCAAAGGAGTCTATGATGCTGTGGAAAGCCCACACTGGAGCAGGCTCCTGGCAGGACCTGTGAACAGTGGAGAGCACAGCTGGCAGGACTGGGGACCCCACGGGGGACCCACACTGGAACATCCTGTTCCTGAAGGACTGCATCCTGTGGAAGGGACCCACACTAGAGCAGTTTGTGAAGAACTACAGTCTGTGAAGAACTTGAAAAATTTCAGAGGACTGTTTCCCATGGGAGGGATCCCATGTTGGAGTTGGGAAGAGTGTGAGGAGTTAAACCCTGAAGAGGAAGGAGAAGCAGAGAAAAATATCTGATGAACTAACTACAACCTCCCTTCCCTGCCCCCTGTGCCACTGTGAGGAGAAGGTAGAGAATTTGGGAGTGAAGCTGATCCCAGGAAGAAGGAAGGGAGGGGGAACGTTGGTTTTAAGATTTGGTTTTATTTCTCATTATCCTGCTCTGATTTGATTGGTAATAAATTAAGCCAATTTCCCTGACCTGACTCTGTTTTGTCCGTGACAGTAACTGGTGAGTGGCTTCTACCTGTTCTTCTCTTGACCCAGGAGCCTCTCGTTATATTTTCTGTCCCCTGTCCAGCTGAGAAGGGCAGTGATCGAGGGTCTTTGGTGGGCACCTGGCATCCAGCCAGCATCAAACCACAACAAAAGTGATGCCTGAAATGTACCCAAGTCATTCCTAATTAGAGAGCCATCCTTTGATAAGGCACATGCAACTGGTTGTTACCCAGGGAATGACCTGAGGTTGCAGTTTGCCTCCAGTCAAACTTCTGTATCCACGTGAAAATGTATAGCCCTCAACTAACTACAGATAATGTTATATACTTTTTAATAAATAGGTCATATGTATTTGTCTGTTAAAGTAAAAAACACCCCACAGCTCTCCCCAGCTGTCTCACACAATGAGTTCTCTTGCAGCCAGCGTTCATTGTGAGTCAGTGGGCTCATCTCTGCATTACTGCAGTAAAGGTAAAGACAGATGTAAAACTGAGATCTTGATCATCTGCAGCTTGGAAAAAAAAAAAAAAAAAACAACAAACCTCTGGCAGTTTTCATCAGAGGAACAGTTTTAAGCAGTGCCCTGCTGCACAAACGATGGCTTCCGTTAACTTTTACTGCCATTTCAAGGGGACCTGTAATATTTTGTCCTGAACTGTGGCACACCACTGCAGAGTTCAGCTGAATAGCTGTCATATTCTGCATGAATACAGGAGGTGTCTCTGTGGAGAATAAAATAATCCTTATGTGTAGTTTCTACATTAATTTATTTAATTTGTAAAGCTCTTTGGGACTCTGTAAGATGAAAGAAGCTACATAAATGTAAAATATATCACCATTATTGCTGTTTTCTAACCAGCATCTTCCATTATGTAGTTGGTATTTTTCTCCCATAGTGTATGACCTTGTATTTTATCTAAATTAAATCTCATCTTGTTAATTTTTGCACAGTTCTTTAAACTCTCAATATCCTTTTGTTATCTCTCTCTCTTTGCCTTCCACTGTGTTTATGATCCCTCTTTATTTGGCATCATCTGCAAATTGTATTGCTCTATATATTGTTTAGGAAAGTATTAAACAATATTGTGATCAGCACTGACCCTTGTGAAACCTCCCCTGATATTTTTCCTAAATTGACGTTGTAACATTTATAATTAGGTACAAGAGGACACAAGAAATAGTAAAAGGCAGCAATTAAGGAAAGGAAAATATAACCTATCAGTAAAACTGACAGTGAAATCTATGAGAATGTACAATAGCTTCCCACAGGAAGAGTTGAAAATCCCATTATTTACTAAAAAATACATTAATAGTACATAAAACACTAAATAATAATAATAATGCTTAGCACATGGTGTATATACTGCTTGACATGTTCAAACCTACTCACCAAAAATAGCTAGTTTGGGGAAATGGTGAAAATTCTAGAAGACAAAGCACCCAAGAATATTTTCTTTTTCTTCTTGCATATGTAACAGCCTCTCCCCAACCAGCGTGACTCAGGGACAAAGCATTCCTGCAAATAAACCTGTGCTACCAAGGGGATATGCGTATGCCTGAGAAGAGGACGGGATGACCTAGCACTTTTCATTTTCTCTGTTGCTGTACCCTACACATCCCACAATAAACTCTCTGTGGGATAAGCTCTCAGTCACCAAACCCCACCTTTACAAATCCCTGTTCTCCTCAATGTTTTTTTGTTCTTTTTCTTTCTCACTTTTTTTTTTTTTTTTTTGGACACAATAAACATAGAGGGTAATTTCAACCTGCTGGCAAAAGATAGGACTAAATCCCTTGTGAAGTCAGCCTTGAGAATCGACATTTTGAGACTCAACAACTGCCAGGAAGACTCCTCTCAAAAGTATTAGTTAATCCATTTATTTTCTCCGGCCAGTAAGGAAAGAATGAAAACAGGGCAAGTCTCAAACCTGTGCCGATATTCAGGAGAGACTGCAGGACCAAAACTCTTGGGATGAGGGGACCTCTGAGCCTGCTAATGGATACACTAAACCAAGACTTGGTCTTTCCTATCATTTGACTAAACTGATTAAGGGAGACCTTGGACAAAAGGTAACTGATAGGTGCTGGTGAGCACAAAAATTTCTGCTACAGCATCTTCCAGATGTGGATGAGAACTCTTACATCTCAGCCCTTTCACCTGAGATGAAAGTACAGCCTTCACTCACATGACCCACCAGCCAGTCTGCATATACACTCAGGAGAGACAACCACCCCTTTGAATGAAATTCTCACTACCATATTCTGAATTGGGGAGCAATTGGAAACAGCAGTCCTCCCCTCCAATAAAAGTCTCATTTAGTTAGACGATATTTCAGTTATCCCACTTCCTACTCCATCACAGCTTTTGGCTTGGGAGTGCAAGCAACTCAGATGCTCTACAAACCTATGCATAGTTTAGAATATGATGAAGATTAAGTGTATTACTAGTCTTACCCATCTCCACTGGATTGCTGGCATGCTTTTAAAATTAAGCATATGGCCCAGTGTTTGCCACTGCTCTCAGATGCTTGAAAGCTCATAGCCTGAGCACTTACTCTCTTTTGGCAGCCACTTGGTGGCTTGATACCTACATTGCACCATGTGAAATCAATGGAGTTAATTTCTGGCTCTTACTAGAAAAATCTATTCCACAAATAAGTAAAACTGTAGCAAAAAGTGTTGTGTATTTCCAGTTCTTTCAAAGATTTAGTAATAAATATCTGTAAGGCCGGATTTATGCTCTAGGTGTGGTTATGCAGAGAGAAATAGGCAGGAAACAGGTGGGAACAGAGACCACAGCATGTGAAGAGGGAAAGGGCGAGAGAAGGGAGAGCCTAGAACGCGAGACAGCTATATACCAGTATTGGCATGGACAATTAAATAACAGAAAGGACACTGAATACTTCAAGAACTACAAATCTTACATGAAAAAAAAAGAAAAAAAAAATAATCTGGGGTCGTTCTTACTCCTACAGCCAGGGAGAATGTGCATGAAGCTCTCCAAAAATGGGCAAAAGAAGGGATGTAAAGGTGGCTGGTCCATGCATCCTGATGGAATAATAAAGCTAGAAAGTGGTGGAACTAGAAGGCACGGACAAAAAGCTGAAAAGATGAACAGCTGAAAAAGAGAAGTATTTTGAGGAACTCCACTAACCTACTCTGTTGCTCAGCACTTCTCATAAATTCTGTCTTTGCTAAAACAGGATTGGCATAAACATGCTACCCAATCCTAGACAACAACAGGCACGCAAGTGAAACCAGACGAACACCTGTGCTTTCCAAAGCCATGCTACACTTTGATTTTCAGAGAATGAGCTGAGGAATGGAAGACTTCAGTGCTCTGGAAGACTGATATGAACAGCCGCAGCCATTCACCCTCACTGACCTCTCCTGCTGGGGTTCACATGGGGTGAGAAACAGGTCCTGGTCACTGAAGAAAGAGGTCATTTGTCACGACATCCTGAAATCTTGCTGTCCTTGCAAGGCTGTAAGGCTGGGCTAGGCATAACAACTGGGTGCAGTGCCTTTTCTGCAGTAGAAATCAAGCCAGCAAATTCCAAGTGGTGGTTACACTTCCAGATCTTTTGCAATCCTTACAGTGCTGCCATCTTGTGTAGATGCCACCTGTGCCTCCCCATCTAAACCCCTGCCTTATTTAATTCTGAATAGCTTTCCTATCCAGTCATGTAACAGGCACTGCTAATGTTTCAGAAGTCACTTACTCTGCAAGTCTTTTAAAAAGAAGACATTTTTTTCACTTCCATATATTACCTCTGGTTCCCTAAAAATATGTGTGATAAATGCACTGAATTTAAGAATTAATGCCACATTAGAAGGCATTGATTTCCTTTACAGTAAGATGAGCATCTTCAGGAGCTGGATGGAGGTAGCAAACTGAGCAGACACAGCATGATTCTGGCGAGGCGGAGCATTTGGGGAATTGCTACCACAATAGGAAAAATTTGTTTTAATTAGGTTGGTTGGTGGTTCCCAAAGCAACATGCTGTGAGTGGGAAGGAGAAATGAGGATGGGACTGTAAACAGCTTGTTGTGCTCTCAGCATCTGAGTCACAGCACGGAGAGAGAACTTGTACTCCTGGCTCAGCTGCCAGAAGAGTCTTAGGAGTGTGAGGAGGGGTGAGGGAGGTGATGTGTAGACGTTCTTTCCCTTTTACTTCACTCCTGAATTACTTCTAAAAGCAGATGAGGTTTTGCTCTCCTGGAAAACGGAAAAGATTCAAGGAAGAAGATAATAAAAAGCAATTAGGGTAGCAAATATATCCAAGAACAAAACTGACCAAAAATAATAATATCAAAAAGTGAGTGAGAGAGATTTTGTCATTTTGTCTTAGATTATGTTGAGGAGGCTGAACTCAATTTTATTGAGAAATCAATTCTAATTTGGCACTCCACATGCTATCTGGCAGAGGACACAGGTAACATTCTCCATTGAAATCTGCCAGCTAATTTACTTCTGCTGACTTTACACTAGCAAACAGAAGCAGGAAAAATCGTGTCGTAGGGATGACATTTCCCACTAAATATCTCATACTAATACTCATTCTGAGTCCTCCTACGCTTGCTTTAGAAACCCATCACCTTGCAAAGGGAGACAACAAGTAATAAAAACCTCCCCTGGAGAAAATGGTCTAAGCACTAGGCTAAAGGTCCAGCATGTATCCTGTTGACTGAGCTTGCATGTTGTAAGTTTAGATGGAAGGAAGGGCTTGAGGACAGATCAGCTGCTATGGGAGTTCAACATCATCTGTCCTCCAATTAAACTGACCGTGGAAGTCCAGTACCAGCAACTTTTATAGACACTACGTCCTGCTATTGATTGTCAAAAGGCAAAAAAAGCTTTTAAAGGATTGTGAATTATTGACGAAAATGTGTCTGTAGATATTTCAGAAATGTACTGCATAAAATTTATCATGGGTTACGTGTCTGGGAGCACAAAATGTGCCATTTAATGCTATGCTTTACTGACCTTTAAGCAGTGGCAGCTATCCTAACTGTATTCACAGCTTCTGTGTATTCACTCAGCATTTATATAAAATATCATTTATTTTTACGAGGTTTGTGTCACTGAAAATTTTATTTGCACAGAAAACTATTGCTGAGTGGGTTGTTCATAGCATTGTTTCCGAACATCAATACAAGCAAGAGCTGTGATGTTCTCAACCCGCATGGTTAGTAGCACCTCCTTACTTTACTTTCTGAAGTAATGCTTGCATGTGGACAGAATTAAAAAGAAAGGGGGAAAAAAGGAAAATGTTTTTATTCTTTTGATTGCTTATTACCTGTGCCTTTGCTTCTAATGAAACCCGAGCAATCTTACCTGCCTGGCGCAACTGCATTTTTTTTTCAGGTAAGGTTTCTGTCTTCAGTTAAGTAATATCCATACAGAAGTCCCAAATTTAGAAGTGCACAATGACTTACATTTCCTCACTCCATTTATAAACCACATTCAGTGTTCCATAAGGACCCGATTTCATCCCCTCCCTCCCAGTAACATTCTTTAAGTCTTTACAAAGATCCATTTTCCCTTTCTTATTCCCAGAAGCCTGCTAAAACTAGGGCAAGATGGCCTAAAATTACTATTTTCCTCAAAGTCCCAGAAAACCTAAAGCCACTGGCACCTCTCCCATCCAGCAGAGCTACAGCTGGACGAGCTGCACAAGTGCAATGCTGGGAGTGCTCAGGCACCCCCTCACCTCCACCTCTGGAAAATCTCTGCCTCATCCATTCAAGGACATGCTCCCACTTAGTCTCAAGACCTGGTTCATCAGAAAGCTATGGACTTTTGACCCAAGCAGGCATTTCATGCCTTCAGAAACCTGATGCTGTAAAGACTGAACTTTATCTCTGAGAAAAGAAATAGGGGAAAAGAATGAATATAACGACATTGTTCTAAATAATTGATGTTGCAATCTCATGCTATTTCCTTCTGTATTACTGCAATCTTCTTAAAAAGATATTCTCAAGCTGTTTATTATAGCAATAACTATAATTTTTCCTTCTCTTTTAGCAACAGTGCTTCACCCATAATGTCGCCTACCGATAATGTATTAAAGATATAAATAAAATAACACAGTATAGGTGGTACAGCAACATACAGGTCGTTAACCAGCCAAACAAAATGTGTTTTAGAGCTGGATTAGCTAGAGCTCAATATTTGAGTGCCTGCTGTCTTTTGATTTATCCATCGTCGGCTTTCCGTCTATCTCTATCTGTATTTGCTTTGACATTACAACAATGCTGTGAATAAAACCTAAACACATTCACACTTTTCTTTTATTCACTTCACCAGTAGGAATAAAGGAGACAAAACAAACAGCTTTGAATGACCAGAATATAGAAATCCAGTGCACAAATTTAAACACTCTCATCTCTCAGTTTTTGTCATAGCTCTGAAGTTTTTCCAGAAAGCTGTAATTTCCTTAAATATAAAAATCCATTTTAAAAAATTCTCTGTCTCTTCGAGGATGGACTAAAAATAACCCTGAGTGCAATTATTACCCTCTAACCTCTAGCTTCACTTCAACTGCATATGGCACCTCAGGAAAATCGCCAGCAGCAATCAGCGCTGTTATTTGTATTACAGCAGCATCTCTAAACCCTTGCCAAGAGTAAGTCCCAGTGAGGTAATTTCTTACATGAGTCTAACACAACACACAGTCCTCATCTCAAAAATTTTAAATAGAAAAGAGATTTTCCTACATATATGAGACAGACAAGGAATGGGTGGGAAGCGGGGAGCTCCACCTGGCATGAAGGGACCTGAAGCACAGTGAAATTCCAGGTGAGACCATGCAGAAATCACACTGGGTGTCACAGCTTAATCCCCCCCTTCTTGAAAGTACCAGCAGCAGGCCTGTGAAGGCAGGATGTTCTGCACAGCTGAAAGAAGCAGGTCTGGCATAATTATTATAGCTAAATTAGAAGAGGGTGGGTCTAGATTGGACATAAGGAAGAAATGTTTTACGACGGTGGTGAGGCGCTGGAACAGGTTGCCCAGCGATGTTGTGGATGCCCCAACAACGGAAGTGTTCAAAGCCAGGTTGGATGGGGCTTTGAGTGACCTGGTCTAGTGAAAGGTGTCCCTACCCATGATAGGGGGGTTGGACTGGACAGTCTTTAAAGGTCCCCTCCAACTCAAACCATTCCAGGATTCTCAGCAGTGTATCGTCACCTTCACTACAGGCTGCTGATGTGCTCTCTGAGGGAGCCCAGGCTGCAAGGAGGGAGAAGCCAGCGCTCAGCAGCAGGTGGCAGGGAACACTTGCACCAGGGGTAGGAAGCCTGAGAGGCTGCTGTGCTGCTGAACAGGAAGGGTCTGCAAATCAGCAATCGCAGGGTCTCCTACATCAGAAGAAAAGCCAAGACTTTTCTTGAACATGGCAAAGGATAAACCAAATCTTACTTTAGGAGAGGCATGAAATAGGCCAAAATCCTGAAAGCTGCCTCCCACATTTTCAGGAGAAGCAGACCTTCAGCATGCCCTTCCCTTTCCCAACCCTGCTGTAGCACTACTCAGGTGTGTGCAGACCTGCAGAACCAATGCCTTCCAACAAAGTGCCTTTTTTCCCATCACTCCTACAGTTCCTCCCCCCAGATTAAGAGTCATATCTCTCTTGAAATCCATTACAACCATCCCCAGGTCTAAGCTTATCTCCTTGACCTGCTCTAAATAACCACCTATGTTTGTCACTGCCAAGGGCTTTCTCCATCAAGGCAGTTCTGTATTTAAGCCACATTTTCATATGTTTATGCCCACACTTCAACCTAAGCAGGGAAGTAGCCCAGCTCATTAGGATGAGACCATTCACAAGCCCTCCACTTAGCTTATGTGACTAGTATTTGTAGGATCAGCTCCCTGAAATGCTGCAAACGGGACCTCCTTCCCAAAGCAGTGGTGTAGGCAGCCTGGTGATGTTCCCTACCTGGAGACACTATCCCCATTAAATTTTGTATCTGCAATACTGAAGCGTATTTTAAGACAAATGCTGTGCTAATTTGCTGTAGGCACTGAAGACCAACATGCATTTCAGTGGAGGAAGTTATATGTTTTAATTGGTTTATGAAGACAAAGCATATGCCATGACACAGTTAAATGATTAACAGATTCCTACGAATGCCTTTGGCATAGAATATCTATACATTCATTAGCTGGAACAATTCGTCTTCTTGATAAAACTAAAATTAGTTATACAGCAGGTTTACTTTTTATGATTAATAAATGATACAAATCTAAATTATCCATCTGAAATGACTGTTTTCTTAGCTATTAATCTCACATTTATCAGCTTCTATAATTCATGTTATTAGTTGAAAAATCTATTTCCCAAATACTTTTAATTTCCTACAAAAAATCAAAATGTGGAATATGAAGTATCACCTCCTTCATTACATTATTTTGAAATTAATTCTAAATCAGGATATCAAAAGATACAGTATTTGATGACTTTACCATAAAAATCAAATAGATAAAATATACAACTGCACCTACATTATGAGTGTCCAAAAAGAAAGAAATTGCTCAGTAATAAAATAGCTCTAACAAAAGATGTACCAGCTCATTTGGATTTCCCAGCTCTCTATAGTTATTTTTTCCAAGAAGTAAAATCCATCTCATTTTCCAGAAAACCAGCTTAGGGCAAAGCAGAGCAGATAATATGGTAAAAGTTCAAAAGTACAGCACTGTCTGTGTCCTAGAGACAGGGTTCACACATCACAGGTTTAGCTAGAGGGAAGGGGTTGAGAATAGACCCTTCTGTCAGCTATTTAAAATGTTGAAGACCTCCTGTCCTCCAATTAAAGTGATCAAGGAAGTCTGCAACAGCTTGTGTAGAACAACTGTGCAGCATCCCTACTGAAGACCAAGGGCTGACCAGGACATCTTAGTTAAGCCATGTAATTTCTGATGTCAACCAATGACTGTTCCTAAATCCAGTAATATTAGAAAAGAGAATTCTTCTCAGACCCAGAAAAGCCAAATTTACTCTTTTCTACTATCTGGCAAAATGTGTATGGGGAGAAGGAGGGATGAAGTGGAGGCACCTGGAGGAGCCCCCAGCTACTTATCACTTCAGTGGTGGCTGAGTCATGCCAGAGGGCACTGCTTTCCTGAGCCCCAGCCCTGGGCGTGGATGGGGGCTGGGGTCAGCCGACAGCAGCATGCTGGGATCTGCTAGAAGGAGAAGCAGGTGCCAATGGTACCTTGCTGACCATCTGCCCTCCTTCCCAGATCAGAGTGGGATTTAGGGCTTGTGAAAATCCCCCACCAACACAGAAAGGATGAGCCAACAGCCACAGCAAGACAAGTGCTGAATTCTGTGCCATACAGTCAAGGGAGACAGGATTGAGAGAGACATATGATTCAGCAGTCAGAAGTATTTGGAAAAAACAAAGCAAACACTATTTTTTTGTAAGAACATGCATGAGTTCCTGAAGTTTCGTGAAATCCGAGCTGCACGTTGGCCAAACATCCCCATCTGAAATACACTGGAACATATTTTAAAGACCAGTCACACAACTAAAAATGTTTTTTTTTCATTTGAAGATAATTTGTTCACCTCTTTCAAACATGCCTGGCAGTAGTTTTTTATGCAAGTAAGGGACTAAATTAGCAAAGAGATGTAAACAGGTTAAACTCTGCCTGGGATAACCTGGGAAGAAGGAGGTGAACATTTTTTCTAAGGCGCCAACTCTCTGCCTCCAGAGCTGGAATATAATTGCCCTGAGTCTGACACTAAGCAGACCAGTCATAGTGCAAAGCCTTCAGGGAACATTTAAACTGTGATAACACCAGAGAGGTGGGTACATGATGGCAACCAGTGCTTTCATATGAATTAGTAAATATGGTTTATATGTAAAATATTTAAGTCTGAGAAATACTTTCTTAATCCAGATGTTTCCTTAGAGATTTTGAGAGAATAATAAATAGAGAAGTGATTCATACACCACAGTCAAAAATGTTGTTTATTTTTGTCAGTTGTCAAATAAGCCCTTTACCAAAAATAAAAATTTTTATAATATCTGAGTAGGTAAAGAACAAAACCTCCAGCGGAACATAAGGCAGGAAGCTCCCAGGTTTCTATCAGCAAACCAGCAGCTCATTACTCTGTACAGCTTCCTGAAGACGGGAAGTGGAAAGAACAGTGTTGATCTCCTCTCCCTGGGATCCAGTGATAGAACATGAGGGATTGGTGCAAAGCTGTGCCAGGGGACATTCCGACTGGACATTAGGAAGCATTTCTTTACCAAGAGGGTGGTCAAACCCTGGAACAGTCTTCCTACAGAGATGGTCAATGCCCCAGGCCTGTCAATGTTTAAGAGGCATTTGGACAATGCTCTTAACAACATGCTTTAACTTTCAGTCAGCTCTGTATTAGTCAGTCAGTTGGACTAGATGATGATTGTAGTTCCATTCCAACTGACTCTTCCTCTCCTCCCCTCCCCTCTTGTCCCCTCCACTCTGCTCCCATCCTCTTCCATCCTATCCTATTTTTATCAGGCCAGGCAGTTAACAAAGGCTTCTCTTAGGCACAGGCCTCTCTTAGGCACAGGCTTCAGTGCTGCATTACACAGGAATGGATTCACTCCTGCCTCCCTAGACTTTGCAGGAACAGAGCTTCCCATCTATAGATTGTTCTGGAATAGCACTGACATTAAAGGATGAAAGTATTAAAGGTGGCTCTGGATGCTCATCCTAGTAGTAGGGGAGAAACACAAAGCCTGAATTATTGTAAGACCAAACCCAATTACCCGGTGAAAAAAAGGTGGCTAGTTAAACAACGTTATTCTCAGACCCAGATGTCTGCACATCACCACACTTCACATCCATACCTCAGGACAGCACAAAATTCTATAAGCAGGTTAAAAAGAAGGTAAGTAGTGTCCTGCCAAAACCAAAATATAGAGTTTACACCATTCATACGAATATATGCATGCACATTTTTAATACAAATATGTCACAGAACAAGTAATCTTTAAATGAAATGTTCTTTTTTACTATCAATGTCTTTAATGTTAGAAAAACATAAACCTAGCTTACAAATAAAACCACATAAACACTTTGGTAATGGCAATAAATTGAGAATAATTGACCTTGTCCTATCAAAGGATGAGTGTATCTTTAGATCTTAAGTGCTGTGTGAATGGTTATGAACAGGCTTAAAGTACTGAGCAGCAGCAAGCTAAGCACAGCATGCACAGTGCATTTCACACGGTATTAAATAGTCGAGGTTGGTAGAACCTCTCCCTTGGTTCAGTTTTAAGGCGTTTGATTTCTAAAACTACAGTCCATACAATATCACACATTGGTCCTATCTCTCTTTACACTAATTAGGTATTTTATTATCAAAAAGACACCTCGTGCTATGCTGGTGCATATATGTCTCTTCTTACGGCTACATGCCTGATCCCTGCTTTTAGAAGGACTGACACAGTCTCGTCTCGCGAGGGAATATTCCCCTTCTATTCCACTTGATGAGGAGCATCAAGGAGAGAACACTTCCTCAGGCATGATGAAAATAAGGCAAATAATTTTGTCCTTGCAGTACAGGGCCTAACCCTCAAACCTGAGGATGAACTCATCACTGTCAGCACTCTGAAAAGGGATCAGCACGTCCACCCCTCCCAAAGGCCAGTGCCTAATGGCATTATGTGCCATAACGTGTGACATGGAGGGTCAGAGGTCACCCATGTAACATCACAGATGCTCAAATACTAGCACTGGAGTCTAACAACCCCAAGACATAACTGCACTGTCATTCATTAACAGCCTATACCTTAGAAATAAGCCTCATTTTCTCCCAAATACTCCTAGAAAACAGTTCCCTACATCAGTATCACACTTTGAAGTATGATGTATATGTATTACATATATGAAATCAAATAAAACAACAGCCAAAACAGCAACTCTAGGCAGAAATGATAAAGAATTTCCAGTTTGATATTAACTGAGCCTTGGCTGGGTTACTCATTGTTGTGAAGCCTCCACGATATCTTTTGTCATAGTAACCCCTGGGGATGGAGGTCCAGCCAGCCCAGCCACCCCTGGGGAACCTGCAGCCATGGACCTTAAATATCAAAACTGGCAACAAAATACACTTGTAAAGTTAATAATTAACCCAGTGGTAGATACTTTTATGATTATTGTCTTGAAAATTCACTACTCAGTAGAACAATAAAAAATAAACAGTTTCAGAAATTATCAGTCTAAGATAACTGAATTGTCTCCTTTCCTCACTTGTGCAAAAAACCAAAACCAAACCAAACAAAACAAAAACCCAAACCAAAAAACTTCATCAACTTCACTATTTGAAGGAATTCAGTGTTCACAGCAAACACAGTACAATGGTGCTATTGGATAGACTACACCTGAATCTTGCAATGTTAAGATTTTCCATTACTTTCACATCCAGTATCATGAAGGAACACAGGAAGACCTGTGGAATAATACAAGTAGCAGATCATGTTCCATGCCTGGATCACCAGGTGTTTACTAGAGCTGTTTTGGTTGCCACCAACACAGAACAACAGTGCCACCAGCACTGTTATCAGCAGACACAAAAATTTTAAAAATAAATTAATCTGCAGGTTCTTTTCCTTGTGTTTCCATCATCACAGAATGGCATTTATGTCCTTGTGAAACAAGGAAGAAACAATATCCCAAAATTTTGATCTCTTAACATTTTGCATTGTTTTAGTAGATCTGACAGAGCTAAATACTTTTAAAAATATTGAGTAAGGAACTGGAAATTGTAAAAGGTTTAAAAATGACTACTCGAGACAGAACTGGAAATAACATAAAAATTTTACATACTACTTCAGGCAGGGATTTCTAAATCTTCTGTTCCAAAATGTTCAGTCTTCAGCACTACCACAACATGCCCCCACAGAGACATGCCTGCACATATAATCCACATATATATACAGTAATTAGCTAGTGTTCTTCTACAATTAATATTAACTTAATGGGCCACACGATAAAGAGAGGAGAGGTTATTGTGTCTCTTGCATTTTATACTGTGTGTTGCTGTCTTTCAGCCTCGCTAAAGCCTGATAAGCTCTCATTTCAGTCAAATTACTTCTGCTCCCCACAAATGTATATAAGAACTAAAAATTAAATGAAAATGGCAAGACACGTCTCCTTTTATTATTCTGCAGGAAACAATCATCAAACTGCTGAAGGCTCTGACAAAATGCCTGTTTTCCATCACTGCATGCCTATCTTGTTGGAAGATCCCAAATTATTCTGAAATGACTTAAATCATTCTTGCTCTATACCCCTTCCTCTGCAATACAGGCAGTGTATTTCAGGCTACACAGTAACTCAGCACACCAAGGACAAAGCTTAATGTAAGCTTGAGACAGAGGCCATATTCTGATTGAGCCATCAATTAGGAAGAAAATTGTGGCTTTCAAGATCTCAGTATGCCAACAGAGGGATTCATAGCTCCGACAAGTTGCTCGGATTGGTGCACTGTTCCTTTCTCAGGACATTCTGGATTACTGTTTGCTCTCACTTGCAAAAGAAAAATTCCTTTTTAAACCAGCTGGAGTTACTCTGTCATCTCAGAGAGCACAACTTTCCCTGGATGGGTAAATGTGAAGGAAAATCCATTTGTTTCTATAAATATGCAGGACTTTTTGTCTTTAAATATTGACATCCACACCCTTATAGATTTCTTAACCTTTAGTCTATCAGCAGAGTTGTGGTCACCCAAATATGTGCCTGGCCTGTGGTAAAACTGAGCTAGCTTTGTGACAGCTATAGATCCGTCGGATGTCAGAAGCTGTTCCCAAGGAAACATCAGGAAATGGGATTATAGCAGGTTTTGAAAACCTGTTCTGAAGGTCTGCTAAGAGGAGCAAGAAAGCCCACCTTTCTCCATGAAAAATCAAAAATAGATACACAGCAAAGTCTGAGATGATGAGAACAATAGAAGATAAAAAATTGAAGTTCAGTGATAAAAACGAAATTATCATTTTAGCACCACTTTTTTTTTTTTTACTGACTCCTTTTGGAGAGAGAATGCAATCCATTTCCATACTGTATATCCCTTTTAAAGAAATACTGTAAGCTTCTCCCTTCTTTCACTAGTAAGCTGATGTTTATTCATGTGCATGGGGCTACCGCACAGACCTCTCACAGCATGATGAGTGTGCTGGCTGAAAGGTAGGATAGATGACGAGTATCGCCAGGATTTTTAAAGCAGGATGCTCAAGCTTGCCTGCTTAACCTATATTTAGCCTGCTAAATAAGTGGCCTGATTTTTTGAAGTGCAAAGTCAGAATTGCCACGTCTCTTGCTACAAGAGGGAGACTCTCACACTGGCTGCTCCACCACGTTTGCCACGTGGCACCACAGCCTGCCTCCGACCCCAGGACCATCCCACAGGTGCCCACCACCACACACTGCAAAGCACAGGTCTCACATGTTGAAACCCAAGAAAACTGAAATGTCTGTTGGCTTCCCAGGATACTCAGCACTTCGGAAAACCAGGACACTTATTTAGGAGACTAAATATGGATATAAGACCCTAAGTGCTAAAAAAAATTGGCCCATTTAAGAAGAAAGGATGTACGCCATCACCTTGGAGCTCCCCAGCAGACAGGACTGAAGAGGTGCTCTGGCTCTGCAGCGCTCACTCTAAAATCAGCTCCTTTTAAGACTGATGCTCTGCCCTACCCTGGGACCTTGCAGCGTGAAGAAATATGGGATGAGTTACAATCAGAGTGAGAACTGGATAACCCTTTCCCAGGAGTTTCTTTGAAAATCTCCTTCAGATGTAACAGTGTTGAAGTCCCCAGAGCAAAACATCTACAACTGCCATCCCCAAGCTCCACCTGAAGGGAAGCTCATCAAGATAGCATTTCTGCCTGGGAAGAAGAGAGACATTTGCGCACCCATGCAGGGATAGCAGGGGACATTGTCTCCTCAGAGATAAGGTTCCACCTTTTGTCCATCTCAGGGCTGTAGGTATGGCACCTACAGCACACGCGAATTCTTCCCTCACTGTGCTGCTACCGCTACTGTGTAGCGGTGCAACACTCCCTGACCCAAAAAGGAGGCAGAATCATCTGACTGAAAATTAATTCTTGCCACGGCATGCTTGGTTTGCAGCCAGGACCTACAGGAAAATTGCTTCCATGTTTTCCCAACTCACTCTTCACTCATCTGACCTGGCAGAAACAGCACAAACCAGGACAGCAGAAGAACACATTTCCAGATCATTTAGTGGGTGTACAAGCTAGCTGCAGATGCACCCACAGCCCCAGCTCTCCTGCTTTTCGCTCATCGCCTTCAGGTCTTCCACTCCTTCACCTACTTGTGGAACCCAATTCTTTGGGGCAGTGGTGGTTTCCCATGCTGGGCCTGCATTGTAACCACCTCTTCTGCATCACCTCCACACACCTGCTTTCACAGGGATATAGAGAGAAGGGATTGTTTGGCTTTGATATTCGTGACATCCCGATTTTATACTTAGTTTTGCCTGTGATATAGATAGATGATCAGAAAGGCACCACAACACAAGCCACAAGCAGTATTACACAGAGTATTACACTCCTCAGAAAAGACATTTGTATTTCCTTCTCCAGAATAAAGTTATGGGAAGGGGACCAAACTAAACCACCTTTTCATCTGGGGGAAGGGAGCATGCCCTTGTACCATTTAGACTGCTAGAGTAACTCTTACCAAGATGGGACTCTTGCACAGCTTCACCTGACAGGAACAAATCAAATCACCACTTTATCTGAATTTGGTATAATGGCATAGTCAAAATACAGTAATAATTAAGAATGACAACGAAAATAGTAATAATAATCTTTTAAAACTCCTCATAAGAAGCAGTAAGGGAAAAAAAGAAATCCCTTCATTACACAACCCTTGAATATTGTTGATTGACTAATTAAAATGCAATAGAGCATAAAAAAGTGCACAGACGATGCTCAGGATGTAATGTAAAGAGCAATCACAACCACTCAGTGGGGCTTAGCAGGTCTGAAACGGTATCTAATTCTGCAAACTCCAGAAAGGTACTGCATAATGTAAACCCTATTGCTCTGCACACTTTAATGAAAACTGCCTCCCTTTGGATTGAATTGCATACACATCTATTGTGAGTCCAGCACGATAAAGAAAACAAGCATTGTGCATTTAAAGATGTTGCCTCATTAAAAGAAGCTAAAAGAAACCCATTGTAACAGTTTCTAAGACAGAATTAAGTAACAGGGTGACAGGTGGTGTATTATTATTTTTAAATGGAATAAACTTGCATATATACAGATACAAGGCACGTATTTCCTTTGATATTACAGCATGCACCTGCAACTTGTTATTGCAAGGACCTTTATTAAGCAAGTGTGAATTTAGTAACGTCTGCAGATTTATAAAACTATTTACTTGTCCTACAATTTGGAACAGACAGTTTTCAAATCTTAGAACTACGTCTTCCAAGAAAATAAGAAGATAATGATAACTGCTCTCATAGGAATATGCTTTCAGGCATTGTAACAAATAAACATATATGTTTCACCTATGCTCAGCTGAAAAAGTTCAGAGATTTTTAGCACTGAGATTTAATCCACTTGCAAGCATATGTCTTTTGTATCACTAACCTGCCAGCTAGCTTCTCGTCGCAGCCCTTTTATCCAGTTTTCTTCTAAGTCCTTATTCTCTCTCGTGGATGTTTCATCCATAGCTGATGGAGCTTGCACAAACTCGATTGGCCACTGGCTGTTACACTCTCTTTGTAAGCCTTTACCGAGGCAGCAGCAAGTGCAGTTCGGTGACAGACTGTCATGAAGAAAATGTCACACCACGGGTGGGGGGGAGGCAAGGGGGAGAAGGGATGGGAGGAGAGGGAAAGGGTCGACATGAAGGATCCACACGTGAAAAGATTTGGGGGAGTGTGACCGTGGTCTGACACGTTCCCGCTGGTCCAGCAAATGCATCGCTGCAGCCAGGGAGTTCGCAGGGTAATGACAGAGGGCTGGTGACATTGTGGAACAGCCCTAATTAGATGTAAAGTATAGCAGAACTGCTAATACTATCCAAAGCCTTTCCCAAAAGTGTTTTTTTCACATATTGCAATAATTGTCTCATTTGGTGTCACTATAATTAAGACTGCATTGGGGGTGTGGATTCAAGCAAAGGAAATACAAATAGCTGCTGGGTCTGTGTAAAAGAAAATATTTCAGCGTATCTGTTTGAAAAGTGCTTCCTGAACCGCTCTGCAGCCAATAAACATGAATAATAATACAGGCCATTTTGATAGAAATGGGCTCATTACCATACTGGCTGCTGAGCTCTTCCAGAGCGCAGGTTCAGCAATGCAGAAATGGGTTCAGCAGGACACAAGTATTTCAACCCCAAACCAGAAAAAATTAGTCCCAATGTAAGACATCTAAAAAAATTGCTTGAGCTTGCTCTCTGTGCATTGCACTGAGAGATGTCTGCCACATACCCGGAGCATGGCTAGGCTCTCTTTATGATGTTTTTTATCACTCCTTCCCTGAGCACCACCATCTTTCATCTCATCAAGAGATGGCTTACTCTCTCCATCAATTCCTTAAAACATCGTCTAGCTTTTTTACCAAACAAAAAAAAAAAAAAACAACCGCAGAGTTTACCCTTCTACCTCATTATAGCATTAATCACAGATTAGCTGAGAAAATTGAGCTTATTGCATTTGGAAATCAAAGTTTCAGTCAGTAGCAAGGAACAAACTCTTGTTTGGAAGTCCTGCTTCAGTACAAAATCAAAGTATTAATTTTTAAGCACTCTTTTAGCTGAAACAACTCTTTCCTGTGAAAAAAAAACATACTGTGATAGCTTTAGAATTCATGAAGTTTATGACTTATTAGGATGAGATTTTTTTGAAGTGTTGACTATCCACACTGTATATTTACTATGCAGACAAAAAAAAAAGGGCTAATTTTTAGGTTCATTTTTCTTCCTGAAGATTTGCAGACCCCCAGCCATTCTCCCTGGCCTGAGCCAGACCTCTGCACAGGGCTGCTGAAATACAAACAAAAACCCTCTCCTTTGCACCTTCCTTCTAGGCTGCTGGAAAACATTTCCACTCTCCTCAGGTTTCACATAGACCCATTGTCACAAATTTTGGGTCTTCCACAGCCTGAAAATGTCCTCGCTATAAGACTAAGTGTGCCAAGCAGTACTCAGCATACATTGCTCCACATTGTGGTAACATCGTGAGACTCCCTCCTGCAGCTCCGAATTCCTCCTCCGTTGTTTTTTTTTTCCTCTCCTTTCTCCTTTTAGTTAAATAATCAGAGCTCAGGTAGTGTGAGTCTCTGTGGCATTCAGTGTGACTTTTGGACTTGTGTTCCACACCAGGAGCGCACATGAACACCGGCTCCTCTTACATGTATGGATATTTTATTTTTAGACCCAGGAGCACAAGGTAAAGCAGTACAAATGCCAGAAAGGAGCCAGATGCTTGCACAGACACAGAGGGAGCATCAGGCTGGCAACAAAAGAGATGCAAAGAGACTTTCCGTTCATAAGTTATTCCAATTCTGCTGTCTAAGTGAAAAACATTAATTTTTACTTATTCAAACAGAGGCATCCAGCAAAGATAATACAAAGCCACTGACCCGGCCTCAGTGGCTAACACCCCACGCCAAACACTACCCACCCACTGTCCAGCAGCAAAGGAGTGCCTGATTCACGTTAGCAGGGTGACAAAAGGCCCATGGTACTGCCAATGACGAAACCTTCCTCCTAGATGACAACAAAATATGGATAAAAAATCCTTGAGATGAGATAAACTCACTTTTTAGGAGTGCTGGCATTTGCAAAAGGCAGCATCTAGGCAACAGCTGGTCTGATTTTGGAGGGGTACAATAAAAAAATTTAAAAACAAAGCAGGAGGAATTCTTGTCTTACTCTGCATATGGCACAGACAGACGCAAACCAACATACCGACACATTCATACCGGGTCAGGAGCATAATTCTAAATCTAAGATGGATAGCGCGCAGAAAGGGCTAGACGATAATTGTAAATATTAGCAATGCTTCCAATCTAAGCTGCTCTGGATTGCAATGAGTTATTTCATGACTTTCCCTTGTCTTTTTCACCACCATGAAATAGCCAAAATTGTACATGACCTGCAAGAATATGAAGACATTTATTGATGGAAATCAAACTTCTTTTTTCACCCACAATGTCTTTGATATGTTAGAGCCTGAAGCAAAGAAAACATAATAAAAACAATATATAGATGAGAACTTCAATTTTCCCCTATGTGTGAATCTGTCATTTATTTGCTAAGAATCAAATCTAACTCCACATAGTTAAAGAAACTCCATATATCATTCTCCCTAATCCAGTACTCAGCTCAAATGTACCTTGCTTGAAGTTCATACAACATACTTGATTTTACACTACTCTAAACAAAACATCTCTGGATATTACAGCTTTGAATCTAAAAGGCTTTTGCTGCAATTCCATCTCCAATAGTGAGAAATAGTGTGAGAACAGATTTATCAGCACAAGGTAACAGGGATGCTACAGAAGTCCATCCCCAGGATTGGATTCAACTCTAACAATAGGTTATTTTTTTTTTAATATATCCACAATTTATTACTGTGATGCCACTGTATAGCTGCCAGCACTGTGAAGAAATAAAGTGAGAAAAACAGAAGGGTTTTTTGAATACTGCTACCCAGACATATCCCGATTTTTCAAAACACTTGAACTGTGAAATAGGTGCTACTTCTGGGCAAGGACTGGCTTCTCATGCTTACACAGCTGTTCCATACCTAGCCACCCAAGCACAGTAGTGCTATGTTGGATACGGTCAGGAGGATACATCTCCATCATGGCAGAGTGCGCTGGAGGTTCCTTGTCAGCCATCTGCTCTCCAGTGGCACAATCAGGAACGACAATGAAGCAGGAAAGGGTTTGGGTGTGTCCTGGTGACCTCAGTACAAGAAGGGTCTTTAGTGGAGCTCTGAACTCCACTCTGAGAAGACTCAGCATCACGTTGGATACCAGTAGACTGATACTGTTATTGGAGGGATACAAGGATAAATATAAGCAATTTTCACCATCTCCTTCAAAACCTGTGGTGAGGTCAGCTCAGACACAGTACAACATGGGCCCAACACATTTCAACATACTTCTTTCAAAGCGTTAAGTTCTCCTAACAGTCCTAGATATGCCCACCTTTCATTTCCTTCTCCCTAACATTGCACTCTGATCTCTGTTACTAGTTCCACATGAATTTACCCCTGAAGTCCAGTACCTGGCATGCATCAAATTCTTGCTACAGTTTTGTTTTCCTGCCACGCATACCCATCATAGCCTTGCAATAACCTTTATTTCTGAGTTTTCTCATCAGAGGATGATGGTGTGAACTAGTAAACTTACTAAGAGATCCTTGGGATCTCTCAGTGCAGAACTTTATGTATTTCTGCCTCTTAGATCGCAAGTCTTTAGCACACAGCGTGTTTTCAGTGGTAGACGCAGGGCTGGCACCTTAACTCATGAAGGCACAAAATTTATACCAAAAAGATCCCTCTAGCACTTTCTAAGAGATTTAAGAGGAAGAACTTATAAATGTCTTTAAGTACAATCCAGAATAAGGAGCATTGCATGATAATACATGAAAGGGAAAAATCCTGAAGTACCTCTTACTTTTAAGTATACAGTGGTTACTGAGGGTAAAATTTAAGTTGTCCCTGAACTAAATCCAAGCCACAGCTACATAACTTCCTACACAGTCTAGATTAAAGCTATTCACACAGTGTTCTTATTCATCGTCCAGGCTCCCTTTTAGGAACCTGCACAATAGTCCAGAGATAGGAAAGAGCAGTCCAGGGGAACTGTTGTCAAACTTGCTGTACTCAGGATATGTCCCAAACACAATGAGGCAAGGACAGTTTTCGGTGATGGCATTCATCTCACCTAACGTTAAAGCTAAATGCCACCTGTCCATACCTGATTCAGGTCCTTTTAGTAAAGGAGAGAGAAGGAAGGAACCTACAGAGAGTAGGTCATCTGAACTTAGCCCAGGTACTTACCTCAGGCTGACACAAACCACCACCCCATGGACATGCCTTTGTCAACAGTGGGAGGAAGAGAGGGTGACTTTAAGACTTATATACCTAATGTCCAAGTGGCCCAGATGGTACAGAGGAATTCCCTTCCCCTGGGTCCATGCAAAGTCAGTATACTTCTGGACGGAGCTCACAGTCACCTTGTCTCTCTAAACACCATTCCCACATACTGTGCAGTGCACATGGCCAAAACCAAACCACCCACAGTGCAATACTGTGTTTGGGTACCTCCTAAGCACTCAGAGCTCGACAGATCCTGCTTTCCCCCTTGCCCTGGTTCCAAAGGACTCCAGCATCTTCTCCCATATATCTGAGATCACACAAAGCTCATACCTCATTCCCAAACTTAGAACTTAACTTAGAAGGTACCATTGAGAAAGGAGACCTAATGTCATTGACCTTCATTGAGACTTGGGCTCTTGAAATCCCCTGCTCACTTCTGGGACTACAGATTAGACTATCCCCAGTGGAGGTTTCAGATGCCAGTGGAGTCCCTGCATGCTGCTGCAGCCCTGCAGAACTACAGCACCTGGCAAGGTGATGGTGTGGCAGATCAGCACATCCATTAGAGAGCATCCAAAGGAGGGCAACAAAGATGGTGAAGGGCCTTGAGAGCAAGCTGCATGAGGAGTGGCTGAGGTCACTTGTCTGCTCAGCCTGGAGAAGAGGAGACTGAGGGAAGACCTCATTGCCGTTACAACTTCCTCATGAGGGGAAGAGGAGGGGCAGGCACTGATCTCTTCTTTGTGGTGACCAGTGACAGGACCTGAGGGAATGGCCTGAAGTTGTGTCTGGGGAGGCTTAGGTTGGATATTGGAAAAAGGTTCTTCACCCAGAGGGTGGTTGAGTGCTGGAACAGGCTCCCCAGGGAAGGGGTCACAGCACCAAGCCTGACAGAGTTCAAGAAGTGTTTGGATGATACTCTCACGCACATGGTGTGACTCTTGGGGATGGTGCCAGGCAGGGCTAAGGGTCGGACTCAGTGATCCTTGTGGGTCCCTTACAACTCAGCATATTCTGTGATTCTGTGAGTTCAGATGTACTGCTCTCACATGTATTGCTGCATGTGCCAATTAAATTGATTACCTGTTGACAAGCTAAAAATAAAGTTGCCGTTAGAGCACCATAATGTGTGACATTCCACAGGCTGAAGCAGAGCTGTATTTTCCCTACCTTAACCTAAATGTCCTTTGAGCAGAGGAGCTTGCTTTGTCTGCTAACCACTCAAGGAGGAGCTTGTTTCTCTGTCTTGCCTATCTTGCAACTTTTAAGCTCCTGCCTGAAAGAATTACTCATTTGTTCATGCCAGACTGTCATCTCTTTGAAAGCAGTGCCACAAAATCTTAACAGACTTGATGTACATGGCTGTTAAATTTATTAGTTAAGAAAAACAGCAAATGACAAGTGAATAAAGCACTCCTTGGGACGTTTGGACTACGGTTTTTGTATAAATCAATAGCGAGGGCTATAAAATGTCAGAAAATACCAAATGAGGAGAAAGGAATCAATAGATACCTTCTGAATTAAATGAGTGATGAATATTCTTTACCAACAAAAATAAATTAAACTACAAAACCCACTACATTAAACCGATATCCAGCCTCTTACTTGAAATCTCAAAGGAAGGCAATTCAGGGTTAAGGCTGAAAACTCTGTCCTTAAACAGCACCACTGAGGAAGATGAGGACAGAAAGGAGTGGCAGGAAGAGAACAACTAAATTGTTTTCACACAAGTTGCAAATGAAATACTAACTCAAAAGTGTTCCTCTTCATCCTGAATTCTGTTAGTTTTTCTGGGCTTGAGTCAAAAAGACAGTGGCCATCTTACTGTAACGTGCTTGCACTGTGCTCCAACTCTGTTTTCAATACCCTATTTCTGATATCGATACAATATTATAGTAATATAATACAAATACTAAAATCAGGAATGGTTAAAAGTATACTAAATCCCTTATCACCCACTGAGGATGCATTCTGCGTATTCCAGCAGTCTTTCCACCTCCTTGTTAGGACCCCTGTTGGGGCAGTGTCCTGCACAGTTTAATGAGTTTGTAGATATTTTGCCTTTGTGGTTCTGGATCCCAACTTCTGCAGCATGTTCTGGATTCCAGCTTCTGTAGCGTGCTAGGCCAGACACCCAATGGAAACACTGCTGTATAGTCACCATAGTAGAAGAGAAGACAGAAGACTTCGGTTCACAGTCAAAGTTTTGTCACAGCTGTGGGTCTGCCTTTAATGCAGCATATTATTTCCTCAAGGTACATATTTCTGCTTTTAATGGGACCCAGTTTACAAAAACCCAGCGTCACACGCAGTCACACATAAATCATGACCTGCCATAAATACATTAGTTTTTTCTTTTAACAATGAAAATAGTCCATACATGCTAGGATGCATGCAGAAAAATCTGAGATCACATTTAATGGAAATACACTTACACGTCTTCCAACCGCCTGTTGAAGACTATACAGTACTCTTCATTCCACTTTGCAGAAGTAGGTCAAAGAAGGGCAATGAAAATAAAACACAGAAAATCCCTCCTATGAAATGTGAAAAGAAAGGAAAGGGTTCATTTTTTCTTTTTAATTTAAAGAAGAAAAATTATTAGCACAGGAAATAATACAAGTTTCTAGGGAACAGAATGGTAAAAAGGCAGTGGGTCCATTCTTTCTGACTCTCAAAAGAAGGCAAGGACATACAACAAAAGCCAAAGGTGGCAGATTCAAACCAACAAAATCAAATGTTTTTTGTGAAATATGTAATTAGAGTGGAACTCAGTGCTGAAAGAAGTGCCTGAGGGAAAGAATGTATCAACTTTCTACAAATGTTAGTGAAACTGTAATAGTAAACAATCCAAACTTAATGCAGATACCACTAACAAAGATGTGTGCTTCCCAGTATGAGCCAGCCTGGGAAACTGAAGGTTCACTTCAGACACAGTGCAGGACTGATATGTCTGACCGCCCTGATGCTCACCCAATGCTTCTCCACACCTGGCTGAAAACAGCTGGTGCAAGCCACTTTGAGGGACCGGGCTCCCTCCACTCTAGATGCACTAGAGAGCTAAAGAGGTGTAGCAATTCCCATGGCCTTACAGATCAGCACTGGATCCGGTTGCTTTACCTGGGTAGGCAGCTATTGTTCTTGATATAGGCTATATTGGGGATGTCTGCTCAGGGTCAGGGCATTCTCAAGGTTGACAACAGTTAAAGCTTTATTGCATTTATAATCCTCAGTACACAGAGACTGAGAGGTAAACATCAGAAATTAATCCCATTCCTCTGTTTGTACCTTTCTCACCTAAACATCCATTTATTATCTGCCAGTTAAATCTTTCCAACGTGCAAGCAAGACAGATCCCAAAATCTCAGGTACGGCCAAAAGAAGCTGAACACGAATCCATGCAATTGCCTTCAAGTTCATGATCCTCCTCTGGTAGGACTTGGAGGACCCCCATTAGGAACATCAGAGCTAAGGGAATCAACTCTCCTACTCCAGAGAGCAGAAGGTAACATTTTCAATTCGTGAAGAGAGGAACCCTTCATCATCAGAGAGGAACAAGAGCATGTGCCATATATCACACTGCAGTGGACTGTGGGAGATTTGCCCTTCCTTTGTGTGGGCAGGATGGATCAAACCGAAGATGCTGCCTCATTTCTCAGTAAACCAGAACCAGTACAGGGAATACAAAAGAGGATGCTGGCACCTACTGCTACATTAAGAACGCTTATCAGCATTTCTCATAGGACTTTAGCAAAGCAGATTTGTCATCAAGATTTAGGAGAGGCTGACCAAACACAGGAGCACTCCACTCCCCACTCCTGCCATCCTAGCATAGCCGTGGATTTCAGCTAATGCAGCAAAATGGCCTTAATTTCACTCTGCCCTTTCCTGACCTCTCTAAGGAGATCTGTTCTGCCACTGATAGCATTTCTGGACAATGCTAATACTTCCCATTGTATGGCATTTGCATGTCAAAGTTTTGGTAGTGGGGAGGCTCTAGGGGTGGCTGCTCTGAAAAGCTGCCAGAAGCTTCCCCCATATCCGACAAAGCCAGTGCCAGCCGGCTCCAGGACAGACCCACTGCTGGCTAAGGCTGAGACCATGAACCACGGTGGTAGCACCTTCGGGTTAACACAGTTAAGAAGGGGTAAAAACTGCTGTGTAACGGTAGCCAGAGAAAGAATCTGTGAGAAGAACAGCCCTGCAAGCACCAAGGTCAGTGAAGAAGGAGGGGGAGGAGTGCTCCAGGCACCAGAGCACAGATTCCCCTGCAGTCTGTGCTGAAGACCATGGTGAAGTAGCTATGCCCCTGCAGCCCATGGAAGTCCACAGGGGTGCAGAGATCCACCTGCAGCCCGTGGAGGACCCCACACCAGACCAGGTAGATGCACCCAAAGGAGTCTGTGACCCTGTGGAAAGCCCACACTGGAGCAGGCTCCTGAACAGTGGAGAGTGTAGCTCACACTGGAGCAGGTTTGCTGGCAGGACTGGGGACCCCATGGGGGACCCACACTGGAGTAACCTTTTCCTGAAAGACTGCACCCAGTGGAAGGGACCCACACTAGAGCAGTTTGTGAAGAACTGCAGCCCAGAACTTGAAGAAGCTCATGGAGGACTGCCTCCCATGGGAGGGACCCCATGCTGGAGCAGGGGAAGAGGAAAAGAGGAAGAACTGGCACAGTGTCATGAACTGACCACAGTCCCTCCATTCCCCATCCCCCTGTGCCACTGAGGAAAGGAGGGTTATACTTTCTTGCCCTGGCCCAGCTGAGGAGGGGGTGATAGAGGAGCTTGGTAGGCACCTGGTATCTAGCCAACCCACCAAGATCATAGATGGCTTCACACACTTGCTCTGTTAATCTCTTGTGATGCTTATTCCAGTGCTGGACATAAACTAGACCAAATCCTTTGCTGAAGCCTCCTTACTCATCCTAAAGCACTAGAGGGAGACTTTTGCAGATGATCCCTTAGCAGCTCGAATCAGAGACCTATTTTGCTAAAGCCCTACCTGTTGTTTGTTATTGTAATAAGCCTTCTCAGTGGAAGCCGAACTGAAAGCATGCCAGCTCACTGGTGCTGCTTTGCTATTTCAGGCGGTGTCACGAGCCATACAGTCTGCTGGTATTTGTGCTTCAGTTTCACTGCATGACTCCAACCACTCAGGATCTTTATGAAAGTAATACATTCCAACCTAATCTACAACTAAATTAATGTCAGAAGTAAGACAGTGCCCCGAGTGATCAATAAGTGGATTTTTCCCTATAGAAATATTAGAAGCAACTCACATCAATAAGTCTCAAATTTATGGGGCAATTCAGTTCTTCCATTTACAGCTTGAATAACTTGCCTTTGTATAAGATATTACATTACTAAATAACATGTGCTAAAAGGAGCTTCTATGTAGCAGTCTCTGACCTGCAGCAGCTGCAGATTTCAGGGGCCATCAGCAGATGTAGTGAGGGACACAAGAAGTCCACCTCAACCAAGCCCCTTTGAAAACCAGCACAAAATTATTTCTAAGTGCATTATAGGCAACTAAATGCATTATACTCAGACCCACTTCTGAATTTAAATGCAGAGTGCTGATACTGGGACTTTTGGAAGACAAACGAATGACACTGACTTTGATCTTGCAACCATCTGTATGGTCATCTTTACAATTATATACCAAAACCATCTTCTTGAATATTATTGTTCTTATCAACAGAATCATATAAAACTAATCTACAAAAAGAATGGTGTCTATAAGAAAAGAATAATCCTCCACTAGGATTAACATGTCTCTCTCGTTTCTAATTTTTATGATTCCATACAAATTAGAAGACTTGACCGCAAGGATCTGCTTAGCTAAAAGGAAAAGACTAAAGGAAAACCCTTTTTTTTTTTCACCCATGATACAATTTTAGGTCATACAGCAACTAAAAATAGAGAAAATAAGCTGAAAATGCAACAGTAAACCATTAATTAACAAAAAAACCAACCCAACTCTCTAAATCTCTCTTATGAAGTTACTGCTCACTCTTGCCAATCTAACAAGTATACTCCCTGGATTTAGCAATTAAATAATTATTGGTTGTGGTGAAGAGCAGCATAGGTTTCTATGCCTTGTGCTCAGTGGAAGTGGACTGGGCTGTCACTCCAAAAGCAACAAGTAAACCCAACCCTTTCAAAGGAAGACAACCCCTCATAACCCTGCAACTGCCATGGGGTCCATGGTGAAAACGGCTGGGAGTTTTCCTGGGTGCAAATATAAACTTAGCATCACTGGCCAAGTATTCCAGCTTTATTTTTATCAGATCCACCTATCCTGCTTTATTCTCTGGGGAAGGTTCACTGTTTTCTCCTACATCCCTCTGGAGGGCATCAAGCTTCATGGGAGTCCCAGTACAGCTATTTTCCCTTCTTCCCCGGATCCTTGGCTGAGCTTAGATTGCTTTTAAATTATTTGAAAATTATTCTTCAAAACAAAAATTATAGTAACTAAGAAAGGTGTTTTTCTCCAACTCAACTACTTTCTGCTTAACAAACCTGAGGAGCTCAGTAAGGTCACCAATGGCTCTTTTTCATTTCCCATTTATAAAAGGGCAACGACTGCTGTGCCGTGTTCAAGGCAGAGCCTTGTCTTTCACACATTCTATTCTTCTCTGTGATTTATTATGCTGCTTTTATTTAGGTATTATAATAAAAAGCAGCCATTCCTGCAAACTAATAATCTTCCGTTTCTCCACCCGATCAATGCCGACGTGGTGGAGAACTTCCAAGTGTCTTCAGATTAATTTCTCACATATCATCACGGACGCTTGAGCAACAAATAGCCTGCTCTATTCCTGATAATAGAAGATTAGTAACACTAACAACATACAGAACAGACGAAGGGAAAACGGTATAAATCTTTCAAGTAATATATTGCATCAAATCTTGAGGCAGGTTTCCTAGTGACAGGTGCAAGTTCTTACAGCCTTTGTGTATGGCTGTAGGAGACACCCTCATTTTGTGAAAAGCAAAGAGAACAAAAATCAAATTCATTGTCATTTTCTTCTCATGTCCTCTATAGAGTGGAACTGGAATGAAATTTGCCTGCTTTTCTTTCCGAAGTAGGCCTCCGTGCAAGTACTGCCAGTACATCTCCATGTGACGCCAGCCCTCAATGTGATGACTATTGTGGAAGTGTCACAGTCTGCCAGGAATTTGGCCGCACTTGAAAATTACTCCTTTTTTACTTATTTGAGGATGCAAATGCTCCAAAAACAAATGCAAAAGGAATCCTGACTTGTCCCTTTTCCTTCCAAAGGGACATTGGGAAATCCAGCTAGCAGTGCAAGCATTCTGACTGGCCTATGTGGTTTCTTTGCTTCCCCCTTTCACAGCAATACAAGTAGCCATGACAGAAGTGTTCTTCTTAATCATATAAAGCTTTCCTAGGCTCATCACAAATGTGTCTGGAGTCTTCTATCTTTAGCATGCCCTACCCTTATATTGTAGTGCCATTAAGAACTATTATTAAAGGCAAGTTTTAAAACAATGATTTTAATGACAGAAGGACAGATTAACATTCTCCACATCAAGGAAGTTACCAGTATTATCCCAAATGGTAGAGGATAAAAATTCTGAACTCAAAACTACAATACCCACATGGACTTGCGTAAGATTACTTGGATTTCTTAATTTGCCTAAATCAGATGTGCTGCTTACTTACAGCTAGAGGTAACATGGAGGTGTTTGCCCCTCTGTCCTCCTCCACAGCCATCAGATCTCCTCTTTCACCTTGCAGGTGGATGTCACTAACACAAACTGTCTTCTACCTTAGGCATCAGGGTGGCTCAGATCCCTGGCCTCACACACAGCTTTGCTCTACAACGTTCTTACAGATTTCTTTTGCTGAAAATGTTTTTAGGACTGTGCCTGGATTTGTTAAATAGCAATACTGCCAGCTCTTTCTAACTTGTCTGTGCATCTTCTGGACATGGTCACCACCCTGTGTGGCTTCGGGAGTGCTGGGAATCCACCAGAACAAGGGTGTGAATGTAAGCACGTCTCAAACGAGTGGTAGCAGTGCCTTTAGTAAGGCTTCTTTATTTTGTTTTGTCACAGAAGAGGCAGCATTAGTTAATCTACATGGGAGGCCAGAGCCCACAGAAGGCTGGCAAAGGTGAAAAGATTAAGTATTTGTCATCACCACTGCAACATGGAGAATGTGTGCATGGATGGAGGAGGGAGGATGAGACCTTGTCATACCCTCCTCTTCACACAGCACAAGATAGCTGCATTTCAGATGGAAGAAAAAGGACTGAGATTGTTTATTCCACATATTCCACAGTGCCACATGTCCCTCAGACCCACGACTTTAATTCCCTAAGGTATCAGTACAGCATCATCTGCCTTGTTCTTCTTCATCTATGTGAATCTCAGCAGAAAGACATTCCTGAAAAAAAGCCAGGGGTTACTCATCAATTCCTCAGTTTTATCTACTCTACTCTTCTCACTTCTTTTGTTATTTAAAATACTCTTTTTGTTTCGTCAGAGTGAATTCCACTTGTCCTTACCTTCTAGGCCTGTCCTCTTTTTTTTTTGTACTTTTCCCTGCAAAGGCATCGGACTTACAGCAAGAACACAGAGTGAGCTGGGATCACATACACGTGCACGCTGACAGCAGTGGCCTCATTTTGATGAGCAGCACTTTCTGATGGTGCTCTGGGAAGGACACATCAGCTGTACCTGGGTCCTTGGCACAATGACAGTATCAGATGTAACCAGCCACTTCCTACGCCCTAATGCAAACATCCTCTGCTACTGACCACTAACCTGCTGAACCATTCCCCCAAGTCCGTCTTCATAGTTTCTTTTACTTCTTCCTGAGTTTCTTCCAGCTTCCTCATCTCTCTTTATCACTGTAGCAAGATACCCTCCCTCCCTCGTCTTCTCCCCAAAACCTTTTAAATGAAGAAAACTAACAGAAAAAGAAGGTAGTTTTGATCTACTTTCTAAAAATCATCACTTTATTTATTTTGCCTACATGCTTTCCTGCCACCCCCTCCCAGTCTGCCTTTTCTGTTTAAATAGAACAGTTTTCAGCAGAGACTACTTATGACTTCCTATCACTGCAGGGAATAATTCAATAGGGTAATCATTTCAGATATAGTTTGTAGGTGCCGCAGTAACACGATACCATGTCCACTGCAACCACACGGAGAAGATAAAAAGGCACAACTACAGTGACTGGGCGGAGAAAGGATGAGAAAAAGGGATAGCATCTAGTTCAATTACTAGGTCTTTATAAATCCTTTGAAAGTAAGAATTTGGCCCACAGAAAAGCCCCAGCATTAGTCATCTGTCAACTGATAAATAACGGGGCTTATAATAATTATGTGACTCTATCATAAAGCTATCCCTTTACAGCATCTAAGGGGCTCTAAGGAATGCTATGGTGGCATATTGGGGGAAAAAAAACTACAAGGAGAGCAGGTGGGCAGCATTTTGGGGTTCACTGAACTGATCCAGCCTTGTTGGTAAGCTGGTGCGTATTCCCAGCTTCTACCACAAGCCACATTCATAAACACTACGGATGCCAACACGGATACCGCACATGGAGTGGCTGTACGAAGGACTATTAGTAGAAAAATAGATGTTTTATTATTGAAGAGCCCTGCAGGTACTCACATTATAACAACAGGCTGAGCACAGGGAGCCTGAATACCCAGAGCCATCAGTGCAGCTGTGTGCAGCGTTAGCAGTAAGTGGATTTGGCGTAAGAAGTCAAAACAATGTGCGTGGCAAGCAGGTACCACAGCTGTCAGGGGGCAGCCTGGTGAAGCACCACCGTAAGGAAATTTGTCAGCTGTGCAGCAGTGGTGACAGTGACCAGCAGCAGGAGGGAGCAGACGAGAAGGAGAACTAACTGCTGGCATCTGGTTTGTGCTGGCGGCAGGGGGCTGGCGGGAGGGCTGCAGGAACAGAGCCATTTCATTCTGGGGTTGCTCAAATCTCTGGGACGAAACGGCAGCAGCGCCAGCCTGGGGAAGGATACTGCCCACACAGAATGACTTTCTCCCAAGATTGACAATTCAGGGACTCTCCTTTTGTTCTCATTTACTTGCAAATAATGGTTTTCTTGTACGCCTACCAAACAATATTTACGCAGGACTGGATATATAGCTCTCATTAGAGCAAATGCTACTACCTAAATAGGGCTATTTGTGACTCGGCACCTTGAGTTTCACTCATCCCTGGTTTGAAGTGCACTAAAAGCACATTATTACTGCTTAAGATGCAAACTACCATGCTGAAAAATATCACTTTTTACCTTCAGTGAAAGAAGTTAAAAATTAATGGTTAGTTGAAACTAAGGTGAACAGTAAACAGAAACTCCTTGTGACCATGTGCAAGCTATTCCCAATCTATAATGAGGTTATACTTACTACTTAGATTAATTACTCTTTTTCTTCTATCTTAATTTATTTTATGCTTTAGGAAACCAACATGTCCACTAACCACACTGTATGTGATAAAGAAACACAATAAAAGCAATTTCTCTCCTACCCCCCAAAAAAACCATTCTCAGTAATGCACTTTTGAATCCAGCATACCTTCTCCTAATGAGGTTTCAGCATGCCATAAATAACACTAATGAGACTTTGTCTTGCCAATGTAATATATTTCCTTAATATAGCTTTAGATTTTCTTATGTTCCATGGAAAACTAACAGTCACAGAAAGAAATGTCCTCCAATAGCACATTAAAACCAAAAGTACAATTAAATATAAATGAATTCAGTAATTTAATTGCACTATTGTCATTTTTAAAAAATTCAGAAGAAAAGTGATGGTATAGTTTTTTCTACTGGTAAATAATAAAAGTGCTGAGGGAATCAGATAATATTTAAATAAACATTATTGCAACTATATGTGATACAAAGATACCTTTTATTGCCAGGTAAATTCTGTGTTTGCTAATGAAGAGCGAGTTCAAAGCATGTACCTTTGTAAGCTGAGAGACCAGTCCTACAAGTCTCATGCAAGTAGTCCCAGGTAAGTGATGTAAGATTTGACTCTGCTTTTACAGAGGTAATAGTCTAAGTGCCTATTTCCAGCCTCAGAAAGCAGGTACTTTAAATATCATCTGCAAAATGCAGCCTGCTAAGCAGAGGTTTACAGGGAAACAATCTCTTAGGTTGACTAACAGTATATATTTATGCCATCTGCAACTCCCATCACTCTACAAGCAGGCCAACATTATCTGGGTGGATGTTTTTCCTCTAAAAATAAGAGCTGATGCTTTTTTCCCTTAAAAAAAAAAAAAAGTAAAACAAAAAACCCACAAGACAAAATGTATTTCTGCAGAAAAATTAAATTTTTATTTGGGGCAGTATAAATTTGAAGACTATTCTATTTTCAAAGATATATTGATATGTTATGCCTGTCACCTCTCCCACCTGTTTTCCCTCAAAAAGCAATGTAAGACTCCAGCAAAATTTCAGGGGGAGAATGGTGAGGGTTTTACCATTACTTTTCATGAAAATGTGTTAACTAGTAACTGTTTTTTAGGATTCCACCTTTAATGGTTAAATTCAGTAAATATCTTGGACTAGGCTGGGCAACAATGCAGTGACAGATGAAAGAGTAGCAAACTCTGCCACAGAAACTAAATTACTGTAAAGATGTTGTTGCTGATGGTGATACAGGCAAAAGCAGTTACGAGTATAAAAATGGAAATAATCAAATCCTAAGTGGAAGCAACACTCCACTTCTGTAGTTCCTTCAAGTCAGAAGAACAAGATGATCACAGCTTACAACTTCTGAAAGAACTAGCACACCAAATTATAGGCTGGGCATCTGAACAAATGGTCAAATCAGGATGGAACTATATGGCTAAAGATTAGCTGATAAAATGACTTACATACTTCAGAAGGGGAGAGTGATTCATGCAAATATGAGCCTGTTTATCTCATCTTACAACATGTGAGGCTTTAGAACAACTTTTCCATGAGGGAATACCTAAAAGAGGTGTAAACAAATGGCAAATGGCATGAAAATCAATGCGGATTTATCAAGAGCAGACTAAACCAAACTAATAGCTTCCTCTGGTATGATTAACTTTCAAGAGAACATAAGAGACCTTATCTCTCTGGACTCCAGCAATGTATCTATTACCTGCATGGGAAACCCTTAGTTAAAATGGAGAAGATGAGTTTAAGAGAATAACTGTAAGGGAAGCAAGAGACTGATCAAAGAGAAGGGCAAGAAGATTCATACATGGCTCTGGGTGAGACCTTTTCTGGAAGCCTGAGCACAGCTCCAACTGCTGGTTCCTGAGAGGTGAATAAACCTCAGTGGGTGCAGAAAAGGAATGTTAGAAGGTTAATATATAGAAAATAACTGTAGTAGAAAGTAGTCAAGTACTACTTAATCTGTAAACAAGAAAGTTTGTTAGCTTCAGAATACAGTATTCTAGAATGGATTTCCAACAAAAACAACACGGGTCAAAAATGTAAGTGCTTTTAATACACATTTTGAGCAGCATTATGGAAGAGCTATAGAAGAAATTATATGAAGACAGGATTAGAAATAGTAGTGTACTGGATTTAAAATTTATCTCTGTGTTTCTGTTTCCATGTGGACAAATGACTGGTCTATCACCTATATCCTCTTTTGTACAAACTGTGCATTTCTCTCAAAGTAATGGAATTTTCCTAAGTTAGACTGAGACACACTTAATGTGTGCTGATTCTTCTTTATACCCGAGAGTTTTTCTGCTTTTTTTCTAGCTAAATCTGCTTTTTTCCTAGCTAAATCGGTTGATCTAATAAAAGAATATTAATCCTTCACACAAATATTGCCTCATTTTTTGGCTTTTCCCAGTATACTGAAAGTTAAACAAGAAAAAGCCAATTGTTAATGGCACAACTATGTGGCCTATTTTGATAGGTATGCATAAAAAAACTCCCACAAACTTTTGCTTTTTGCATGTTTCCTCAAAATTCAGCAAGTTTTATGAAATCACAACACGATGTGGAGACCTCAAGCCCTGAGGGCTTTGTCCTATGTTTCGTTATCAACTTCCCTTAGTGCCCAGGTTCAGATTACACAGTTATAAACCAACAGTCTTGCCACATAAGTGTCTAAGTCCCACATGTTTTGTCTGCAAAAAGAAAATGACTCCTGACAAAACCAGATCCTTGTGAATGCTTGCTCAACAGCAAGAGTCAGGCTATTAAAAAAAATTGCAAAACATGGGTCAAAATAAAGCCATGTTTTTCACAAAATAACTCCCCTCTCCCCTCAAAAAAAATTAGACCTTCAGCAGACAAAGCTATACAAATTTTATTAACCACATTTTTTCAAGACTCCGTAGCTTGATGCCTGTGGGTTCTTCAAGCACAGTAAGGGAGATTTTGTGATCATAAAGTCATAGTAAAATGATAAATCTAACATGTAAGATCAAACAGCAACCTATGAAATCAAGTATGAGAGAGAAGCAAACTCTAAGGGCAGCTAACAGAAATTGCAAAGGGAACAAGGCTGATCAATCAGGATTTCGATTCTAGCTCTAGATAGATAGAGAGATCATTCCCTCATGTCCCTTTCTGGCAGGCAATATTAGCAGAAGTGATGTCAAATATTGTCATTTCATATCCAGACAATTGGTATTACTACCTCATTCGCAAAGTATCATCTTGGAGAGGAATGCCTAGAAATACACTGGGCCACAAATCTGACAGGGCATCTCTGAACTTTCCTGCTTAGAGATGCAGCTGCACTTTGTCAAAATATTTTGACTCACTTCCAGTTGGAATCGTTGGAATCTGACTCAGGATAATGGTCCTTATATTTCACCAAGGTTATTTATGATCCATCTCTTTCCCCCCCTCCAAGATATCGTCTTTGAATTATTTTTTATTTTTGCATTACTGCTGTCTTTCAAAGACCCAGTAACTGCTGAAAAAAGATTAATGAGCCTTACTGCTCACTTCACTGGAACTGGGTTGCTACTGCTTAGCTATGGCCCAACTCAGGGCACCCCAATAACGACAGTAGCCTGAAAGAAATTACCCTCCACACAAGATATGGGCATTTAACAAGAAGTCAGTGACTGAAACCAGACATTTTATTTTCCTTTTCCAAATACAGCTTTTCTTCCGCAAGGGCCATGCTGGTATAAAATGTCCATAGGGGAACCCCTTAGCCTGGGGCTCTACACAGCTAAAAATCTTGTGCCAATCTACAAGGTTCTGAGAGCACTGAAGATCACAGAAAACCAGAATAAGTGCTGTGTTCCACTGGATTAATGCTTACAATAGTCAAAGTGCTCTAAAGTTAAAATGTCCTCTTCACACTTTTAAGACTACCCGATTCTTCAGTTGTGCTCACATGACTGCCTTGGCAAGTTCAAACTAAGCCGGCTTCAACACCACTCTGCTCCAGCAGTATGGACTGAAGACTAAACAGCAGGCCAATACACACAACCCAACATCCGCAGCACCTTGGGCTTTCCACCCTGTCTAGGCCATGGCTTTCTGTTAAACCTGCACCTCCCAGGTCAAGTGCCTTGGAGTTTGACCTGTCTTGCACACTGACCCCAGACATACCGTATATGTAAAAACTGTCAAAAATATTTTTTTTCAATTCAGTGATTGATACTGCTTCAGCAACCACTGAGAAGTATGAGGTAGGTAATAACAGAAGTCTGCCCCCACAAACACACTTTTTCATGCGGCAGATTAAACGCAAGTCCTGCCAACATGATATGTTTTTACTCAGTTTTGTTTCCTAGCATGCCAGGAATACTGCCTCCTAACATGGAAAATACCCACTTGGTGTACAAATATCCAAGATGAACAAGAAAGTCATCCTCATCCTGCTCTTGCTAGAACAAATTTCTCGTGAGGCAGCAGTGATGACCTATAAGGAATGTAACCTTCTACAGTCAATGTGTGTCTGTCAGATATTCATTTATGAAGGATTTCATTGCATGCTGCTTTAACTTAAATAGATGCATAGAGTACATATTTTAATTTAACTGCCATATAATCTTTCAGGGTGGTTTTAGTTTAATAATAGAATCATTAGATAATACTTTCTCCAGTAAAGATTATGGCAGATTTATTTCTGCAGCAGTATTTGTGAACATGCCCTCCCTATATTTTTGGCCACCAGATATTCCTTTTCCTGAAGGAAAAAAATGTTACAAAATGTTTTCGGAACTGAGAAGTTCACCACACACCTTAGCTCATCACTGTAATATCTCTAATACAAATAAGACATTATCTGTGACACTGAATTTAATGTATAGACAAATGTGATAACACACTATGTTTCTTATGCCAGGCTCTGGGTAAATTGAGGAGGAGTCCTGTGGATTCACTGAAGAAAGAACAGACAGTGCTGCGCTTCCAGAATTTTAACAACAGCTTTATTCTTCTGCTTTTGCACTCAACCGTCTGTTATTTCAGACAAACATGCAGATTTAAAATTACTTAAACCCTTAAAACAAAATGCTTTAGGAAGCTGAAGGAGAAACAACCATATTGAGAAGAGAAATAACCATATTGAGAGAACTAAATGCTGAGAAGAGCAGCTCCAGAGTGCAGAACTGAGCTTTGGCTTGGTCATTGGTCACCACACAATGCAAACACCATCTGAGCAAAGGAAACTGTTTGAATTCATACAAACTTAAGTGAAATCTTGTGAGAATGTTCTTGTGATATTGCTTACGTTAAATTTGCTTCCAATTTTCTTCGTAATATCACAAATAAGTCTCTTTCAAGGTACTCAGTAATCCAAGGCAACAATAGAAATCCTGACAAATAAGATATGTGGGCAAAAAGGGAACAAAACCAGGTATTTAGAACTTTGCAAAAAAAGTACAGAAAGGTACCTAGCAGTTTCATATAAGCATAATATATACATAACCACCAAACTGACAGCAGGATTTTCAAGAATCAGCCCAGTTTTTGAGCCACATCTGGTATTCACATTTAAGAAAATTTAAATCAGTGCATCTCCAGTATTTTTGTTAGGTGTGCTTGCGACACGTTGCAAACATGCCCTTATCTGAATGTGAAATGCCTGTTATCCAGTAGACAACATGTATTTTATCATGTTGGATCAGAGCCTGCTCTGTGAAGTTGAACCCCCATTTTGTAAGAGCACATTTCTGCTTGCTACAGATAACAAGAGAGAAATCATGAATTCTGGTTTTTTCTGTGCTCCAGCAAGTAGCTCCATTGCCTCTTAATGGTTCTCGATACAGAAACCAAGAGGTAGGGCTAATGCTTGGGATTTTTCTTATCAAAGGCAAAAAAAGATGGAAAAATTGTAGAAGAGAACCAGGCTGTGGGGACAAGAAAGACTTCTAACCAGAGGCCATTAACCCTCCCAAGGAAAGAAAAGGAAGTCATGGGTCCAATGCAGGTGTTGACTCGTGTCTTTTTAGGATCCTGTACCACTTGAATGATCTGATAAGAAATTACTTGGCTAAATGTATTCCCTTTTCCTTTTTGCTCATGTTGTCCTTGAAGGGGACCACTGCTCCGCAGCTGAAGCAGGCAGAGCTAGGGATGGGGCTCTGGCCACCCAGTTTACAAGAGCTCTTTTGCTTAGGAAGGGGACTAGCAACCACAGTCTAGGATACAACCAAGAGAGCTTCTGCTAGACACAATGACAAAAAAGCACTGAGAATGGAAAACTTACTAAAACTTTCTTCCTGCAATTACTCGATGCAAATTCTTTATCTTCCTACCCTGAAAGTAACAAATTCATCCTCTGGTTTTACCGAACCATTAAATTTTCCTTTGTACTTGATGACACCAAAATTCTTTAGTCCTTCGTGACGACAGTTGGTATCTTAACAGGGAAGAACTTCCAGATCTCTAAATAGTCATCTGTTCAGTGCCAATCAATCAGCTACACATCCACAGGGCTCTAAAACTAACATTTTACAAATTCCAGTTATTAGTACTTGCATTTAGCTTCAGTGTACTCAGAAATAATTAATCTTTTCAACAACACTTTTTAAGTATGTTGTATTATTCACCCTATTTTGCAGGTTGGAAATGAAAATGCTATCATCTCCAAGGATGCCACAGGCAAAGCTGGGGATGAAGCTCGAGTAGCTACTCCTCACCCACCCACCATCTCACTTTTAAAAAACAGAGAAGTCTGACTGCCCACTCAATTGAATCTTAAATTTTGCACCTATCCTGCAAGCAACCATATATTATGCAGAGCAGTCAAGAACTGAGCTCCGGACTTTTAATCTTCCTCCATCTAGGGACCAGTCCTGCTTTTTACACTCTCAAGGCAAATCAGAACTGTATCCATTGGAGTCATTAGCATTGTATCAGTCAAACCACCGCCAGCAATATCAAAACTGCAAATTTTGTTCTAATAACAAGGAAACACAAGCATTTTAGAATGGGGCTATTGTTATATGTGGGCAACCAGAGGAAGACTTCCAAGGATTTTTAGTGAAGAAATGTGATCATCACTTATCAGTGCCAGAGTCAGCCCTTTTCTTGAAAAAAAAATAAAAAAACCTAAGGGTTTAGAAATATAATCAATTCAAATTAGTATTGATTTCTAAATAATGTAGAATTAAGTCAGACATTTACAAACTGTAAATCACTGTTATTTAGTAAGAATCAGCACCATATGTCACGTGGTAATAGACAGAAAGGTTGATAGATTGAAGATAAAGAAATGTGCCTCCAGAAAGTTGAGTAGGTGCTGCCACTGAACCCAAGTTCATGTCTTACATTTGAAGTAAAAGGACAGGAGAAGAAACCGAGGTCTAAGCCAAAACAGACTGCTTCCCATAGTCTTCTCTAAGCAAAATTAGAACTATACAAAAAACCAAATAGAAAATCCAGACAAACTCCCAAGCAGTCAGGCAAAGTACTGTGGATTTACTTCAGCTTAACTGAGACCAAAATTTTGCATCATCCCTGTGATGTACTAATACAGGAGTTCCAAGGGAGATGAAGGGAACAATATCTGATCAGGAAATAGCGGTATGGAGCTGTAAACTGGCACACTCTATAGGGCTACACAACCCGCCTGTTAGTAAGTCAAAAGTTAAACAGAGATCACTAACTCTGAGACATTTATTTTCAAGACAGTGACGTCTCAGATATTCAGAGAAGGCCACTTACCATGCCTAAATCTAGAGGATTGCAATTATTTTCATTGTTACTCTTTTTATGTGCCTCTGTGATGTCTGCTTTTCAAGCTATTTTCACTTCCTTTTAAAAATTTATGCTAAGAAATACCACTTACAGGCAGCTCTTGTGAAATCGTATCATGCTGTACAAAGCTTTGGCCAAACACTGGGGGAGATTTAAGGTTCCTCCTGGAACCATCCAAACAGGATATAAAATCCAAGCCACTTCCAAAGTGTCTGCTTTTGTAGAAGAGGAATAAGGAAATCAGCCTTTTGGTTGAAACATGCAACCGAGAATGATGAAACAGAGGCTCTAAGTGTATTATCAGCAGTTAGACAGCACAGTGCTAGGTGCTATACTCTCCACAGAAAAATATACTCAGGATTTATAGTGAGTGCGGGAAACTCATTCAAGGCAAGATTTTCAGGAACACCTGAGGAAGGTACCTCCAGTTTCCAAAACAGATCCAATTTTCAGCAGGTGTTTTGTTTACCTTTGGGCTAAAACACGGAGAAAAGTTTTTGCAATCACCTGCATGTCAGCTTCTTCTGTCCTAGTCTTCCTACCCCTGAACGAAAGCAGGATACCACTATACAGCCATCAACATGTTTAATTCATTCCTACCTGAAAAGGACCTTGGATGGAGGACGTTCGTGAACTACACGGAACCCTCATAAAGCAAGTGGTAAGTGAAGAAACAGAGCTGCTTATGCATTCGTTTCACTGCTTGGAAACTACTGTTAAGGGACAACAGCCATGTCAAACACACACCTAGAGTTGTTACGAAACATCGGGAGGCAAAACTGAGTGCTCACTGCGGGGATTTACATATGTCCCAAATTCCAGCTCAATGACAGTATCTGCAATCCCAGACTGTGCTGCAGATTCTTCCCACTTCATAAACTCCTGTGGTACATATGCATAGAAATGTGTGCCTGCATATGAATTACATATACGGCCCTGTGCTCAGTTTATGTAAGTAAAAAACAAGCAGAGAAAAATTTGCAGGGGACGTACAACCCTTCCCCTGCTGCCTCTCACACAGACTCTCACAGACCAAGGAAGCACTAGGGAAACCAGTACAAAATACATTCAGCCTCTGAACATTTGGCTACTCTCATCTCTTTCTGGAATTAGAGTTATGACCATCTCAAATATCCAGATGAGAGGCCACGGAAAATGTTTTAAAGAAACATAAAGAGTTATCACTACTTACACATTCCAGACCTCTGTTCAGCTGAAAATACATTAATGCAAGCAAGAAAGAAGAGTGTGATGTGGGAAAGGAGGCTGTCTACAATTTATCACTGCTGTGCAGACATGCCCTGAGAAGAGAGTTGTGCTGAAAACCCAAATATAGGAACATCTATATTAGCAGCAGTTATTTCTGATTTGGTCTGAGGGACTTTCCAAACTCAAGGGGCTCACAATGAAAGACTGGCCAGCCATGAAGAGCCTGCAGTAAAGCTGAAAGGACATGTAAATTGCTCTGATATCCCAACAGACTTCTGCTGTTTCAGGGATACTATTCTAATCCCAAGAAGCAAGGGAGGAGCCCCATTCTGTGCTTTGCTCATTGATGCACCATGTTCCTATTTGGGCTTTATCAAGGGGGTTTTATCTGCCAAAATTACAGCTGACAGTTCAATTTAAGAATGATTGCACAATTGATACAATTGCCTAAAAAAGCTGAGTCTGAACTGGATCCAGTCCTCAGCTGGGGAAAATCAGTGCATCAAAGTAAGTTCCAAGCATGGAATGGGTTAAAAGTCATATAAAAATAAGAGTATATTTTGTATTACATTAGGGCATTAATAAAGAAAGGTATACAAAAATTATAGTTTTCTAAAAGGTCAAAAGACAGCTCTCTGCTCCTTAGAATATATTTTGCACAATATTCAAAAATGATGAATAACTTGGGGAAATAACTCAACCATAATTTTGCAGTGGTATCTTCTTTGATGCCTAAAAAGACAACCTTCAAGCTAGTTGGGAATTAAATATTCAACAGTAAAAAATGAAAAAGCCTGTCAATACTTTCTCATCCAGCTACATGAACAAAAACTACAGAAATTGGCCCTCTGAATTTGCTGTTTACTCACACTATTAACTGTTTCACAGTCATCCTTCAAGGTTTTCTCGTGCACAAGTAATTTAAAGTAGTTTTTCTAAAATTAGGTTCTTCTGTCTTGCAACATTCTAACTTTAAATATCTGTATTATATTACATACTTATTATATTACGTATGTATAAAATAAAGCAGGCAAGGAAACCTGCAGTTTTTCAAACCATGTCTTTCACTGTGTGTTCAACTTTGGTCTCCCATATCTGCTTTACAGGACTTTTCTCCAGCTCTGTGACCAACATATTTTCCCCTATCTAGTTTCAGAACCTTTTTCCAACCATGGAGTGTCTCTTCACAGCTGATCACTGGAGAGGCTCCAGGCTACTGCTCCAAGGGCCAACATTCAGCCTTAGAAGTAGAAAGAAGACAGACATACACTTACCACAAGTGAAAAAAAATTCCAAAAGCAAGCTCTAATCTCACTATCTCCAGTTGTTCCCAGTCTGTGGTTTAATTTACTGCTGGGTTAGCAGGGTGTTCCACAATGCCTCTCATAATTACTTTCTCGAGGCTTTAATTCAACTGCAATTACCCACTGCGGAAGCTAAGAGAATTGGATCACAGCTCTGCTAAGATCCAACTAAACCACCCGAGTGAGCAGCTGGCCAGCCCCCAGAGCTGCTTCCCTCGCTAAGGTGAATCCGGATCTTGCTGATGCATGGGGTGAGACTATCTCTTAAGGGACTTTTCTGCCTGACCATCCCAGACACCCGAGTCCAAAGAATCTTTTTCGTAAGGAAGGAAATATTTATGTTAGTTTTTAATGTGGACTAAAGAGTTACACCAACAAAGCAACCCAGCAGAGCTCCCTTTCACACCCACAGCTGACCAGCTGGGTTCATGGCTCACAGCTGGCCAAATGATCTAGATAATTAAAGAAGAAAAAAATCCACTCTTTGTTGTTTAGGGATTTCAAGTCTGTTTCATCAAGAACATTATGTCCTTGATCTATCTCTGCTCTTTTTTGACTTTTTTTTTTTTTTTCTGTCAGATTTAAAGGCCACTATGACTCTGTGGAAACTGCCTATCAACCATCATGGACTATACCTACATAAAACAAATGTCAGGGCAGGAGGCTCTCTAACGAATGCTCAGTAGAGTTCCCTTCACTCAGCAAAGGCCATATACTGTATAGGGCATATGTTTATGGGCAGCTCCAAAATGCCCACTATGGGATGGGGGAATTAGCAAAGCAGCAAGTGCGCTCTGCATTCAAATAGCACATCACTCTGCCCTGCTCCCCTGGACTACCTTAAGCATGAGGATCGCTGTATCCACACTACACCCTCTAATGGGCTTTCCACACCAACATGTGGGGGCCTGGCCATGCAATCAGATCCACCACAGTTTCCACAGATCCTCACAAATTCAGCAGTGTCAACACCAGTGTCTGCTGAACCAGCTACTTGTCAGGGAAGGACTGAAAAAGGCAGTGGTACGGATTAATTTATCTCTGCAATCTGCTTTGACTGTCACTTTGCTTAATACCCAGCCCCCTAACAACTTTCAAGACAGGCCCGGGCTTCCTGCATTTCAGAAGGATGCAAGCTTACGGCACAAATACGTATTTACTTCATGATTTAGCAAAACCCTCTTCACACAGTTTGACTGCAGAACCAATGTCCAACAATGTACGCTCTTGGTGACAAGACAAAATGTGCACACATTAAAAAGAAAAGAGAGATTTCAATTACGGAGTCCTGGGAAGGCAGGAGGAAACTGATTTATTAATTTCAGCGTGAAAAGTGGCTTGTAGCACGATGACTTTGCCAGGACAAAATACCCTGTAGCATATCTCCATAGTTAAATAGTGCAGAATTGTCAAGTAATACAGCGCTGCTAACAATGCTGTCACACAGACACTGTTTAGTCAGCAGCTGCACCTGTATGACACTCCACACTTCATGAATGCTTAGGTTCCCAAATGAAATGTGATACCTTGCTAATGTAAAAGACAACCTAAACCACATTACCCCCCACGCGCATCCTACTGACCTTAAATTCGGTGCCTTTCACGATTAACCTTCTTGCAATTGAAAGATTTACCATAATCCCACTTAGCTATTTTCAAAGTGTACAAACTGTACGTCGGCACTGTTACTGCAGCTGACTGCACAATTTCTTCCAGTTTTCAGAAGGCAAACAATACGGTTTCAGACACACTTGGCTTCCATCTCCACCACTTGACCTCCCTAATTTAGAGCACGAGCCCCCAGTGCGGCAGTGATGCTGTCTTTGTTGAGCTGCTGCTCTGTGATAGCTAATACATGCATACATTACTGCTGACATTTAAAAACATTCCTAACAGTTTGTGTGACTACATGGTAAACAGATGCTATGGGATTTTTTTACCCATTATCAGTCATCTCTGAAGACTGCAGTAAAAGTGACAGGTTGTTTGAGACTCTTCAATCTAACAGTGAGAGATTTATTTTTAATAGAATATTGATATTATGGCACAAAATGCCATTTGTTGTTTACATTTTTTTCCCTTCTAGAGCTGCAGTTTGGGGGGGGGTTTAAGCTTTTTCAAACCTCTGTTATATCTACTACTCTATTTTTTATGAAAAAAGTTAGAGACTTTTATGAACTCTCTGATTAAAGTACCTCCATCTGAATGTAGATTAAAAGTTCCAACACCTGAGAGCATTAAACCAATGAATATTTATATAGAAAAACAGCAGATGAATGCACTTTAAATCTTCAATGGAAGTCTAGTCCTGGGGTTTATCTTATTTTAGGGCTTACTTTTTATTAAAATGAACTCTTGCATATTTACACTACAGAAATAAATGTTATTTGCAAGCACAATACGGTAAGAATCTTACAAATGGATGGCCTTGGTGAAAAGTAAATGTAGTCCTCAAACTAATTTACTTCTTTGTCAAGTACGTATTTAGGAGGATTTTCATCGTATGCTGCTGGCATAGTTTGGTGCAGAGTGGGTGTGTTCCTTTTAACTGGTTCTCATTTCACACTTGTGTAAGTCAAGCAGTGTCCGTGGTTAGTTACACTAACCACACCAGTGTAAGACAGTGCTCTTTTGGCAAAAAGGACCACAAGAAGGACCATTACATATGGCTATCCTTGGACTTCGGCATTTTCGTTACACCACATGCACTTGGATGCTACAACTACAACCAACTCACAACGTACCTGTAAGTTGCCATCTGTCCTGCCAGAAGACAAAGTGAGCAAGAACTAGTCACTGAACCAGTTTGTCCTAGGACTGTAAGGTCACCCCAAACCCTGCAACCTTCTTTAGCACTGACTCCACACCTGCCTCACTCAACAACTGTAGTGGATGACAACATTGCCACTGACCCAAGTCCCATGACAAGCCAACGATGTCTACAGAAGGGGTGTAGTAGTGCAAATGACGGTAAACAGCGACTCCTGTTCTGCACAGAAAGAATCTCCCGCTCTCTTTGCATCCTTCTAGTGGCAAAAATCCCACTCATTTACTCAAAAATTTGCTCCTCATTTGAATGGGAAGAAATACATGGTTTCAGGGAGCTGCAACACCACTGGGAAATGAAATCTTGACGCAGCCCAAGTATCTTTCAGTAAACCACTCTTTCTCTTCAGATCTTGTGCTTTATAAAAAGATTTGTTGCACTGTCTCCAAACCTATGCTGTTCTATTTTGGTTTTAAATGTAACCTTAGAAATAAATGTTTACAAATCAGCTCATTGTGTCTTTGTTTTGAAGCTTAAAGCCTCACTTTGATTGCTGCCTTTTTGACATTTTGCATGGGAAATATGTTTGCATGTTCACAGCGCTATTGAAACAGCAATTAGATCACCATATTCCAGCTGTTACAAGGTTTTGTAATGCATTTTCCAATAAACATTTTCAAGAAAACAAAACTATTTTAGTATGTCAAGCAAATACATTGAGATTTTTTTTGTTCAGCTTTTTTTGTCTTATGTTTTTCTGCGTGTTACCATACTTTTTTTTTTATGTTCTTCTATTTCACTTCTTTTAATGTCACCTAAATAAAAAGGGTCAGGTTTTCAAAAGCAGTGAGTGATTGGAGGAGTTCTGATTTTGGAGGCCTGGGAAGCGGAGCCAAGGCAATTTTCCAAAAATTGAACTTTTTGTCATATGCTACCAAGCACTGCAACTGCGACTGCTTTTAAAAAACTTGATATTATTTCTCTAATCTTCTTTAAACAGGAACATCTTTACGATTTCCAGGAACTATCTACCTTCCCATTTCCCCCTCTTCCTCAACAATTTTTCCCCTCCAACATGAAAAAATACATTTCCCTCCCCCACCTGCTAGCATGAACTGATTTCCAGCCATGCAACAGAACACGTACATCACATGCCAAGGCAAACACCATCCAGGCACAAGGGGCAAAGGCAGCACTACCTGAGCCTCAGGAGCCAAATGGATCAGACAGAGCCTCAGTTGTGAAAACCTTGGTCTTCTCCTCTGAGTAACTCAGTTCATGCCAGTGAATAACCAAATTCATGATATATACCAGGAAGCAGAAGTTGCCTTGGTGGAAGAGAAAGATCTGCAACCTCTTGCTTTATGTTTAGGTTCAGATAACAATTAAGGATTTTTTTTTTCTCTTTACTTGGTGTCTAATCTTTCCTGGTAAATACAATTAAAGCCAAGAAATTCTGCTTTGAATTTATCTTTTCTGCTTCCTGACCTCACATGTCACCTTTTTTGACTTCTCATTTTCTTACAGAAGAATTGTTATGAAGAGTTTTCCTACTTGTTGCTTCTTGCAATAAAAAGAATTTTGTTTTGTCTGTCTAAGGCCAAAGAATTGCAACTGAGATGGTTGTTTTATCTCCTGTGTTTTTTGACAGATCACTTTGAATTCGGTGCACTCTATGGAGATCGATACATTGATTCATTTTTTGGGGGGGGTGTTGTATATCATTATCAGGGTGTAACTGGATTCCTTTTCCATATGGTAAAAATTCTGAAAACTACTGAGAGAAGGAAGGAGGTTTTCTGAGAGATTAGGGAGCTATGGTGGGAAACAATCCTCCTCAATCAATCCCACTATTTCAGAGTTGGTTGTCAACTATTTGTTTGATGGTAGTTGTAGACAAATGTACACAATGGATCTGTGATTTCTTCTCCTAATTTTAACAATAGGAATAATAATAGGACAATGAAGGCTTGCAAGCCTCTTGGCAGGCTTCCCCTTACTTCCAGTAACTCCTACACTTGCACAGAGGCTCGCAGTGATTCCACCATATAGGAGGCTGGAACATACAACCCAAGGAAGAGCAAAACTTGGGTAGGCACAAGCCAGAGTTTGTGCCTGCCCACTACTTCAAGAGGCTTGCCATTTCTCTGTCCCATTTAATTAGAAGTGCAAATGTACGAGAGCTGCAGCAGAAGAGGTTATTTTAAGTTTCCTTCTCATCTTCGAGGAAAATGAGCCATTATAAATTCTGCAGCTGCCTGTCTATCACTGATGGGACATCACTGAGTTGGGGCCATTTCAACTCCCTCGGGTTTCAAAATAATTATGCATGATTTTGTCACATCAAGATGAGTTTATTTGCAATTCCCATGCGTCATGCATGTCCAACACAACCTTGCAGAGCACTCCAGTGCTGATAACCTGAAAACATTCCTTGTGAAAAGGGTTTCCTCTTCACATATTTCACCCAGTCTGAAACTACTACCTTAGTTGCCAGTTAAACAAAAGTATTGATTTTAAAATTGCTCTTTTAACCTACAAGGTACTACATGGCCTCTGTTCAGTGTCTCTTAACTTTATGTTCTCAGATGTATACTTGAATCTGCTGAGGGAAATCTGCCACTTGTCCTAAGTTTCACTGGCAAGTGTTAGGAGGTAACAGTTTTTCCTCAGAGGAATTCTGTCTTCCTGGAAAAGCAGGAGGTAACAGTAAAAAAAATTAACGCAGGCTAAGAGTACATTTTTTACAGTAGGTTACAAGGCTCTCTTTTTATTGCTCTCTCTTACTGTCTAATGAACTCTGTGACAATTTCTATATTCCAATATTGTTTTATTACCAATTAGTTATGTAAAATACTCAAAGACACACTGTATGAATGATAATATGACCTAGCAAAAGCACAGTAGTGGGGAGCTTTAACTCTTGCATCCTAATTATCTGTATGATGAAAGGAATCAAAATGGCTTCTGTAGCTGCCAGGTACTCCAGGTTGTTTTTTCAATAGCCTGATTATCAGAGAAAAAGTCAGAAAAAATCTGAAGAAAAAAAATGCACAACTGGAAGGTAATCCATATGCCATTTTAACCTCGTAGGCACTGATATCTTTCAGCCTTATTAATACAAAAGAGAAGCTATTAAATTATTTAGAGCATTTTCTGGTCTAAAGGATTACTTTAGATCTACTGAGACAATAGTTGGTGTCATCTCAACAGCAGTCCATGAATGCTGGGAGTAGAATACAGCATTCTCTTTGTTAAAAAGGGATGAGAAACATGGACTTGCTTATGAAACCCAGACAAAGAGGATCCACGTACAATTCAGAGACAGTTCAATTCCTTCCCTCCCATGTCTCGCACCTGTACATACTCCTGCAATTTTACTTTTATGAGTCATACTATTTAATTTAAAAAAATTGGAGATAGAGATCTATTAGGAAGATATCCATAGAGAAGCTTAAAAACTTAAAACAAGGACCTTGAACTCTGAAAGAAGTTGTCAGGGCCAGGCTCTAGCAAGGAAGCTGCATCATAAGCCAGGCCAGTCTATAAAAGCCAGCTGATCAATGGTATATGTTACCCATTTCGCATTATGCAATTGAGAATGAAAATGTGACCCACGGAATTTGCACATCCGTAGTTACTGATGCACTGATTCTTGGAACAACTATGACAAGAAAGCATCATCTGATGACTAATGCAACCTTCTGGAAAGAAAGCAAGTTGCTGCTACTTAACACTCCTTTGTACAGTCTCTCCGGAGCAAGACAGGCTGTTGAGTTTTTTTGGATGTGCCACTACAGGCACTAGAAGATGCTGAACCAGGAAACTGTAAGATAGGTCAAGAGAAAAAAGGCATTAGAGGACCAGAGGAATTCGACAGAAAATACATCCTTTGTTCTTGTGTGCTGCTACATCAACATTACACCAGCAAGGCAGCCTCTAAAAGGTGACTGTTTCCTTTCAAAATATTTAAAATTAATATAAGTCTTCTGCAGAGTGAGCTCCAAGGAAAGAACTGATGGGTAGACAGCTACGAGAGAGGAGCAGATGGACTGATAGATGTGAAACAAAGTCAGTTATGAGCAAACACAAAACCAAATTATGTGAACAATTCCAAAGCCTTAAAATGGAGAAGGTGAATCACACAGACCTCACAGCTGTCACAACAAATTAGACTATCCCAAAATCGAGATCATTTGATAGCCAATTACCTGAAATAATGAAAAAGGGATAAGAAGTGAAGTCACCTAGGGGAACAAAACAAAAATCATTTCTAATATCCCTGACACTCCTCTCTTACTGAGATCTCCTCTCCACATTAAGTTCAAGCAATTCATCTTCACTGCAGAAGCTGTGCAGTTTTGACCCTGCCTGCATGCTGATGTCCTGACTGCTGGTACATCTTCCCACTGCCTTGGTCTGCATTCTCTGTCAATGTCCCTTCACGTCTCCCCATTGCACCTTCTTCCCCTCCTTCATGTGCAGCACCCCCCCCCTTTTGTGCCACACTCCTCCCCAAAGTCTTTCAACAAAACACAGTAGGAAGCTTTTTCATAACACACCAGAATAAGACAAAAATACAGGAAAAAACCTGAACCACCTTTAGACCAAATCTTTATCTAATCAGCTAACATCTTGTAAGATAGGGGACAACCTCCTGCTCTGAGGTATCAAGCTCAGAACCTGACAGGATTAGGTCCATGTGCTCAGGGATGGGAAAAGAGAGTTTTGAGACCTGAGGGGCTTAAGAATCTGTATGTTTTACTATTAATTTATCAGTACAATATCTTTCAAAACAACATACAAAAAAGCAAATGCTCCAGCCAGATCTGAAACACTCCAAAGAAACAAATGGTTCAATTTAGTACTTTCCTGAAATGACCATTGTACAGAATGAAAAATTCCAACAGAACATTGTTACAAGAAAGCATTTGCCAATAATGCTTCTTACTCACTTGTTTAGAGAAAAAATTGGCTGTTATTAGAAGAGTTTTAGAGACATGTGGAACTGCAGTCATATGGATGCAGAGGCTGGAACCTGGCATTAATTTCAGTTTGCTGGTTTACTGCATCTTGTAAGCATCTACAAGAAAGCTGTATTTCTGCACTCACTATTAGAAAACCTATTACGGAAAAGTCATTTAGGATGAACACCCCGCACTCATAGCCATAGGTGTCTTCTTCAGCTAAATTAAAAACCATAGCCCTGTCAGGTCATAAAAATCATCAAAATTTTAGTTACAAATTACACTACAGTAAGTGTCAGCATCTTTTCCACAGATTTAGCATTGTTTGAAGATAAACTGAAACAGATCGGTGCGATACTTAATTGAGCTCTCAACAACATCACTGACAAAAGAGTATGAGTAGACTTTGGCAGAGACTTTATCTATGGCTACTAAGGTGCCATACAGCAACTCTTCTAAACAGAGTGGATCAAATTTTCTCTGGTGCCCTAAGGCATTTTCTATTGCTCTTGCAGCATAAAGAGGCTTAAAGACAGCAGACCTCAACCTCAGGGATGTTTCCCACATACCGAGATTTCTCAGGTAATAAATAGTCGCAACTACCTCTGTTCCTCAGCATATTAAGTACATGAAATAAGAACGATGTTTTACTCTGTGCAACTCCTACCAACAGCTCCCAAGGTCAGCACTCAAGCAAAATCAGACAGTCCGAAGATCTTAGCCTCTGGCCAAACTACCTCAATTGCAAGAAATTCAGAAACAACTTAAGGGATTATTTGTTGCTGCTGCTGCTTTGCATACAAAGCGATGGACAAACCAAGTAGTGAAGCCAAAGTCACATCCTAAAGCTCTGTTGTGTCAAAACTCTGTTGTCTGGACAGATTATGTTGCCAGATACTAGTTTGATCCTAGCCCTCTTGAACAGAGTAGGACCATCAAGAAGTGTTCAAGCCCCTAACAGAGGGTGGAAATGACCCCAGTGATGTTACTGCTCTCAACAGCACAGGAGCTAAACAGGATGATGAATACCTCATTTTTTGCTATAAGATCTGGTATTTTGATTTTTCCAGGATGTATATTAAGGTCATACAATAGATTAAAAATATATTTATGTATTCAATAGAAACATACCTGCATCTAAATCTCTTCCTGCATGTTTACAGAAAATCTGTTGGTAAAATATTAGTGTTCAGTTGTAATTCATTGATTCCCTGCAGAATGAATATCTTTCAAGAAAGCCTTTGGAAATGCTGATGACTAGCGACTATTGGTACAAACCAGTTTTACAGATCATGGAAAATCAGTTACTCACAGAAAGCATGACAGATACAGAATATTCTTACTGTAGATGGGAAAAAAATTGTGTGTTATGATCTGTAAATCGATAAATATCCAACAAATCAGCAACACAAACAAGATGAGAGAACTTTATTTCATCTTCAATCAGAAAGTAAAAAATATACTGGGCAAGGTAGCATTGAAATAGTTACTGTGCTAATTTTCTACTCATCTAGTAATACAGATCCTCTACATTTCAATACCTTTTTTTTTCTCCTTTGTGATCATATTTGTATCTGCAGAGCTTTCAATCTCAGGACGCAAACTGTGAAATATGTTAAGCTGGTGCTGGTTTTGTTTTTTAATAAAACAGAAAAATGACAATATAATGCTTTAAAAAATCAATATACTCTTTTGCATTTAAAGCACCTTAGGAAAATATTTTAAAAACACAATAACAGCAAAAATGGGCTGGATTCATGTGATAGAAAGCAAATGCAGCAGCATAGTAAAGATTTTAGCCATTGCACAGAAAAAGGAAAAATATCCCACTTGTAAAGCAAGAGGATGTGAGCCTTAACACACAGTAGTACTCAGGCAACTGTGCAGGCCTCATTTTTTCAGTGTCCAAAAGCATTTTATAAAAAATAGAATCCCTTTTTTGCCTATATGCATTGGTATACAGGGTGAGTGACTGTACAGAAATCATATAGATTATTTTTGTCCCTAATATTTACAAATCACAGCTCTACATGTTATTCTTTACAGAAGGATCTCAAAGGTGCTACTTTTGCCCACGTGAAGCCCCTAGAAGCCTGCAGCAAGCCTGAGTTTTCCATTCTGTATTTATTATTGGTATTGGAACATGGGAACAGAGAGTCAGGGAAATCAAATTGGGATGGTAGGGTCCTCTGAACTGCCTGATTCACAACGTGACTGTATTTACCAGTACCTCTCCTCATCTCAATGCTAAAATTTTTAAGTGTACACAAAAAAGGGTTGTGTAAGACCCACTCAGGAACAATGACTGAACAGACAACTATGTGCATTGTTTGCTTGGATAACCATCTGTGTTTGGGTTGTGGGAAATCTCATAGCAAACAAAGTGCAGGATGAGTGTGAAATGTCAGTTTTCATGCCTACACACACATACACCCCCCCTACATCCAAAAAGCACATGGACAGATTTTTATGCAGTAGGGACAGTAGCACTTCTGCAATTATTAGGATTTTTTTTTTCAAATCTACAATTTAACCTTCATCTCGAGCCGTCATCTGTCCCAGCTTCCCCAGGCATGACCTCTTTTTCCACCTAAAGGTTTATTTCCAGGTGACAAAAGAGGACTTTGGCCAGATGCCTTGGATGTACAAATCTCTACAGCCACAGACGTGGATGTCAGGAAGTCCCAAGCAAATGGTTTCAGAGCATGTGCAGGCCACCTGTATAGCCCCTGTGCCCGTAACTCTATCCAAGAAATGATACACAAAACTAGGGCAAACTCAGCTCCCTTACTCCATAGGAAAAAAAATATACAAAAAGCAAAATCTATTTGTAGCTGGATCCATAGCAGCAAAATTCAAAACTTTTGTTGTGCAATATCCATATAAAAAAATGCAAGTTTGAGGGGAAGAGACAGAAATGCATGTATAGTTTGCAGATCAGAAGGGACAATACAGGAATCCTTAGCAAGCAGATACAGGACACCACATTTATAGCCCTCCCCTGTGACAGCAAACAGCATTGCTTTACTATATGTGGGAATTTCTGCTGCTTTTTGCTGAAACATTTCAATCACCCTTCTAGAGTATGCAATACACACATTCAGAGACTGAGAAACCCTCCTACTCAGCCACCAGACATCTTCCAGCATTGGGATGGATACAGATCAGCTATTCCAGTGACAGAAACAATGACAGCATTTTTATCTTTAGTACTTATTTTCAAATTACATTATTATCTTGTCTAGACTGTGCTTTTGCCAAGACAGGTAGGACCAGAAGATCTTTGAGGACCCTTCCAATGTGGTATTCTGTGATTAGTAGATACAGGCTACAGTTCTGTGATCTGCTCAGCATTCTAAAAGTAGTGAAAAATCTCAAAGTCTTTACAATTTGGAGCAACATAAAATGATTGATGTGCTTATCAAAACAACCAAATCAAGATTTTACATTTGCTTTCTAGCTGCTCAAATATTTCTACAGACACTACTTAGGAGCCAGCATATGTTTTGAGAAAGTCATTTCCCCACTGTATGCCAGCTTGCATGTATTATGGTTTGTACTTTTCTTTAAAAAGAAATGGGAGACTGCTGAGATATTATTGTACTCCACGTTACCCAGTTACCCTTTTTTAACCAGACACATTTGTCATTCTGTTGGAAAAATTAGTGTTTGATACTTATCATATTCTCACAGACTTCAGTCACTATCACTTTTTAAAAATGCAGGGTAGATGAAGAGCCCTTTTATTATTTATGTTTGCTATGTCTCTTCTCATGCTTCACCTCTTGTTAAGGGAATAAGATTAGTGGCCATAAGGGCCAAATTTTAGACTGATAAATGCAGTGTTTCCCAAGCCTCTTATACAGCTGGCTACTGGGCCTGCCTGTATAAGCACAGTGGCTATGAACTCTGGTTTGTGAGCTGCTGAGAGAGCAGGAAATTCCTACTGGGACCCCCAGAGCAAATCTCCTTCTGGTATTCTGGCTCCTCCATGCACTCAGCCTGCACAGCTCTACCCAGATGATGGTGACAGTACTTGTTCATGTGGGAAGTGCCTGACAGTGGTCCAACAGCCTGCAAGGAGCATTGCTTCACCTAACACAGAGCAAACAAACAGCCTGTGCAAGCATTGTGGTGGTTGCCTACAACCATGCTGAAAAAGACTCTTGATATCCTCTCTCCCAGTGATGCAGTGGGCAGGGGGGTGAGGGTGCTACTTGTGAGATAAAGCATTTTTCAGTGGAAGGTTCTGATTTGATCTATTCATTCACATGTTACAGAACACAGACAAACAGAAAGGAAAGTTTATTCATTTCTATTTTGATGCATTGGACTAAGTTCTTGGTTATAAATTTATATCATAGGAATGAAAAATGCCAGGAGGCTATGTAGAAGGATTTAAAAATATTAGATATCACACAAAATAGGTCTATTTCAGGAGCGGATGAAAGTAGGAAAGAATTCCCATAGTTGTTTACAGGAGAAAGATATGTCCATCATGTGCCTGCATATGGTGCTCAACACAAGAGCCTGGACTGCAGGTCCCAACCAGAGCTTCCTGGTCTATCACAGTCCCCCTCAACTCTTCCAGCCTGATTCAGGAAGACCAAAACAGAAGTCCAAAGTGCCACACATCATCTAAAATCAATATTTTTTAGGTAAAAAGAGAAACACTGGGGATGTAGATCTTCTGCCTTCAGTCAGCTGCAGGATGGGCCGACAGCTGTAAGCATTAGGTGAAGATTTCCCTTTGGGTGGTCGCCCAGCTGCCAACACCCCACGCTGGCAGAGGTGAAAGGCCCCTGACTCACTTGCTTCCAGTTCATCAAAATACCCATTTGTCAAAAAGTGGCATATTAATTACCATGCTCCTTGTTCAAGGCAAACACTGCAGTCCTTGTCCTCCAAAGTCCGTTCCAATACCCACTCTTGGAGCATATCCCGGTGATTAAGTCAGGAAGTAGGGAAAGCACTGGTGGTGCTACCAAACTTTGACTTGCTGCAGGCAGAGTAAAGGGGAAATGAAGCATGCCCCCACAGAAACCCACTCTCCACCTCCACGTCCAGACTGCTCCAGCCATCCTGAACACACAGTTCCTCTTCCTCCCCTAGAGCAGGCAGCACATCTTCCCCCATCCAGGCACCAGTGCACTCTGCCTGCATCTCCACCTCCTGACAAGGGCAGTCCAGCAAAAACATATGTGCTGCTTCCTACTTGGGAGGAAAGGAGGTATCCCTCAGAAGTCCCTGGTGGCACTAGCATGTGCCATGTGCACTGCAGAGCTGGGTTATCTCCTTCTCTTGTGTGGCTTTACCCGGAGCACACCACAACTTCCTTACACTTAGCAAGGGACTATCACTACTCTTTGTCACACCCTACAGCCCTTCCGTTGTCTGCCAGTTAGAGCCTAATCCCTCCTTGCCCCATTTTACCCCCCCCAGGGGCATGCTATCTTCTTCTGTGGCTTACTCCATCGAGTTGCCAGCCAGGAAGGGTCACAAACACACGGCCCATCTCAACCTGCGGGCTCCTAACTGAATAGCTTTGCAGGGGGCACCGCTAATGACCAGCACAGGGTTTATTGTGGCTGGCCTTGAATGAGCTCAGGAGAAAGGACTCATGAAAAACAGTATCCATCACTCCTGAAAACTACCTGGCACAGTGTGATAAGTTCAACTGCCGACCACATGCATTTTCTGCCTTTGAACAAACAGCACACATCAATTCTCTATAAATTCAAAATGTATATTAGAACAGGGAAACGTATTTTAAGTGGGTTTCAATCCTTCCTCTCTTTTTCACCCTAACTGCTGGAGATTAAGCCTGCTACTTCACTATTTCAGTCTTTTGCCATATAACAAGACATGAAGAGAGTTCATTATCCTTTGTCAACCCTGAGTCACCTGGATGAGACAGGAGGAAACAACCTGTGCCTGAGCTGGGATTTTGAGAGGGAAAGGATGGTGGCAGGGGGAGGGCATATCGGGAAACAGGTTTTTAAACAGCACTTCCTGAAAAATCCTGCTGTAGAGAAAATGACTGACGGAGAAAGCAAGACAGTCTGAAAGCAGCCACCGTGCTACAACCCACTGAGGGAGCTGAAAAAATAAGTGGCATTTTTGTACTCTGCGTGGCCTAAACAAATAAATTACAGTCTTGATAACCTTTTATTTCAGAGCTGTGCCATTTGTGCTACTCCAGTTGGATTGTGTCATTCCCAGGATAAATCCTCAATTGCAAGGGCTTTAAAATTGAGCTATAAAAATTTCCTCTGGGCAGAAATCTGGCAAAATGCAGCACAATGGAAAAAAAAGCAAAGGGAATCAGTCTAAAAATAGAAGTCAGTAAAAGAACTTGGGAACCTTTAGGTGGACAACAATTTGTCAAACTTTTCTCCCTTGCACTCTAGTAGGCAAAAGAGAGGGTGGGGGCCACACTGGAGGGACATGACAGCTTACCTGCAGTTTCTGAGAGAAGCACCTTCACTGCCAAGGTTTGGGAAAATGGGACAGTGGCCAAACTGTCAATATGAGTGAGAGAGGTCTTGAAGAGGGAAGGATGAGGCAGGCTGAAATATGTGACATGCTGCTCAGCCCCAAGTGATCAGCCTATCCAAAGGCCATCCCAGAAGCTGAGTCACCGTCCAAAGCAAACTCGGCCTGCCTAAATCCCACCTACATTCCTACTCCTGTTGTTACCTACTGGCTGCCTCCACATTTGAACCTTGCTATGGTTCTCTCTATCCCTGCTGAGATGCCTTCAGAGACACCCTGCTTGGAAGCACCAGGCATGAGGCTGACTCTGTGCTTTATTACCTCATAAAAGCTAAGTTTCTCTCCATAGCTTAGTTTTTATGTGCAAATTAAAATAACTTTTGTTTAAGTTTGCTGCTACCAAAATAACACAGGCATGGACAGGAGAGCAGATTCGCAACCAGTTAGTCCTCTGAGTGTTCACCCCATGACAGCACATGGGGTAATGACTAAATTATCTGTATTTACAAGAAGAAATAATGCCTTGAATATATCAGAATAGGTTGCAGCACTGAAGAAGAATAGAAATTACAGTGGAAAGTCAAAACAGAAAAAGCCAATCCTGTAAAAGCCCATTCCCCCTGCAAAGTTGGGCAGACAGTCCTTGAAATGGAAAGGCTGCCTGAAAAACATAATGCAGCCCCAGAGCATCTCACATACCACAATACCACACAGTCATGAAGGGGCTGAAGATGACACTTTTCAAGCCTTGATGATATTCCTCCTATTTTTAAAACTGCCAACAGAGCTCAAGTTGGCTTCTGACCTCCAGTCCTCCCATGCTCCCAAGGAACCATCCACACAGGAGGGACAGACACACTGGCACCAGCTCTGCCTGTATGACAAGGCAGCAAGGCACAGGCCAAACCCGGTGCCATGGCCATCCAAACATGTTGTCAAAGTGTTAGGCTAATTTTCACAATGGTTTCTTAGCACAGTCATAACCTGATGGTAATGCAGCTCCTGGGCAGCAAGCAGAGCTGCAGCAGCAGGAGCTTGCTTGACCGGGTACACCACCTCTGAGCAGCCTTTCAGTTTGTTTTGGGGTATTGCGTGAAAAAAAATAAGGAGCTGAGCTACAGTCAGTGTTTAAAAATAAACAAATTGCCAACATCAAGTCTCTGTAATACTACAAGCCCGAGGTAATGCTTTTTATACAGGAGAAAATGACATTGAAATTTAAAACACGTTTGAGTCCTAATAACTTAAGGTGTCATTATTAGCATATGCAAAGAATACGAAACAAACAAACGTATTTTCTTATCTTTGAAGCATTCCTCCAATAATATAATGTTTCATACACGTGAGGAATAACACATTTAGGTGGTGGCCGCCAGAGTTAATGACATCAGGTACTGATGAAACGTCTCAGCATGCCCCAAAGTTATGCAAAATAAAGAACTACTGATTTGAATTGCATCCAACTCTGCAACTCTCTATCTTCAGGGCAATCCAAGAGTAGATTTGTTTGAATGTTTTTCATTAAATGCCATCGTGCCATACTAGATAAGAGATTCTATTTGGACTAGCAGCCACTTCCAATTTTCGCCCCAAAATAAAAGAGGGTTTATCAATTCCAATCAGTTTTATCCAGAATTAGTTGTCAAGTTTCAATAGCTGGCATGGATCTGAAAACATAAATTCAGCACCAGTGTCAAATGACTAATACAACCTTCTGGAAGAGGCCTGAATGTATAGTCCTGCTGGGATTGACCAACTGCATTTAAAATATCAGCACTTTTATGTTATAATAGCTCCTATTAACAACAGTTGGCTGACATTAGATATATTCAGGCTAAGCATCAATTAAAAAATTGCTTATCTGTCTGAAAATCTGAAAAGCGGGTATGGGTTCTCACATGGTCAGAGAGTAATACAAACAAAATAATTGCTGTGCTGTCCTGGGACTGCATCATCTTGACTAACAGACACTGCTATTTTTCTGTCTTCTTTAAGACAAGACCTTACATATATATGTGTGTCCCTGTCATGCTATGCTGCATTTCTTAACCATCATCTTTCATTTTTAAAATAGCATCATTTAGAGGCCCTACAGAAAGCCAGGAGCCCATTATACTGGGCATTACACAAGTACAATGTAATAAAATGGTTGTCCCATATAGTTTGCAGTGCAAGCAGCCATGAAAGGTATCCTGCAGTCATCCTCTTTATGGGAAACTGAGGCACCACTACATTCAGGGTATTGCCCAAGGTCACAAAAACAGCCACTCATATCTCCTGAATCCAGGACCATAAACCTATACTAGTAGTAAATGCTGATATCCAAGAGAACTCATTAAACTCATTAGGGACTCATAAACGAGCTCAAATAAGTGCCAACCAGTTTAAATGTTAAATAGGTCATCGCTAACTCTGATCAAAATGCTTTATTCTTCATTGTATCCGAGAGTGATTTAAATGAGAAATACAGACATATTCCTGGGAGCAAGAACACACGGTTCCCTACTCAGCTGCTCTAATCACTGCCTATCTTTATGCCCTGCTGGCTGGCTGCCCAGCTCTGGCAAAGTTTTGGGCAGCACTTCAGCTTAGAGGGGTGAGAAAGGTGTAGAACTCCTCCTGCTCCCTCCCTGCCTGCCCCCTAAAGCCAACCTGCAGCCCACTACCGCAGCCATTCCTGAGGGTGGGCATGCTGGTAGAAAACCCAAGAAAAAAGGACAACCCAAACCCTTGAACATTTCACCATGGTCAAACCTTCTGATCAGCCACCTACATTGTAGAAGTGGTGATGGTTTTTTTCAGCTGCTTTCTACAATGAAAAAAAACAGTCCAGGTCAATTTGTCCAAAGATATTGAGGAGGTGTTGAGGAGAGTGCAAAGAGCTTTCTTGAGTGGATCAAGACCTTTCCCTTCAATTATCAGTAAATAGTCTGGAATGCAAAATTAAGGAAAAAATTATTCTCCTCTGCATCTCCTATTGTAGTAAGCAGTTGAGTATGCAGATGTGTTTCTTCTCTGGAGGCTGGCAGGTTTTGGTTCCCATTGTCAAGCAATCAGCCTATCACAGGCAACACCAAGGAAGCCTTTATGCCTGACAGACATCTCTGGGTTCAATTCCTGGGCCTTAGAGTGTCGACCATCATCAGCCCCACGGCAGTCAATGGAGCCAAGAGCAACAAGGACCTGACACCCCCATCACTTATCCAGGGTCTCCAGCAATTCTTCAGGCCAGTTAATGCAGAACAAAATACTCTCAGAGTCAGCCAGGACAGGTGTCCAAAAATAGCTGTCAACCGCTAACCTCAGTTGCACCATTGCCTGTAGGAGCTTAGTTTCTGGTTGTCTGGTCAGATCTCTCATTCACTTCATCATACACATTTCTCATTCATTAATATAACGACAAGCTCCCAGTAATAGGATATTGCCACTAGAAGATGATTTCTTGCTTTCAAAAAAATAAATACCTCAGTTTCACCTTCACATTGTTTTTATAATAGAATAGGAGATCTTCTTCCTGTCAAGTTTTATTTTCATCCCACTGACATTATTTCTTAATTAAAAGAAAAGATAAGTAGATGGATTCAACCAGGTGCTGTGGTTGATACGAAGCACAGTACCTCGGGAAAATAAAAAGAATCAAGTTGGAGAAGAAGGGAGTATGCCTGGTAGTCATTTCGTGTTGCCAGCCACGAACAGTGGTAGGTGGCCTTAACTGGCTCTCCTGGTTGTTTGTTCTGCAGTTTTGCAATATCTTCCAGCTGTCTTCTCATTTTCTTTATTGTTGTATTTATTTTTTAATGATTCTCCTCTGACGAGTTTCAGCTAAGAGAACAGAGAACCAGTAGCAGCAAAGCATCATCTCCCTCCTCCCCATGCGGGGGGCAAGTGAGGATTTTGCATTTCATACATCATTTACAGCTTGTGGATGTAAGGCTGCCACCAAGCCCGTCGTGGCTTAGACAGCATCCCAGCACCAGAAACCGCAGTTGGCAGCCAGGATTCAGAATTTCACTGAAAAAAACTGTGGGGAGAAGTATTTTATAAGGAACTACTGCTTTTGTAAAGACTCAGTCACTGCAGAAATAAAACATTTCAGTTTGTATGAATATTCTCTTTCAAACCAAACAGTCCAATATATGCCAAAATGCTCTGTGTAGAAGATGTAAAATGCATAATGCTTTGATCCCCAAGAAACAACTTCTATTTTGAATATGTTTGAGCTGTACCTCTTCACCCTGGGAAGCAATATAAGCACTGAAGAGTACAGTATCCTTTCAAGACGACTGAAGAAGTATTAGAAACATGCTGCTCAGCTGGAGACAGAGGCCATCAACCAAAGAAGAATAAACTACAAAGTTGAAAAAGTTCTACATTTACAGAGTTTGTTCTAAAGGAGAGACATTAATGAGCAGCTGAAGAATACGAATAGGACAGGGTGAAATTAACTGCTTTTCTTATCTGAATAAAAGAAAGAGGTTCTCTGGTTTCTGAGAGCCAGAGGTTGGGGCACAGACTCCTGGGTGCTCATAAGAGTAGGCAGTGGAACAGCCAACTGAAACTCTCATGGTCTGTGAGTTGGCTGAGCTGCTGCATTAGGGAACCAGACCGAAGATGCACTCCAGGAAGAAAAAAATGTGTCAAGTAAGAGGATTTAGGAAAACAAATCTGCTCAGGGACAAGAAGGTAAGGAAAGAAAAAATCCTGTCCAGGAAACCACAACCTTCATGGTACTGGTGCTTATTTTGCTTTAATTCAGGCCACAGAAATGTTTGATCCTCTATATAATCATAAAGGCTTGAAACGATCTGTCCTGCAAGGCAAATCTACTAAATAATGCAAAGTTCCCAATGGAAAAGAAACCTTCTTCCATCTACAGAGGGATTTTTAAAGGGCCACATCAGAGATCTGAGCTTTTAATTGTATCTTGCATTTAAATTTAATGATGGGCCTATTGTTTTCTTTCAATAAGTAAAGCAAAAAGCCACAATGATTTAAAAGCATTCAAAGTGAATGCAGGGTAACAAGAAAGACATAATTAGAAGCAAAAGCACTTTCAAATTGCATATCCTTAACTACAGCGCCTTAGTGTGTAGACAAGATCTTACCCTCGGATGCTGGGTGACCTATGGTACTAGAAAGAGAGGGATCACTTAGGTTTACAGCTGAAAATGGTGCAGATCAGTGACTCTGTGGGAAACACGCTGCTGGCTGAAGCCAAGAAGCATGCTAAGCACACTTCTTTCAGTACAGCATGAAAGTCACAACTCATCCCATAGCTGGAAACAAGGGATGCCATCATTCAGTGACACCAGCACTCGGGATGGAGGCAAGGCCAGTTTGGATGCTAACTGGCATTTCTAGGATGCAAGTGGAACAGAGAGGCAGGAGGTAGAGCTGCCCCATCCTAACCTCTCTGTACCCTGGGACAATCAAAGCAGAAGCAGGCAGGCTGACCTCCCGAGTCTGCCCTGTCTGTTAGGGACCCCCAGAGCATGCAGCAGCAAGGCTGGCATTTGTGGCAGCCCACCACTGCTGTTAGTCACACCCTGTGTTCTACCAGGTGACACCTGAGCAAACCAGATCAGCATCCCCAGTAATTGGCAGCAGCATAGTCCTCTCCTGGACAAGCAATTCACCACTCCACCATTTTGCCTCACTACTGTCTCCTCTAACATCTGCTCATGGAAAGGAGAGAGGGAAGAGGCAGAATAAAATTATTTCACTTTGTTTTGCTTTTTGCTTCTATGATATGATCAGAAGCAAGGTCATGGTTTTCAAATTGTACATTATTTTTTCCTTCAGTTAGCTTATATACCAGTAAGCATGGGAAATCCGTAACCAGGAATAAAAGGGGAATTTAAGAGTTTAAAGAAATAAATTAAGACATTTCAAAACAGTGTTGAAACATGTTTCCCCATGCAGAGTTTGTGTTAGTTAGTATCTAATAAAATTTAATATATCCTTAAATTTAAGCACAGAAGACTTCACAGGATGGAAGGAACATACCATTCAAATCATTCATACTCACAGCTCTTTGTATAACATCATTTCAATCAGACGAAGAAAATCCCATCTTCCTTTTTCTTCCTCTCTCTTTTTACAGTATTTTGTATTTCCTTCTTCCTTGTAGCAAAAAAGTCAATGACCCTTTTATTTACAATCAGATCCAATTCCATGTTCAAAATCCTACCGTGTCTGAAACAGTGGGCTGTTTAAGAAGAGAGGAGAAGCAGAAAGTAGGGACAGTTCTGTTGCTGCTTCTGAAGAATGTCCATAAAATTATGTATTTGGCAGTCAGAAAAAGAGCTGTGGGGAAATCTGTGCTGGGAGATGAGGAGCAAAAGGAGAAACAAAGGCACTGGGGGCACTGGTGGTCAGAGAAAGAAGCAATGAACAGAGCCAGTGCCTAGTACAAACTGACCGTGGGGCCATGTTTTCTGCAGGGTTTTACAGAGAGTCACTGTCCTGGCATTTGACTGATTCCATATGGGATCTCAGCAATTAATTATAAGGCACAAAATGAAGCAAGAAGACAAGTTGTCAAGGTTTCTGTTTGTTAGGTGCAGCATAGGCACTGGGCACAGAATCACAGAATCCGCTGAGTTGGAAGGGACCCACAGGGATCACTGAGTCCAGCCCTTAAGCCCTGCACAGGACCATCCCCAAAAGTCTCACTATGTGCCCAAGAGTATTGTCCAAATGCTTCTTGAACTCTGTCAGGCTTGGTGCTGTGACCACTTCCCTTGGGAGCCTGCTCCAGTGCCCAACTACCCTCTGGGTGCAGAAACCTTTTTCTAATATCCAACCTAAACCTCCCCTTGAAACAACTTCAGGCCATTCCCTCAGGTTCTGTCACTGGTCACCACAGAGAAGAGATCAGTGCCAACAGGTTTCCCAGCGTTGCTTCTTTCACATGGTTTTCTTAAAGCTGCCATCACTGGACTCGAGCTCCTCATCAGAGCCATGCCCTTCCCTTCTCTTCCCTTCCCTTCAGACTTGGGAAAAACTGGGTCCCCAGTCTCTGCCCGGAGAGGAAGGGGCCCACCACTGGCCACCAGCCCAGTTGCAGCGGATGCTTCACAGAGATGGTTGCCAGGATTTAAGCACCTCAGTACCATGAGTTATATCAGCATGTTTTTGACTCCCAGGACCCGGAGAACCCAGGAGATGACTCAGTAACACTTTCCTCTCCAAATCATGTACAGAGATAGAGCACAGAAGGAATGTTTTTTAACGAGCCAGTAATAAACTGGTCACAATCAGAAGAGCAGCTTATTTCAGTTTGTGTGTACATATAACACATACATATATATATCTGCAGATAAACCCTTAATAAGATCAATACTCCTATTGAGCATATTTTCCTCGGTATGTGCTTAGCCTTTCCAATAAAATGATTCATATAAAGCACATTGAGCAAGACTGTGCACTTAATATATTAATTTGGATATTCGGTACCCCTTCAGACATCCTTCTCCTACCTGGAAGGTCAGGCTACAGCATATCTCTTCATTCCCACATCTAAGTCACCCAATGAGAATCACCTATTGTGTAAGGAGATGTACATTTACGTTTTGTCACCCTCCAGCTTACGGGAAATGGTTCCGTAAATGTAGCAGGCACAAGGCAATCTGTCCTGAAATGCTCATGTAATTTCCTTGCTCCTTTTTATCTGCAGAAGTGATCAAATGCAAACTAAACTTCTTCTGGTAAATCTCATCCCTCCCTAGGAATGGAACTCCTTTTCCTTGATTCTTCTTAGATTTGACTAGGAAATATCTGGAGTGTTTGTTTATATAATTTTGTTCTTGTCAGGAAAGGCCAGCCTGCCTATGATGCCAGAGCTCCCGTCTGTCTGCCAGTGTCACTTCTCTTTCACAGACACTTCATCCCATTGGAATCAATAGGTAAGAATCAATAAAATGCAAATGCAGCACTTTACCCTGGCTGCTTCAGACTGCCTTCCTCCAGCCCTGGAAATGCTGCAGCTCTCCCTTCACAGCCTACATAAGGCAGTTTAAGGGAGGAGGAAAGAAAGGTCGTGGGTAGCCGATGGGCAAGAAAAGCAGGGGGGCCTGCTCAGCTCCCAGCCAGCGTCAATGGGCAAAGGGTATCTTTTTGGCTGGCACTCTACTGCTTCAGGAACCAGCCATGCACTGCAGTCGCCTCCCAGGGAGCAGCTTTGCCAAACACCAGCAAGAGCAAGGGCACTCTTGATATACTTTTAGAAAAGCAAAACCTGGAAACTGCTTCTCTGAGCTCAGCAGACTTTAACCACTGCCCAGGCCACATGGTTTAAACTAGTCATTGTGTCACCACTGCCATGAGGCTAAAAGTTGTACTCATTCATCACCACATTTTTAACCCCAGCTCCTTCCTCAGTCTCTTTCTGACAGACTGCTGCCTCTGACAGCTTCACCTTCTGCAATTTCCAGACCCCACAAATCATTACTGGTAGAGCAGGCGCTCAGTAAAACAAGCCAGTGGTACAATTCCCTCTCCAAACTGGCCACCCAGCAGTACAGACGCCTAAATAAGCCACTCTTTCTGCCTGGGATTTCCACAGAAATCGTCACCCACAAATCACGCAGGGGATAAAGGACTGTGGCAGGGGGTCATGGCACGGGGCTGCAGCTAGCATTTCTTGCCACAAGGCTTATAAATTTGAATACTCTTATTATTCCAGTACTTCCTTAGCTTTAACTTATTCTGGTTTATTTCAAACAATAATATAATTTGTATGAGCACGATGCATTTCACTTCACTGAGAAGTTAAGGTCTCCAGAGACTCACACTAAAATCATACTGATATTGTCAGCAATGTAATTGCCACACAGTCTCCACAGACTTCTATTGAAATTGCTTTCCTCTCCTAATCTCAAGTAGTAGGAACAACATCCCAGCAGAGACTCCAAAGACTTGCAATGGAGTCATGTTACATCATAAATGGTCTCATAATGATCCTCTTTAGACATCCTTTGAAACTGCCAAGAGATTGGTGCTGCACAGTATTTATTTTCCACAACGTTCTACAAAGGACATTAATGTTCTCTCCCTTGAATCCTGGAGCTCACGTCCTATTAAAAAACTTTATGAGCAGTAACTACTGCTTCACTGCAGTCCCCCACAGAGCCCTCAGTATATATACTACTATTTCACAAACTTCACTACTGAGTTGCAACAAAATTAGGAACCATACCCTGTACCCAACAGACTAGAGCAGATCCCAATGATCCGTTTTGCTCTGTGAAGTAATGACAAGAAGAGGGGAGAAGGAAAATGTATTCTTTCACCCAGAAAACAGACTATCTACTTGGCAGCCACTTTGGCCCATGCCCTAACAAAAGGTTAGCACACTTGGTGATAGAAGTTGCTGGATTTGTACAGTGGAGGCTGTAAAGGTTATTTACCTCCTTGTTTCCCCTGGTTATATATTGCAGCCAGCAGGCCAAGTTCACCTGAAGCAGTGTCATGCTGAGAAAGGGGATTTAAACCCACATGGGTGTAGGAAAAGGCTTGAACTGCAGGATGGAAGACAGATCCTAAATCTGGTCCACCTCTCTCTATCTTTGACACATCTTCAACTCAGAGAATAAGTAAACAAAGTTTCTGAGTTTCTGGATAAAGTTCTTTCCCAACAGGCAAGCTGAACATATGCTCAGGTTGCAGTACAAAGCAAATTTTCAAGAAGCTTTTGAAGTCCTTGGTCTCAACGGGGTTTTGAGTGGGAGTATCAGCAAGGTTTTCAATCCTTTACTGGGGCATTTCCTATTTTAGAGAGAGGGACACACAGAGTCACAGAATCATCAGGTTGGAAAAGACGTTGAGAATCAACAGGTCCAACAATTAACCCAATATGGCCAAGTCCACCACTAAACGATCTTCCTAAATGCCACATCTTTTCAGTTACTTCCAGGGATGATGACTCAACCACTTTCCTGGACAGCCCGTTCCAATGCTTGATAACCTTCTCACTGAAGAATTTTTTCCTAATATCCAATCTAAATCTCCCCTGGAACAACTTGAGGCCATTTCCTCTCATCCTATCACTTGTTACCTGGGAAAAGAGACCAACCCCCACCTCGCTACAACCACCTTAGATCATGGATCAAGAAGGACCAGAGGTTATCAGAGGCTTAAGGGACAGAACTCCTAGATTCATCTCTGGTCTCTGCTTGTCCTAGGATTCATGTGGTGCTAGCACTTGATGGCTTTCAGAAAGCCATCTCAGGTGCCCAACTCCCCTTCTGCAAAAGTATTCAAGGATAACTGCCTGTCACATGTGACATAGGAGATTAAGCTTTAATTGCATAAAGGAAACTAAGAACACAGAACAAATTATTCTACCTTCTGGGATATCAAACTACTCCTATGCAGCAGAAAATGGAAGAAAAATCCTTTAGTCAATTTATACTTACCCTAGCTATTTTACTCTGGCAGTCATGTGCTGGAAATCTCATATTAATGTTATCTTTAGCCTTTGGCTGCATTTGCCATGATATTAGATGGTACAGAGGCATTTCATACTGAAACAAAGATTTCTCTGAGTTTAAAATAAAGGCTCATCACCTCCTTGTAAAAAAAAACCACTGGCATAAAAGTCTATTGCATCCATGTCACAAACGAGATACCCTCTGAGTCAAAGGATCTACTGGGAGAGTAGTAAGGACAGGATTATTTCTTTTGCTCGTTACATAATAAAAGAAACTTATTAATATATAGCTACATGTAAATGTAAGAAATAATTACTACTAATAACAATTATTCAAGTACTGGGGAGAAATGGATCAATGGTCTTATCCTGGTCTTGTCAACACCTGATCTTTACCGTGAAAACTTATGAGCCAATCTACATAGTGAATTAACTGAGTCACAGCTTATACTCATATTCACTAGAGAAAGAGCCCTGATCTGCTGCCATTTCAAAGCACAGATCTTAAAATCAGCAAGCATTTTAGTTTTATGGCTAAGATCTACTGCTCAGCACTGTATGCTTGTATAATACTGAATATTGTAAACTATACTCTGGATTACACTGGTCCACTGTAGGGTAAAAATAACAGTGGTTACATCTAAAATTTAACATTCTTAAGGTTTTAGAACAAGCCAGTCTGAAATAGTAAATTGTTTTTATGCCATGAAATAGTTCGTTGTTTTATTTTTCATTCCTAATCAAAACTGCATCTTTTCTACTCATTAATGAACCCTGCCTAAAGTAGACATTTACATTCAGCCTATTTACCTGATGCATAATGCTTTACGAAAAAGATCAGCTCTAAACAATGCAGCTAGAATTTTATTAGAGACTTTTGGTGCAAATAATAAAATCTTTTACAGCTAATGAACTGCCCAACAAAGCAACTTTGTTACTTAATAAAAACAAATGCTTTTAAAAACAGTCAAGATATTAGAAAAATATGGGTTTCAATAAAGACCTGTTTGTACATTTTATATTAATTGACATATATTACTTTCAGATTTTCTGCAATTCTAATAGCATGGAAATAAGCACTAGGAATGGGGATTTTCAGGATAACTAATTTATATTAGGATCTTTATATGTATAAGAATGAACAAAGACTTCATTATTTCATCCAGTAGGACAAACATCTGTGAGCAACTCAAAAGATAGATAGGCACCTAGTGATGGACCTACCCTGCTAGCAAACATTCTCCTGTTAGTATTTAAGGTTTGACCTTTACCTCAACCTTTGAAAGACAATATCAAAACCATAGTCAGAGGGTGAAAATGACAATGTGCTTTCCCAGGTTAAGGGTTTCCACTGATCATTCACATTTGTAAATATAGTGCAGTACCAGCAGGTACTGCCTTTCTTCTCCTATAATCTCCTATACTCACTTGAGAAGCTCTCCTGATCTTTCCACTTACTCCTCTGTTAACAAGATTATGCCGAAGCGCTCAGCTCATATGCATGTGTGTGTCTATCTATGTGTGATACACACAATGAAGCTTTTTGGGGTCATGGCCTCTCTGTAAATACTTTAAGACATTTATGCTTATAGACCAGTTAATAATAACTCGAAGAGTATGAAGTTTCAACTTTCCTTCTAATTCTCTGCAAGAGATTAGACTGAAATCTATTCATCAAAATAGCTGGACAATAAAAGTGAAAGGAGATAGTTTTCACAGTTTCTAGACAGAACAGACCATCACATTTCACACAGATGCTCTACACTCAACCCAAAATTTCAGTTAAATTATACCAATTCTGCTCTCAGATGACCAGAGTTAAACATTCAATAAATAGAAACTAAAGCTCAATCAAATACCAAAGACCTTGCAAATAGGAGGAAATCAGGTTAGAACCTGGCAACGGAAAATCAACTCAGGAAAGGTGACCACACATTCACATCTGTCTTACAGACTTCTTCCCATCTCCATCCTGGAGAAGAGAGACCTCAGTACTCTCTACAACTCTCTACAACTATCTGAAAGGAGGTTGTAGCCAGGTGGGGGCTGGTCTCTTCTCCCAGGTAGCTATCAGTAAGACAAAAGGGCATGGTCTTAAGCTGTGCCAGGGGAGGTTTAGGTTAGATATTAGGAAGAAATTCTTTACAGAGAGGGTAATCAGGCATTGGGATGGGCTGCCCATGGAAGTGGTGAATTCACCGTCCCTGGAGGTTTTTAAGTTGAGACTGGATGTGGCACTTAGTGCCATGGTCTAGTAACCATGGCAGTGTTGCATCAAGGGTTGGACTTGATGACCTCAGAGGTCTTTTCCAACCCGGCTGATTCTATGATTCTATGATAAACAAGACAAAGTCAATGTCAGTCAAACACAAACAACACAGCTCCAGAGTGAGCACTGTTACCCTGTTTCAGAGCCCCACTTCCAATACATCAAGTTTTAGAGGTAAACAGTTATTAAAAAGTTAATAAAACCAATTAATTGTGAGGTGCAATTCTCTTTGCAGGTGATTGGCTGCAGTCCTGACACAAAAGACTTCATTATAACCACTTTCCTGCGGTGGGACTTCCAGAGTGATGCATGTGCTGAAATCAGTGAAGGTGTCCCAGTTCTGCCCACAGCATCCAAAAGAAAAAGAGTAAGAGGTGCTCTGAGCACAGAGTTGAAGGAGAACACACACCCATAGCTCACTGTGGCTCCAACGGATCACAGGTACTCTCCTACAGGTGAAGGTAACTTCTTCCAAAAGGACTTTGTCTCCAAAAGCACATGCCATGACAAGCCCTGCATCTCATAGCAAACACGGCATTTAACTGCCCTCATTGCTCACAACAAATGTGTATTATTCAAGGTCAAATTTCAAATCCCAGCCACTGAACTTGCTTGTGCTTTTGCAGCCAGACCATAAAGTCCCCACTCCTGATTTCCAGCTAACGTTACTTTCCAGTGCATGCTTCACCATTCTTGTTCCATCTAGGTAAGATGTTTCTCATCCTTACTTGGAGATCAATTACATGCACATACCTCAAATTTATACACAGCTCACCCTCAAAAGACCAGCAGCTTTGCACAGCCAAGTATTTCAAATCCAGACGTGACTGAGAAGAGGCTAAAGGTGATTTGCAGGGCAAAATCCAGGGTACAACTACCACTGAGTTCTGAAGGGCCAGGATTTATCTGGGCTATTAGTTTTAATAGAAAACTCTCAAGAGTAGGTATTTCAACCTGTGTCCTGGCAAATTTTCAGATCAAGTAATTATGTTCTGCCCTCTTAAAATTCCTTTGAAGTTTCACTTGCAGAAGTTAACATCCATATCCATTCCTGGACCTGCAAAGATGGGGAACTATGAGGGACTATTCCAGAAGCAACAGCACCTTAGGGATTGTGGCTCTCAAACCATAACAGGGATGCACAAACTACCTCTCCCCAGACAGATTATGAGGCACTCTGGTGTCAGAGGGAGGAAATGTTAGCTCAGAGACGATGGAAACTGCAGTGATGCTCTTGAAAAGGAAACTTCAATGAGGTTAACAAGAGATCCGTGAACACAACAACAAAATACAGACAAGCAAAATATAAGTTCTTTCCCTGGAAAGACAAGTGTTAATACTTCCTATTAACAAAGCAGAAGTCTACAGGTTGTTAGTATTTGCACAGTAACCTTCAGAAATCTTCACAAAGAACAGGAGATTAGCAGCACTCATACACGCGTTGCTCCGCTGTAACTCGGCAGCACCTTATGTACTCGTCTATGAAATTACAGCGCTCTGTATGTAAACAATTGATGCTTAAGTGCAGCTCTTTTTCAAGGGCAGTAAAACCTGAGAGTTGTATGACGAGCAAAGTGAGACACAGCAATGTAAAAACATGCAAAGGCTTCACATTGCTTTTTAAGAGTTAGTGTTTATAGTATAAATTTATTGGTGCGTAGTGATGTTTTGAACTGATAAAATATTTCTTTAAGTGCTGCATATTTTTGTCTTAAATATATTTTCTCAGAGTAGTTAAAAAGTATCCTGTAAAGGAAGACGCTCTCCCAGTGCAAAATCAATCATCTTATTTAACACAATCATCAAGGAATGTCTTTATTAATTATTATTGCTAATACAGAGCAGATTGTATTTTAATATTAATTTAATATTTTAATATTCATAAATGCTACACTTCTTTGCTGGATCACCACTAAAAAGTTCCAGAAAAAAATTTTTTTAATGGGGTATATTTTTATGTTATTTCTGGTGTTAAACTTACCTTTAACAAAAAAAAGAAGTCACTTAACTATCATGTGTTTAGACCATTCTTAAACTGCACCTGCAGAGAAAACTGTTCTTGCAGTACAGCAAAATCTCCTGAATGCTTCTGGTGATTTTCTCATGTATATGACTTGTCACAGCCTCAGTTTGGCATCAAAGACAGGTGACAAGCATGTCCTGAAGACTCCCTCTCCTTCCTCAATGACATAGAGACTAAACAGTTGTCTTATTATAAACAGTTGTCTCATAGATGGTTATAGGTGTGAAATTAATACTTTCCCAAAAACACCTAAGCTCTCTTCCCATGCTATGATTCTGCAAGAATAAAAGCTTTTTACTATTGACTGTTTACTACCTGGAGAAGCCCACCATAGCTTGTTTAAATTAAAACAAAAAAAACAAACAAACAACACCCCCCCCCATATAAACCACACAATGTGCCAAATGAAGATTCCCTCAATTTCAACAACTTTGGTCCGCACAGTTCCCTAGAGGTTTTTTGGTTTTTTTTCAAGGAGACATAAAATGTGCCCTTATGCAAGGAAATGATCCACTGCCTATCTGGGAAGACAGAGTTCAGGCAGGTTTGGGGCTCCAGCAAAATCAGATCCAAATGAAACGCTGACTTGGGCAGAGCTCCCATATATGTTTCGAGCTGCTGCTCTACCACCATTTTCATCCTCTGCAGCTGCTTGAGTGTTCTGGTTTGAGATGAGAGTATGAACCTCAAATTCAGAGGAAGAGACAGGAATCACTTTTGGCATTCTATCCCTTTCCTCACCCCTTCTGCTGGGAAGGGAAAAAAAAAAAAGCAAGTTGATACAAGAATGAATTCTACTTCTGTAGCCAGGATTCAGAATTCATATTTGTCTCTGGAGCTTCACGAAGAAGTATCTTGAAACGAGAAGCCTCCAGTGTACAAGCATTTTAAAAGATGTGCTCAGTAGTTTTATATATATTTTTTTACTGCTGCCTCAGAAGAAACTCCTGCCAAGATAGCACACTTTTTAAGAAAATGCAATAGCTTCTCTGAGTAACTCTCACTCCAGTGATGTCTTCTGCACTCACACCCAACCTTATCCTCCCAAAGCCAAAAAAAAAAAAAAGAGCATACAAGACATTCCTGAGATAACAAAGATCATAAGCAACTCACAGCATAAGTCCCATAGGGCAAAATCCAGGTAGCAAAAACATGGGTCATACATTTTGAGCCTTATATACATTAAGGGGCAGGAAGAAAAGCAATTCACTTGAGGGACTGTCAAAAGCACAGGAATGCACCACACCCACTACATGAACTTGCACACCCTGTTCCCTGTTGCACCTCCAGACACTTTTTAAGACACGGTACACAAGTCTTGCTCTCTGGAGATGGTCGAGAGAAAGGTCAGCAGCACTCCTGATTTGCATCTGTGATTCGACCCATTACAGCCCAATGCTTCCCACATCTCCATTGCTGTTCACCTGCCATAACACAGCCCATCTTCTTTATGGGGAAAAGAAGAGGATCCTATATTCTTACCCTGCAGTAAGGGCCCCCATTCCCCCTTACTACTGTGTAATAATGCATCCACCAGAGATGAGACTGCCATTGCCAGTGAGCCATACCTTCCAAACAGAACCTGAAAAAATAAACTTATAATCCCTTCAGACCTTTTTACATGATCAAGTCACCTTCCTGGTTAGCAAATAAAGATTAAAAGCATTCAGTTCTGCAGGGGTATGCACCAGGAGAAATAAATATGCCACTGGAGAAACTCTGCCCCTTATTGAATACTGGAGTCCTATTAGGCTCATTGCTGGCATCCATGATAAATACAGTGCTCCTAAATTTAAAAGACTCATTTAAAATATTCCTAGACACAGTGACCATTTAACAAGTTTATACTGAATAGCGTAAAAGAAAACAGAACAATTTGGTTTTCAAACACCAGCACTGATACTATTGACATTTAGCTCCCCTCCAGCCTTAACCTTATCTTCTTTGTCCTTGTCTCTCCCATTATTCTTCCTTCCTTTGTTTACTTGATCTTACTTTTCTCATCCTGTCATTTACACAGTAACATTATTTTAACGAGTACATTTGAACAGGAACTACACCAATTACTACATCATCCATTTTTGCTTAGCCTTTATAAAGAAGGAGTGAGGAAGGAAAGGAAAAGATTAAACCGAATGCAATAGTTTCGAGTTCCTTGCAAAGTGCCACTGCATCTCAAGTTAAGCCTGCTCTGCAGTGAATGTATAAAATATATTCAGTGCCGTATAAGTAATGACATATCAATTAACTGTGTCACAAGGTCTAAAAATATGCAAATTACTGTACTTCAATTAGAAAAATCTACATCCTTGGAGAATATTGTAAATCAGGAAATTTGGGAGACATTAAGAGTAATCAGTGAAGGAAAGCATGCACTTTCCCCCGTATCCTATTTTTATACATACATAATGAAATAATTATAGCTACACTGTATTTATGCCTCTGCAAAAATATTAAAATCTTAAGATCTTTACAATGATAAATTTAATCCACGTTACGTTTGCAGACAACATTAATTATATGAAAAAGAAATCTATTATCATTCAATATAACTAAGTTGAAACTAATTTGGACATGTAAATTAGACATACGACTTTTCCACAGTACCAGTATATTAGAAAACAGAATTTCAGGAGAGAGAGATTAATTAAAGAGGTCACTCGTATGAAAAAGTCAAGTATATTTCATTTGATTCTATAACAAAAAATACATATAGAGGAAAAAAATGTATATATGCATGTTGAGAAAGAGGGAAAAAAAGATTTTTATATTTTAACAGCAGATCTTCAATTATTATTTGCCTGCTAGGAATGCTACATTGTACCCAAAGCCTATCAGTGCAGAGTGTAAACCTGCAAATGCGTATGGCAGCGTCAGTTTTCAAAGACTGGGTCATTCACCACTATAGCAGCTGTCGTGATATCTTTTGTTTGAAATTCAATTTGCATCTGTTTCAGAGATGCCATAAGAATGCATATAAAGAGCAGACACATGACTTGGATCTGCAGTGGCTCCATTCCCCACAAATCACTGTAGCCTTCACAGGACTGTACAGACCAGCAGGAGACAATTTCCAGGACTGCTCCAGAAGAGGAGGAAAGGGCTGTCCTTGCCTACATGCTGGAGAGCCTATTGAGAAGCATGTTTGTTCTCTCCTGTTCACCATAGAGTTTCTCCATCTCCTGAAAGTGCTGATGGTGACTACCAGGTGATCAGGACCCTCTGAGGCATTCAGTGTCTTTTGGGACAATGCTGAACTCCACCGTGCCTGGGTCACCTCCCAGTAAAGCTGCCACGGTCCATTCCCCAGATGGCAAGTGTTAGGAGAGCAGGCTGGGAGTCTGCTGGAGATGGCTGGGACATGTGTGGAAGATGCAACTACCCAAGCACATGGGTTCTCTTCCAGTCACAAGCATACAGGGAAAACACACACAAGGGCAGCCAAATTCATGCACGTATCAATTGCAAAGATGAAGGAGTCCAATATTCCACCATTAAAAGTGTGGGGGCTTAAATACCAAAAATTATGGTCTTGCACATGCACTTATTTGAGGAATCAGGGGCATCCAGTGGCCAGTGAAATTAATCACAGATAAACAGGGAGGATCAGCAGCAGGAAACACACAAGAACAGGACTAGTCCTTTAAGCACATTTGAATTGGGAGCTGAGGCCACCAAACCCTGGCAAAAGGTGCTCAGAGTACTGCAGTGATCTAGAAGGCTCAAGGCCATTTAGGCTTATTCCTGGGGTTCTCTCCAAATCACTCAGGACTCAGTTCTGCTGTTAATGAGGATGACATGTTTCCCCATTGACTTTGAGGAAAACAGGGACCAGCCCTTCAAGAAGCCCATCTTAAACAGTTGCCACTGACCTATGCACAGTGCCACTATTAAAATAGTATCACACACATGCATCTGTCTAACTGGATCAGACTCTTATCAAAATCAGAGCTAAAAATGGATTTTAAAAATGTATATAGGCCAGTTTTACTTAAGCAAAGGAGATTTCCGATAAACATGCAAATAGGAATTTAAACAGCAATTTAAAAACCACGAATTCAATTCTCATTACTTATGCAAACTATCATGGTCTTGTCATGCTTTATTTCTCTGCCTTATCATTTTATCTATGGTATTTCCCCTCTGTCGCTGTATTTTCTTTTTTTCCTGTCATCTACATTTTCTGGACGTGTTTTTAATGTCCTCACCTCCATCTTTTAACCTTTCAGGTAATACAGGATTTACTGCAGCAGACAGGGAACAGGCATTCACATGTAAGTAAAGGCACCTCCCGTAATTCCTGATACATAATTGCAGGAAACAGAAAACTTAAAGATATTATCGTACAAGTAGTTTATCATTTGAACCTGAGGGCATTTATAGACTACAAGCAGAAAACAGACAGATTTACAATTGTATTTCTACATCCTAAAACTTAAAAAGCTGGTAGTCATTATTTATAGGCAATTGCTGTATCTCCTTTTAAAAAATTCTTTTATTTAGTTCAATCTGTGTTAGATTTATTTGCTATACTTCTGTTTGTCATTATAGTTGAGGAAAATACCAGAATATCCATCCTTCCTGAACTGTAGGACAGCTATCAGATAAGGATCAGAACAAATTCTAAAAAAAAACCCTCACGAGTTATGATTAACTCTATGTAAAAAGAGGACAGGCAAGGGGAAAAATACGAGGAAGAGAAAACCATAATCACCAACTACCATTCCTAGGGGAAGGGAAGGGGAGGAAAAAAACCCAAAGAAAAAAAAAGCATAACGAACGAGAGATCGAAGTATATGCTGTAAATATAGCATACATTTTATTACCGCCTATGTGCAGCTACATCCCAAGACCTTGCAATTTAGTTGCCTATTATTTGCCTTTAAACATTTCTCTTTCTCTGCAAAGAGATCTACCATTTTTGAAAGGTAATTATACTGTAATGCAGATGGCAGTAAAACAATTACACAAGATAAGCCCTTGCAATGATCTTTACAAAGCAAACCAAAAGTAGTACTGAATCATAAAAGACCCAACGTGGAGAAGGCTGCATTGCAGCACTACTGCTCTGCTACGAGTTCCCCTGCAAAAGTGGCAGCGCAATATTGCAAACAGCATAAGACGCAGGCACAGTGAAGGTTAAGCACTTCATAAATTTAAAGGATTCCTAATCCCAGACTAATCCTTTACAGTCTCTGTTTGGTGTAGATCCCGAAATACTCCAAGTGCTACGGAAACGCTTGTTTGGGTGGTTTTTTCTTCCAGTATAGAGTTTAACTTTTACACCCTCCTGCTATCCACAAGCTCCATTGGCACACTGCCTTTTTAACAGGATTTTTCCTGCCTCCTGAAAGTTGTTGAGACACAGTGAATGCAACTGCTGAGGAATCATTAATTACTATTAATAGACATCTCTGGAGATGAAATGAACTATAACAAGTAGTTTGTTTGACTGTCACATCAATGCACCTGGTATTTTTATGACTTGTTAGTGACTCAGTGGAGATTTCAGATGGGAAAAGGTGCCTCATCAACCCAAGCTGATTGAGAAGGCCAGTTCCAAATAGATCCTTCTTATTCTAAACCTTGACCAGCCATTCAACAAATCAGGGCACTTGCCAGTGATACACTACAGATAGGAGCTAGGATCAGACATGCACAGAAAAGAGGACACACAGGAGATAGGATCTGATCTTTGCTATTTTCCAGTGCATAAAATAGCAGCCTGTCATCTACCTTTTGCAGGTCATTTTTATCAGGTTGCAGGCCAAAATGAAATTTGACATCCATTTTCCAGCTATCCCAGAGATAAAAAATTTAATGCAGACAGTGTAAATGAATGGGACTTTACTAGGGAAAAGTTGAATTGGTGAGAATTATTAGTGGTGAAGTTTCTGCCCCTGTATTTTTCATTTCATTTTTCCCCTACAGCTTTTGTTATCCTTTTCCTGTATTTTTCTTCCTCTTTCACCACAGTCTGACCCCTCTTCCACCTGGAAGGATAACATTTACTGCAGCCATGCCCTGGTCACCACAAGCATTTTTCTCCTTCTGGATAATTAACAGTGCGGGGCAGCAGGGGGGCAAGTCTGTGAACTAGCCCAAAGGAGTCAAAAGGACTACTTTTATATAGCAAGAGAGGGTAAGCAAGAGTAAAGCCAGCAGACAGTTATGCAGAGCTTTATAGCACCACACTCTTATTATTTCCGTATTCCTCGAGGAAAAACATGAAAACAAAATGTATGCAAAGTTCTGCCCACCAATGACAATCTCCTAAACCCATGCTTATCTTTACTGACACACAGCATCAGGGCTTGGGTTATAACCTCTTTAAGAGTAATCTACTTTCCATTACAGGTTAGTAGAGGAAAGGTCCCTGCCCAGAACTGTTGGCTACGGCCGTGGCTGAAAAATAAAAACTTCATCAGTTTGCAATAGATTGTTTGAAACCTTGACCAGCCTTCCAACAAAGGCTGCTCCTCTTTGGCAGCAGAGAGAAAGTCTTTAGGCTGACAGTCCTCTCCTATTAATTGCTTTGATGAAGGGAAGAAATGAAGACTAATGGTGGACCTGGTAGACCCCTCCACCTGGCTGCAGTTTCCATGCACAGTCAGCTGTCTTAGAAAATCTTGCAGTTATCTTGGATATCTCTCTCCATGCTATTTGAAAATAGTGACTTACTGCCAATGTAAATCTGATACTCCCTTGCTTAAGAAAATGTGGTTTTATTATTAAAGCAAGATGCCTCACAAGAGAAAATTTAGCACCACAGAGAACAGCAATGGATATATTTCATTATTATTATTGTATACAGGGTGCGCTGGTTGTAAGAGGAACATCTGTGCTCCTAATTTTATTATAACTTTCAGTATTTACAATATCCAGTGAGGCAAGCAGCATGCAGCATGTGTGCATCTGAAAGATGGGGACAAGAATGGATACATGATGTACTCCTGAGACCCAGCTGAAACAGTGCATGGCTCCACCCATTTCTCTGTGCCAGAGAAGGAACAGCTACACACAGTGGGGCCATAAAAACACTACGGAAACCACAGCTGAACTCACTTGGCCAGAGACCTTGCATTTCCAACCGTCTTCCCCTTTGGAATTCACTCTGAGTGAGGAGATGAGGTTGAGCACAAATACTAAAACTATCAGACTGCAATTCAAAGCTGGCAGTGGATCTTCTACATTACTAAGTGCTGAACAGTGGAATGGCCCCAGGAGTGTAATCCTGAATTAAACTACACGAATTCAAGTACCCATAAGCAAAAGATGTATAACTGAAGCAGTGGGAATTAGGAACTAGTTCCTTCTCTTGAAGAAACCAGATGCTTTACAGGCATATTGTAGTACTTCTCTACCATGGTGACAGATGCCTTAGTGATTCCTATAACTAGTGATAATGACAGTGATAAAGATATGCTATTTTTATCCCACTGGACTGACAAACATTATCTTTGAATCTCAAAATCTGGAGAAAGAAAAAGTTGGATACTAGCTTTGTGACAAGCAAACATATAAAGGGAAAAGTCCCATGGACCTGCCATTGATGGAAAAAGAACAACATTTTAAAAAAAATTCTTTTCCACTACTGCAGAAAAATGAGAAATTATTCTGGGTGGGGAGGAAAAAAACCCTGTAAATACTGTTTTAACAAGTCCTTGTGCTTGGCCTGTTCCTCCATGTGCTATTGCAGCAATGTATCATACAGCTGTTTGCATACCCACCAATCTGAAGAAATTCTTCTCCTCTTACACCCCAAAAGAGGGAAGGCAGGTCAGAAAATTTTACATTTTAGATAGTAGTTGGAAAACTTTTTCCCACAAGTACACATACTGCCCTTCGTTTATCTGCTAATGAATGCTGTGACCTGTGTGCTTTGCAGGCACGCTCCTAGCGCCCGTCTAATACTCATCCAAAGGATGTCTGGGAGCTGGGGTAGAAAGAAAGGAGAGGAATGGTTGGCCAGGCTCTAACCCAAATCCTTGCAGCATCTCCTTTAGCCACTGTCAGAGGCTGTCTATTGGGCTAGGCAGCCCATGTATCTGACCTTGTAGATCATTTCTTGTGCTCTTATGTAGCACACAAACCTCCCCAAGGAACTCCCACTGGGTCTTCTAACAGAAACACTACACTCACAGGACCAGGGCCAAGCCGTTGTCTGCTGCTGCACTGACACCTCTGTGATGAGGTCCACAGGGTTACCCCTGCTGCAGTAAGAGGGTGATTCTGCCAGCGCATGCTCATTCCTTTGGAAAGGGGACAGAACACTGTATGCTGGAGGAGAAAGAAGGGAAAGTCAAGAAATTAAGAGGCAATGTACATGAAAGGAGATGAAGAGAGTCTGTAACTCAAACTGTGCTCTGACCATGCCTTTGCTGCTAGCAAAGGTCCCAAGGTGCCGAGGATGAAGTGGGAACAAGGTTCCCCCCTGAGGTACACAGGGTCTCACTCCATGTCTACGAGGTGAATGATCCCTGACCAGCACGGCCGTGCGGGTGAGGGCAGCGGCACACAGGAGTCATCCAGCCAGAGCTGGGCTTTTGCTGCTGCTGCTACTTCTGCGGGGACAGGCGGGCACTGCTGTAATAAGCTATCTTGTCAAAAAGCACGGTTTTGCCAGGACAAGCTATTTCCAGCAGTCCACCCAGGACTGCTTTGCTGTTGCAGTGTGTGGGTATAGCTGCATCAGCAGCCTGCTCCTAATGGAGACAGAGTTTCAAGGCTGCTTTCTACATGGAAAAGGGCGGAACGGAGGGCAGCCGTCTTGCCGCTTCACCTCCTCCTACTCCCAGAACCAGTAATGCAAAGAAACCAGTTTCCTAGTCATTTTCTGATGTTTCTGGCAGAAACAGGTCATACTAGAGAGGCCATATGGCTGCGCAGACATATGGATCAGGATTTCAGGCGTTCTCTGACACAGAAAGTGAGAGCAAAAAGTGTCAGTACAACATTTAATACATCCATGGAACTGGGTAGTGCAGGATACTGCTCAGGAAAAAAAAACAAAACAGTAAGATGGAAAACTGATGTCTTTCAATACAGACTGATTTGAGGAGAATCACAGAGGCCACATCAAAACTGCAAAGTTGTTTTGCAGCTGCAAGGAAGAAAGATCGGAGAATTACAAAGCTGCTGGCCTTGACCAGTGCTGGTTAAAATCTACCATTGCACAGAAGGCAAGAGACTGTTCCACTGTAAATGTTACCATTTGTCTATATATTTTGAGACTTTTTAAAGAAAATGCATTCTAGACAGGTGCTCTACTGCAAGCTTTACTAACAACTGCTCCACAGATCTAAAAAGCTGCATTCAACAGGTGGAAATACAGTATGTCCCAACACCTTTTTTCATGCAGACTCAAACCTGTCATCTGCCTTATACAGCCTTACAGTCCAACTGCAACAAACCACATGAAGATAAAATTAACCACGATCTTCATATTGTATGATCCATCAGAAGTCTGCTGTCATCACGGAACAGCTGGAACAATTTGAGGCTAAGTACTTCAGTAACAGACTACAGTCTTGCTTATATCAGGATTTTCCAAATGAAAACTAGATCAAATCCTCCTGATCTGGATATTTAAAAAATATTTCTGAACAGAGAGGTTGAAAATTCAGCTTCCTGTACCCATGAAAAAAAAGTAAAGAGATACTTTATTCCATGTCCCTTACCTTCTATGGTCTTTATGGAGAAACTTTCCCAACAAGTTGAGACATACCCATCTACAGAAAAAGGAGTATTTTGAGATAGAGAGATAGAAATGGAAAGAAGAGCAGGTTAACACCTCCCTTTAAATTTTTACAGATCATGCAGATGCTAATACCACACTTAAAAATTCCAAGCATTCCTTGTATTAAAAAAAAAAAAACAACCCACACCAAAACAAAACAAAAAAAAAAAAAACCAACACCACAAAAACCACAACACAACATTTTTTTCACCTGACAGTACTTTGCAGCTGACAAAAGGCATCAGCTGAATCACTGAAAAATGCTGCCCTGGTGGCACTGAGCTGTTCTCTTTCAGGTCAGGCGTGGTGCATGGGGTTCTACTGGCCTCCCAGACAAACCCCACAGATGTTTGCTGTCTGGAACTGGCAACTGTTAAAAAAGACTCATGGGGTCAGGCAAAATCCCCAGGAAATCATGAGGCTGGCTCCTAGAAGGGCACTAAGACAACTTTATAAGTGTAAAATTGAGTAAGATCAAGACTTAGAGAGATACAGCAGAAAACAAGAGACTGATCCTGCTGGGGGCTAAAGTGCCCTCTAAACTTAACAACTTCCAGAGGATTGGCACCTTGTGAGGAGGGCATCACTTCACAAGATCAACCTCCTCAGTAGGATTTGTGGGTGTTACTGTTCTTGGTACTCTCATGGCTTCATGTATAATTTTGTGCAAGTACATTAACCTTGTTGTGGCTGAATTCACCCTCTGTGCTTTCCCCTCCCTTCCTCGCAAAGAGCTTTCTGATCTTTGGAAAAGTCAATATGGGTTGTAAGATATCTCCTGATAACTGGATGAAAAATGGAGGGCACAATTCTGCCATCCTTCCTTGTTCAAGCATCCTCAGTGCTTTCAGCTGTGTTAGTAAATGCTACTGGCCATGATTAAAATGCTACAAGGTAGGACCTTTAGCAGAAGGAAAAAAGGATACTAAATGTCAATGCTAGAAACTCCCCACATTTTAAAGAAGCAAGAAATATTTAAAAATGGAATTATGCATTGAGTACACAATTCTTAAAACTATCTAGAAGTCACATTCCCATTAAAAAACTGCATCACACACACAGAGACAAAAAAAATCGCTCTTTGTTAAAAAAGAATGCTCTTCAGGCAATAAAATCAAGCCTCCAACATTAGGCAATGAAAGAATTATGGTTGCTGATGCAAACTTAATTTGGTATCCTTTGCATATACATTATCATACACTCTAATTTTGTTAACATTTTTTTAAGTGCACTTCTCCTTCACAGCACAGGATGGATGGTGTTGAATTAATAAAGCAAGTATTCAATATTTTGTCTTATCATTGTTCAGGGTACGGCCTTACAGCTTGTTTCCTGCTAACTATTCAAATAGTGCTCTGAAGACAAAATTATTAATTTCCTTATGGGCTTTTCTATAGCACTCATCACTAAAATTAGTGAGGGTTTCACAGACACTTCACTAATCTCCACCAAATCCCTGAGAGTTGAGGGAACTATTATTCTGCTTTATACATGGGGAGCTTAGGCACAGACAAATTAGATGTACTCACTAATTTAAGAAAGCCAGCCTTAAGATGTCCAGGCCATGATTTTAAAAGTCTTTAACATTATTCAGTGCTTTGTATCTTCAAAGCATGAGTCTCACTGCTTTCAGTCACAGCTATGCTCTTCTGCAAAACAGGCCCTAGGGCTGAGGTTGGGCTTCCAGAAAAATGTGAAACATGCAATTAGTGATCATCTTTAAAAAGTCTGATTCAAGGGGCTTAGCATTACTGAGAAAACTGTGACAGAAGGAGAGACAGAACCCAGTTTCAACAGAATTCAGTTCCAGGGGCCCAATAACTAACCAGGCTGACCAGCTGCCATTCACCGCCAACCTCCTGTACTTCTTTCAAGGGATAACAACGGTCCCGATCGCGGCAATCCCACCTTATCCACCTACCATTACCTGCACTGCACAATTCATGATGCCTAGATCCTAGGAAACAACACAGCATCATGGGTGCAAGACTATTACAATGTGTAAGGGGCTAATTACTATGGCATTAATAACCTTGATTCCCCTCTTTCTTAATAGTTCAAAAGCTTATTGTTTTACTGCAGATTTTTACATGCATTTTTCTTTATTTCTCCCCCAAAAAGAAGACACCAGAACTGTAGCATAGGGTGGCTATCCTCCCACTTACTCAATGAGGGTTTTAAGTGTTAAGTTCTACCACGTAGATTTGTGCAGCTTGTAGAGTAACTGACAGCAATAATATATTATCCTCACTGATGTGGACAAACACTTGAAAACAGATGACAAATACTCTTACCAGGAGCATTCAGAGGTATTTGGGAACAGCGGAAGATAGATGAGTATGACCTCCCCAGTTTACATTCCTTATGATTCTCAAAGCAATCCCAGTTTCCTTGCTAGGACTAACTACCATCTTTGTCCTCACTCTCCAACCCCCAATCTTTTTGCATCCAATTAACTATCTTTTCCCTTCTCCCCTCCCTGACTCATCCTTTTTACCGGACCAGATCCTGTTGCATACTCCCAAACCACTGTATGATCCCTCTCCTCTCTCCCCTTTAACACTTACCCCAGTCCCAGAATCTACCTGTTGCAGCCTCTCAAGCATCCTTCTTCTGTGCTTTTTACCGTGTTCACAGAACCTCCTCCCTCGCATCAGGCTCTTGTCCAAATGATCTCTTCCCCTTCTCCAATTTCCTTTTCCGGTCAGTTCCAGTCCTGCATGATCCTCTTAGAGAAAAGGTAGTACCCCATTTATCTGCACAATCCTACTGGACTATCAGTTTCACTTTCATGCGTAACTTTTTCTTTGGATACAGGATTCCTCATTCTCGGCAAACACCTCCAACTATTAGTCTTACTCCTCCAATTTTTTTTAGGCTCTTCATCAAGTCAGTCCCAGCATCATCCTCCAACTCCATATTACGTTTCTCTCTTTTTCATTCCAGGTCCATTCTGCCCAAGTCCCTGGCCAACTGACCCATCTTCCTATCTCTTCCTCCACCCATTTACCAAGGTCTAGCTTTCCCCTTTTTTGCACTTCCGTTAGTTTTATTTTCTGCATTACCTCACACAGCCAACTTGCCCCTTCTCAGCTTTAAAACCTGGGAGCCACCCGCCAGGACTGATTCAGCCCAAACAAATAAGGTCCATCCGAGACTCACATGCCCTCCACCAGTTACACATTTGAAACACCTCGTGCAGACACCATGGCTTTTACTAAGCCCAGGTATAGGCAGAGAGATTCAATTCTAACATCAAAAAAAACCTAATAAAATCTTAAAAGGATACATCCCGGTCTTTTTCTCCTTTAACATTCAAAAACTGCTTAAAAATGGGCTTGTTTTCACGAGCACAACAGGAACATCCTTGACAAAGGAGACTACCTCCTTGCCCATTATCAAACCGCTGCTCCAAAGGACAAGTTGTTCCAGAAGTCCAAAGTGTTTCTTAAAAAGAGCAGAATAGCGTGTTTTTCAGCACTTCAGAAAGTTGCTAACATTATATAGTATTTGCAAGGAAATTTTGCCAGAAAGTGTTTGGGTAAAGTGGCTGAAACAGTGGAAAAGGGTATCCTTTAGGACATGCTACACAGCCTTAAAAACAACCTGTCCTGTCACACCCTTGCCCTCCTTAGAATAAATCCAATAACTTCTCATTTCAACTAAGAGAAGCAAAGCCGGGAAATAAGCCAGAGACATACTTTGATGCAAACTGGGGAAAGAGCATTCCAGGGTCAGGAGACCTTATTGGACAAAATCTTCTTTTTCCCCATTTTCCTGAAGATGTCCCAAAAGTCAGCAATACTAATTCTGCTCATTCTTCATACAGATACTGGATGAAAGACATCAGCATTTGTTGTTCTGACTGAAGCAATTAACTAATATTTGGGATCTGACTGCAACTTCCATTCAAAAATATATTGCTTAGGGAATTGCATATGGCTTGAAGGCAATCCTGTTTCATCAAGGGTAGTGTGCAAGATAGTCCCTAGTAACAACAAACAAGAATTAAACATTTTCCTACTCTGTAGCCCAAGACCTTCCTCTGGGCCTTCGATCACACTAACAAGTGTTTTTTTTCTGTGGGTTGGGGTTTTTTTAAGCTTTCCCTCAGAATTACATTTCAAATGCTGCTTGGGCTGCCCTGCCTTCGCACTGCTGTCTACTGTTATGCCTGAGCTGCTTTTGTTCATATCTACTCATGCACCTGTAAGCACACACACATGTGCCCACTTCTGTCACATCAGACAAGCAAAACAACACACAGCTAGTTTCATTTGCACTTGGTTGCAAACACAATGTATTTTTAAGGAGGTTCTGACTCAGACAATGATAAGAAACTTCTGAAAACTTTCTTTTTCTTGGCTGAAAACAGGGTCACCACATCTGCCACCTCTCTCCAGGTTTCACCATAAACCTGGGATAAAATAACATCAGACTGAGCCCTATTTCAGCCATACAGAACACAGGTCATTCCAAACAGACAACGGGAAATGTGACTTACCCAAAACAGCCCAAATTTCTTGTCTGATTCCTACCCAGGAGGTTCCTATGTTGAACTTACAGACATTTATGCCATAGATACACTACTATGTGCTTGTTTTAGAGACAGTTACACCAAAGGCATGCACTCAAGAAAGAAAAACCAAAATCTATTTAGTAACTACTTCCGGTCTTTTGAAGAGCCTTTGACAAAGAAAAGAAGAAAGAAAAGAAAAAAAAAAGCAAAGCTCTCTTCTATTTAGACCTGTAGATGACAAATATGTTAAATAAGGAAATAAAGCCGTGCTCTGAACAGACTCCCAGCCATTTGGCTGCAGTGACCTGTCTCTGGGTGCTAGCGGCACTCTGCTGGCCCCAGGCAGGAACCTCAACTTTGCTGCAACCGCCAGCCCGGTGCGTGCTCTTGTCACTTGCGTGACTCCAGCCTGCTTAAAAACCAAAGCTATCAAGGATCAGAGGTGCAGGAGAAACCGCGGTGACATCGTGGCCTTTTTCTTGACTGCTAGAAGCACAAAAAGGGTCGCGTTTTGTCAGGCCATGGTATAAAGTCGGAAGGTTAACAAAATAAACAGGGGAGAGGGAGAGCGTGGGCTCAGGTGGACACGTGGAACAGCGACGGTTCCTTCGGAATTTCCTCAACTTAGCACCTCACAGGGAATTTTCATTTCAACAATTTAGTAAATTACAAGTCCTTCTTTGCACAGAGTTAGTCTGTGCTTCAGAGTATCTAGTAGCAGGATGGAGAAAACACTGACATACAGCCTAGAAACTTCATTTTAGTGGGTTTGATACCAAGAAAATACAAAATACAGACGTGGAGAGTTATGTGACTGAACATAAAAAGGAGCAGCTCACTGAGCACTGTAGCTATCTAGAAAACACACATAAAAATTCAGAGAAGAACTGAATGAGAAGCAATAGCACAATTTACTTACAATCTGGAATATCAGCAGGATTTTAGTTTGTTGTTTGTGGGTTGCTGGGGTATATGGTACATTACAGTAGAGCATCAGCACTAATTCTACATGGCAGCTCCTCAGAATACCATCTGCTTCCCCGGTAACTGTTAATATAGTTGTAATTATCTACTTCTAAGCACTTTATTGGGAATATCATTTGCAAATTAATCAACTACAGACCGGTAAAACAAATGACATGCTTGTCTGAAAACAACAGCATTATTTCAAATTATTTTCCTAAGGGTTGGGAAATATCAGCCACAGCCAAAATAGGAAACAGGGCAAGGAAAGGTCTATATTCAGCTTAAAAACACTGATTCATGGATCTGTGGGTACATGAACAAACAACTGGTCAACAGGAAATCTGCACTGTGAGATGCACCCCCACTTCTGAGTCTCCTTCTCATTGCTCCGTACAATCCAAGTTCTTGCAGGATTTTGCTCTCTCTGCCTTGACATCTTGCTTTGATCCAGGCTACTCCAGCCTCTCTGCCCTTGATCACTTCCCTTCCTATAGTACTTTTGCCACTTTTGCACAGCTCATACTCCTTACTATTGGCTTCTATGTCACTGCTTGCTTTCTTCGGCAAGAGATTCTTAATCCTGAGTACCCCAAGGTAAGTTTACACGACACAAGAGTGGATATCATAAGATGATGTCCAGTCTCAAATCTAAAACACAAAGTCAGGGCAGGATTTGCTCCTCCAAATCCCTGTTACATACTCACCAGGCTGCAAAACTGAAGGCTGCCAAATGCCAGTAAAATAACAGGGTAAGCTGCACCTCCTGATAGAATGAAGTAGCTTTAATTACTTGAAAGATGGTTTTATGAGGAATGATGAGATACCACACAAAAGCCGTGTCCCCACCAAAGTTTCCAATAAGCTATTAGGAAAATGAATTTAAAGGAGCACAATAAGCAACAAGGCTGCTATCAGTTTACTCATGCAGATACCATAAATAGACCTTCTATGATAATGCTGTTAAGTGAGAGATTTTTAAAATCACTTAACTTGTAATTCTTGAAATATTAGAAGCCTTGCAAAGTTAATACAATATTCTAGCTCAGTGAACAAGTAATATGTAAGGCATGTTGTCCATGGCATCTGTTTGCAATCTCCTTCGTTTGGCAGTAGGTCTAAGTGAAGCACTGTCTAATGGCAGACAGTGGGGTAAACTGATCGATAATCGTGGAGTGCCATTTCCACATTCATGGTTGAAAGCTCACAAATAAAAGCAAACAGGTTATCTGCCCTCTGATATAAGTGTCCTCAGACCACTGTATTCTAGCATCTCAGCACTTTTTTTATGCTTTTCCCATCAGTGCCTCTATCATCTATTAATGCAACGATCAAGGTTAAAAGCAAAAAGAAAGTACATTGTTTAGGAGAAAAATTAAATTAATTTCTTCAGAGTGATAACTTCTGTGTATTGTTTCAGTATGTGCAGAACCAGCTCCTCAAGCAGAAATCCTGCTTTTTGACTTTAGAAATATGGATCTATTTTATGTTCCTTTGGTTGTACACTATTCAAGGACCCAGACGTAACTTTATTAAATAACAGTTCACAGTAATAAGAGTTTATGTTCTTTAAAAAATTGAAGTCCTTGAACAGAAACCCACTCAAGAATCAAAGCGGCAGACAAACAACTCAGCTGGTAAAACTCTGCAACTGAAAGAGTTTCTCTTCCTTCTCACTGCTGTTCAAGTGAGCAAGAGAGTTGTCACCTATCATCAAGGCTGAATGGCTACTACTAACTGCTACTTTTGTGCATGGTGAACCTTTTCTTAAGGGTTACAGATACTTAACTCCAACAGTAGGCATTTCATAGTAACTGTAATGAAATCACATTCTACCTGTGCCAGTCCATTCACAATGAACTGGAACTTTGTATATGATTCATCACCTCAGCTTTTAATATTTCATTAAACTTCATAATATAGTCTGAAAAACTGGTGCAAAACTTCATCCAAACCTTTCAAATTTTTACATTGTTTTACAGGCATATTTACAAAATACATGCATTTCATTTTATTCATAGAAGACAATGTTCTTTCAATAATATACCAAACAAACACCTTCAGGAGAAAACCTAATTGTCTTTTAACAAATCATGTAGCCTCTCTTGTAGATGGCAGGTTTCTGTGAATGTCAGATAAAGCAAAATTTTTGCCAGATCCATGAATAAAGTTACCATCTGCAAAGAGCAAGCAGTAAAGAATTTTTTTTTCATTAGCAAAAAAGGGTATTTAGAGTATGTGTTCATTATAGCATATAAAATGTGTCAGGTTTTTGGGAACTCACTGCACTCTTTAGGATAAAACAGCACAGATTTAGATCTTCATTGTTTTCAAGGGCTTATGTCAGTAGATATCAGTTAATATCCGGCCAATGAACTGTTTTTCACACAGTGCTGAGACTGAAGCTGTAAGTTTTGAGCACAGACTGCTGGAGAATAACATTTGTAAGATAAAGACCTCCGTACAGAAATCTAAATCACATCTTCTGTCCCACTTCCATATGAAATCTTCAGTTCATTATATGAGAATTAGCAACTGCAGTGTTATCTTTATTTCTTGCACTAAATATGTTTTTCCAACTATTGTGCATCACAACCTTACTTTCTCTCATCCTAAATGAACTTTGCTGCTTATTAAAGCCTCACTTATCCTCTACTTAGTGCTGCACTGAGGCATTAAACAGCACTGCATGCCAGAGAGCAATTCTTGACCTTCTTTCTCCTATCCAAAGTAGCACAATGGTTAGGAAAACATCTCCCTAGGGAGCCAAAATTTCATACAAACTTGGCAATTCTTTTTCTGATGTATGTATTCATAGGAAGCAGGTCATTTAATAATCTAAATGTGGTTCTCAAGCAACCCAACTTTTAAAATTCTAATTAAAACTTCCAACCTAAATGGGCAGAGAGAAAAGGTGTCCCCACTCTCTTATTATTTCCAAAGCATCACTAAAAATAAACAAGCACAAGAAATTGGAAGAAATATGAGAACAACACTGGAGATCTGACACCAGCAGAGGAATTCAGTAGAGGAATCTGGAGCTAAAATAAGTGCTCTAACCTTAATGTACCTTCACAGTGCCTAGTCAACTGCAGGGATCTTTGAACAATGAGTGCTTCTGCATAAAAAGTGGACAGAAATACCTTGAGTGGATGCAAGAAGGCAAGTTAAAGCTGCACAGGCAGCTTGAGCTGCCTTTTATCCACTGAACATTTGTCTTGGAGCTCCCTTTCTTGTGCAGGGTTAATTTTGCACGGAATGTAATGATCTGCTGTGGGAACATCATGGGGTACAGCCCGCAGAAGGAGCTGAGAGGACAGCAGATTGTCTGGTCTGCCTTGGCTGATCCACCTTGCGCCCATTTCCATACCTTTTGCTTGTGAGAAGCACCGTTGTGAATTGTGATTTGCCACACTGAGCTCACAGGAGGAGTCTGGGTGGCAGAAAGAGGCACATCGTTTCCAAGCTTAACTTTAATCGGTCCTGAAAAATCCTCCTACTAGTTTTCTCTAATATTTCTTTGCTACTAGCAGGGCTTTTCTGCTGCATAGGACATTTCTTGTGTTCTCCTGAGCTTCTGCTCACTTTACAGCAATCCACTGAAGGCCCCCTGAGGTTGCTCTTTGCAAAGCAAGACATATTCTGAGTGGGCAGACATTTTTGCTAGCTCTCACACTGCATCTTACTCATTTCCTTGCTTCCACTGTGGTTCTAACCTTCTTTTAGATTAAGAGCAATTTACATCTCTTTAACTAGACGTATTGGTGTTATTACCATTGCAGTCCTATTGATTGCAATGCTGCACTTAGCATCACTGTTCCAATTTTATCATCCTTAGTCATTCTTGCATGACTGTGTATTTATGTACGAGTTCTATTATTTAAATTAGCATATAACATTAAAAAGGAAGCATGACAGAATTAAAACACACTGAAAAGCACAAAAGAATGAAGCCAAAATGCTGAAAATAATGCCCTCCTTTTCTTGGATATAGCAGCACTCAGTTATTTGGATTTCTCTTACAGGGAATGCTGTTATTGGTTATTTGGAGACATTCTAGCCATAAAACAATGTAATCAACCTTGAAAACAGGGAAGTGCTTATTTTTAAGTTTCATATTCTGCTCTACAGTACAACACAAAAAGGCAAAGAAAATGTTCCAAGTAGATGTAAAGTACTACAAACACTTGTGACAGCCGTTGTTTACCAGTGAAAGACAGAGTAAGACAAACACTGCTGAAAACAAAAAATAGTTGTTTCTGCCATATGATTGCAATAACTAAGAAATCATGAACTTACAGTCTGGAAAAATAGTCTAAAACTTCTGTGGACTCTGCAAAGGGAGCAATAATGTATCACAACATCAATGAGATTCCATCTCCCCTCATATTAGGCATTTCACATACAACACGGGAGAGCAAAGGCAATCCTTACTCTGAGCCACAGACCAGAGGTTTCATCCAATACCTGAAGTACACATTTTTTAAAATTTGTGAAATGTCAGCTAAAGCCTGCCTCCCAGCATTGCCTCAACTCTTTCTGTCTCCACCATTCCCATTCTTCCTTTTAGAATAAAATTCACACCAAAACTGTATGTCACAGAACCCTGACTGCAGCTTCCCAGGGCCCCCAGTTCTGATACGATTGCTACTACTTTTTAATTGCCCTGCAAAACTGAAGAAAAAGTTTACAATAGTCCCAAGTTCTCACAAGTTTATTGACCAGCTTGAATTACAGTGCCTGTGTTCTTCTGTAGGCCAGAATTATCTCACTAGAGTTCGTGATGAACCAAGCACAGACTAATCCCATTCCTGCAGTGTAACCTAGTACACTTGTAATTCCCTGACTCCATTAAAAATACATACCTGGTCTTCCCCTGAGGCCCACAGTGACTTATCTTAAAACAGTGTTAGTCCGTCTAATGAGAGGCAGAAATACTTTGTCTTTTGAAAAAAAAAATTGATCGAATGTCTTTGAATATTTGATAAGCCAAATAAGAACATGCAGATATGGCACATAAAAATTCAGTAACTGCTTGAATCAATAAGCAGGCCATTCAGTAATTCCACTTCCATTAATTAAGAGAAGGAAGTGTTATTTCTTAAGACAGATGTAAAATGACAGTCACATGTTCTTACTTCCTGTTAGCATGTTGATCGAATCTGGGTAAAAATAGTATGTCTCATCTCTTTTAAACAAACAAAAATCCCACTTACTATCAGTTGGTGGTCTGACAGCATTTTAATTTTAATGAAAAATGTGCTTTCACAGTCAACCACGCCAACCAGAGTCAGTCCATGAGTGGTCTCAAGGCTGGTTTTTGCCTTAAAGCCCTGCTGTTCCTTTCAGGGTGGATAGTTACAAAGCTTATTCACACTACTGCTTAATGCACTCAGCAGGGATGGGGACCTAACAAATGCTTGGGCTTTCCATTTACAGACAGAAGGAAGACAACAGATTAGCCTTTTTAAGTTTTAATATGGGGTCTTGTGAGCCACCAAGATAGGAGAACTGGAAAGGGAAACTGAGGAGATGCAGAGAAGGTTAACTATCAGTTCCCTGTGTACTTTAAAGTTGTTACCCACTAAGGCCTGACAGTTAACATTTAAACTACCACAAAAAGGAATAATGAATATGTATGACTACAGAAGTATAAGAGATCAGACTTTCCTCCTCATGCTGTCCATCACAATTTTCTCTTTCCCAAAGCAGAGTTTTTTCCCAGAACTACAAGGAACCAGCCCCTCAGCACATTTTCACCGAGCTACAATGAAAAACCTGAACAATCATCCAGTGAATTCCTCAGCCTCTCCCAGCGTCTACCGCATCCTTGTAGTGTTCTTCCCCTGAATGGGGGCTAGCAGTGGCTCATGACCCTTGGCATCAGGCTCATCTCAGACTAGGTGCACACCTCTGGGCATGAAGATTTGCAAGCTGCCCACGCTCAAGCACATCCCATCAACAGCTTGCCAAGACTGTGTATAGAACTGTGTAGAGCAAAGTGGGCCACTGCAACTAGTGGAAAAGATAATGCAACACCTTATTTCACCACTGTCAGCTTTGGAGAGAAAGGCCTGTTCTGACAAAAAGACAAAATGTTCCCAGAGCAAAAATGTTTCAGCCCCCACTTAAATCTGTAAACTTACCCTTTGAATTCCCCCCAGGTAAAACAAAACAAACCAAAATAACCCCTAACTCCCCCCAAAAGAAAGGGAGTCATAATCCCCTGTTATTTTTTATTTTTTTTTAATCAAACAGTTCAACAGGGAGAGCATTTCAAAACAGAGGGGATACACTCAGGAGTCGAATTCAAACACATCTAACCTAGATGCTCATGACAGACAAAATCTGTCCTGACATAGGAATGATGGAGGTTCAGCATTTAATAGTTTGGTAAATCAGAAAGACAGGAAAGAGCTGATCCATATAATCCAATGAATGTCAGGATCAGGATTTAAAACTCAGTCCAGCACATAACTAAAAGGCAATGTTAATGGCAGAAGAAGCAATGCAGTATGTTCGGCACAAAGCTAGTACAGGTTAGCACCTTAGCTGTGTAATTCTCCACTAAGCTATTCATACTCTAAGACATTCATCAAAAATAAAACACAGGAGAACTATAGAGGGTGTTCACTAGTTTACGACATAAACAAGATGAGCATCTGCAGGTACAATGCAGGACAAGCTGTCCAGGGCTTGCCTTGATTTTTAAAAGACATTCATGTCTGCACAACAGACAACAAGGTTAGTTAATAAAAATACATCTCATCATACAGCAGGTCAAAATGACTGATGTATGACAAAACAGATTTGATAAATTGAGTTAGTAATCTTCACAAAGTTATACGGCATTCATAACAATTCAGAATTTATATTCACACTACCTGATGGGGGGCAGCTGGTACTATTACTGTTATTAACAAAATACCAACAACTGATTGTTGTCAATCCAAGTCAATTCTATTTACAGTTCGTCATTCCATTACAGCAAAGCAGCACTAGCAGAGAAGCAAGAAAAGGCCTTCATATTCATAAAGATTATTTTTACATACAAGCATAGACAAACACATTTTTTTAATGAAGGAAGGAGGTACTACGAATTAAAGACTGGACAGCTAAAATAAAGAATTATGTAATTTTACTCTAATTCAAACTGGATACCAAAATATGCACTGTGGAAATACAGTCCAGACAGTGAAGAAAATGGACTCCGTGCCATTGCATCCTCATGCAACACAGCAGAGGGTCCCCAGAAGGCTGTTTTCTGGGATATCTGCAGACATCTAACAGCAGAGTGAGAGGTGAAGTATTTGTCTATAAAGGTAACGACACTGGGTTTTCTAGCCACAAGCTTTTAACATATTAATAAGACAGAAGATATTAAAGCAGGAGCAAATGTGCAGTGGGATGCAATTCCATAACCTTTCACTAGAGTTAGTCATATTGCCTGCCATCCAAAATCTTCCCAGAGGAAGGTTAACACTCTTAAGAGTCCAATTAGTTAAGGAAATATGCTTAAATTGTGGGTTGCCACTGAAACACAGATACTTTCATTGCACAGACAGTAGCTAAAACGGTAGGACTTTTATGCCACATGTATAGCATATACATCTGTTAAGATTTGGTGAAGCACTTGAGTTTTTTTTCTTTTACAAGAATCACAAACCAAAATCCACTAATAAAAGAGTATAGTTTAAAATTTAATATTAATCTTATTCACAACTGTAACTTGGAGGCTCTAACAACTCTTCTTCAGCAGGGAATCAATTCACGATTTACGCAAGTGATGGTCTTGGCAAACCCTCACAGAGTACAGTGTACCGAAGGTACTCTTCACAGACTATCAGGAGATCATGATGCCCTTGGGAGTCTCTCTAATTAACAATAAACTGCTTTTACAATTGAAAATGCACCCTCAAAGCCTGGTGACACTATGGATACGTCAATTCCTGATCCACATGCTTCATTGTATGCAATGTCTTTGGAAATCAAGGGCAACAACAACCTGGAAAATATTTTTCAACATTTGGACTGTTGCCACCGAATCAATAATGGTGGAACAAAATGAATTACAAGATTCCACAGCTTCAATCACAGAAGAAGTAGAGAGTAAGCCAAAAAGAAAAACCACAACTTACAATGAGAGACTAGTTGGACTGAATTGTACATAAACTTAGATCTAATTAAATGAGACTAAGGACAAAAGGGAGGCAAAATCATTTGATAGCTTGCATGGAATTGGTCAACACAAAAGGGTACTCAGCTCATGAAATATTTAAGTAATTTCTCTTGATCGGGCCAGAAGATGGACATGACCTCCACACATGAAGGACAGGCAATGACACAAGGAAAGGAGAAGGCTTAACTCTCAAGATTATTACAACTTTCTTGAAAAGCTTTTCCACCGGACTCAGGTTTTCAACACTTCAGAAACACAGGTTCAAAATTACTTAGGAAAGATTCAAACTGGGGGAGGCTGTGAAATACAGATATGTGAAACAGAGCAGTTTTCTCAAAAAAGAAATTATGTGCACTGCTTTGATACGTCTGCTCTAAACATTTCTGCCTTGCCAAGCCTCAGCTCCGTCAGCAGCCAGCTCCTCTTACTTGCTCTCCACTAGCTTCCCCCTTCGGCAACAACAAATGTGGAATAAGCGAGAGCACCCTATTGGACAGCAGCATGTTTGGCTCAGGTCAGGGGGGAGCAGCCCACATGCTGGAGATCCTCTGGGGAGTAAGAAACTTGTACAGATCACGGTGTTGTCTAGCAGAGAACTAGATATCTTCTTCCTTTTATCACAAATACAGCCTTGAATCGTGCAAAACACATTTCCAAAATGGTTGAATCTGTTCTCCAAGTATCTTAAATCAATCTCTAGAACCACAGACTCTCACTTACATGCTACAGTCACCTTTAACATCAGCTATGGATTTAAAATACTACATTTTTCCAGTGCTCTGTAAAATTTTTTAAGTGGTGTTGTTGAGGATATAGTGCTCATTTTACCACTGATGCTGCTTCTGTAAACCAAACCTATGTCTGGAATAAGAAAGTCCAGCATCAGTGCTGAACTGATCCTTTTGGGAACAATGGCTCGTGCTCACACCTGTGTGACTGCTGGGTACTCTAGAGAACATTCCATTAAACTTTCATGGCTGACGCTTAGGTCAAAGAAACTGCAGTGAGCTACAATACAATCTGCTGCTTTTTCGTAAATGCACTGGGAGCCAGGCAAGTACTCATTAACATTTACAAACTCAGACTCAAAATGCATATAAGTGATGCTGAGATGCTTGAAACACACTTCCAATGACAACAGACAGGGACAGTAATTTTAACCCTGCATTATTGAGTCTTAATTTCCAAACACAGTTTGCCATCCTCTGCTTCCATTTCTTCCCTACAAAAAGAATAAACTGTCCAAATAAGGTTGACAGCTTTAAAATCAAAACAGTACCTAGTAGCCTAAAACTAAATACGTGACTCTCCAAATATCCTTTACTCTTCTTTCCAGCTGCATTCATTAAAGGATACAACTAGTTCTAATACAGGAAATTATAGACCTTCTGTGAGAAATGTATGTCAGGTGCCAAAAGCATTTAAATTCTATCTTTTTCCAATTCATGAAGCTCATTGTAGCATTGTATTGTTGCATTATTAGATTTATGCATTTAGCAAGCAAGCATATTATAAGAGTGGCTGAAGGTAATTACTCTTTTATAACAGCAGGAACCACAGTATTGTCCATGCTATGTCGTTTTTATGAGAAAAATGATCTGTTTTTTAGAAAAGACTTCGATGTTTATAAATAAACACCCAAACATTTATTAATAAACCATAGTCCTAACTTATGGAAACAGTAAGGGAGACAGAAACTGAGAGTGACATAACTCATTCATTACAGTGTATTGATTATCAGATGCCATCCAAAAAAGCTTGTTCTCATACTGACATCACATTCATTTGGGGATTATGTCTTTGTAGGACATATTTTTAAATGTGATTTTGAAAACCAGGAAGTTCAAAGATAGTTTCTTATTTTTTGTAACTTTTTTATCAATCCTCTCAAAAGGGTCACCATATGTATGGTACATCCTGTCAGGAAATTACTGTGATGGAATACTTACTTAACGGCTGTACCAGTTTGCAAAACTTTCCACATGGAGTCTTGCAGAGAACATTCTCAAACCCAAAATCTTCCTTTCCAAACATCTACCAAATGCTCCCTGTTGGAAGTGTCTCTGCACCGGGAATGTTGGCACTCACTAGACAAAGCTCTAAACTTCATAGGTGGCTCTAGTCTTTCTTCAGACCTTCTAATACAGATCAGCAAGAGCTTTCCATATGAAAGGTCTCTGGAATACAACCCTACATGTACTATACAAGCCTAAGTACCTAATCCATCTGCTTCTCACATTCCTGACTCTGCAAACACTTTAAAGGTGGCACCATCCATCTACAGTGTTGTTTTTACTCACCCTGCAAACAAAGCTAAATAAACTTTATGAGTTAAATGTATTTGGCATGGTATAACTAGATCCCAGGGAAATTTTTCATGAATTTCCTAGTTTAATTACAAAGTTTAAACCCATTTACTAATCCAATGGCACTTGTGGTATTTGAAACACAGGAAAGGAATTTGTTCAATTACAGACAAAATAATGTCTGTGTCAGTCTAAATATTCAAACCCTTGCTAACATTTCTCATGCAAGAATCTCACTGGACATATGCAGGTTATGCAAATGTGTAAGGACTGAGCGTACCTAGGCTCATCTCTCTAAGACATTACACATTATCAGCTCCACAGAACAGCAGCATAACACAAAATGGTGCAGAACTGCAGCCACGTGGCGCTTATCACTCAGTGCTACAAATACCAAGCTTTACAGAAACTCTGCTGTGTTTTCAATCACCTGACCACAGAATCCAATGAGCAGATCCTGAAGTCTGTAAAGTCTACCTTAATCTGATGGAATGGAAGTCACCACCAACATATGGCATGATTATGAGCATTTTACACAGAAAAATTCCTCAGGAGACAACTGAGCAAATGTTTCTTTTTTCATTTAATTATCTATTTCCTCATTTGATTCAGTCTGCTGTCACTAGTGAAGAGCAGCATGAAAATAAGACAACCCAAAAACTACCCTGTTGGTAAGGCTAAAGAGCAGCAAAAAAAAAGAGTAAAAAGTTGTATGTTATGACACTCCATTTTTACAGATGCTGCTGAAACACTTTTGCTAAATACCTGGGCAGTTTACAAATAAACCCTTCCAAAAGCGTATTTTTACACAATCACAAAATAAATTAAACTATCCAAAATTCATGCTGCTAATTAAAATAATCCCTGTAGGAGGGCAAAGTAGCTACAAGGCTGAGGTAAACATGCTTTTTTATTGAACAGCAGCTGATTAATTTTATACCCTATTTACATATATTTGCTAGTATCATCAAAACCTGGTAAAAACCACAGTTTTGTACTTACCACTTAAAGACTCCAACCTGATACTAGTCCATCAGTTTTAGGATATCAGCAAGCTCTCTTGCCTGTATAGAAAGCCAGTAGCATTACACTCCCATTCTCAAAAAAAAATCTGCCAGCATAGGAAACTAGGAGCAAGACATACACAGTTCTTTATGTATCTGGATCAGAGGATTTTATGCCATAATATTGGAATTCTATGAGTTATGAGACATTAGGAAGGGTCTATAAAGGGTTAAATGGACATTATATTACATGGACTCCTAACAAAAAAGTGGTGTTCATGAGAGAAATAAACTGATCACTTACCACAGTGCCAAGAGCAAGCTTAAAAGTCACTTTTATTCAGAAATGATCATTTAAATTTTAATAGACGATACAGTTTCATTCCAACCAGCTGTTCAAGCTAACTTTTTCTCCTGACAATATGACTTAGAAAAAACTCAATATTTAACATCCAAGTCGCCTAAAAAGTCAATCTAAATACACCTGAAGACAAGTGACAATCTAGTCATGGCTGATTACACAACTTGTATCAATCACAGCCTTATGAGTTTATGTGAAGGGGTTAATAGCGGGTCTATTAGCTCCCAGGATGAAGATATCGACTGGGCAAACTTTCGGGTGTATCCCTGATGATAAGGAAGTCGGTACGCAGCCCTAATGGAGAAAACAAAGGCAGACTGTAAAGCTGGTAGGCCTAGGATGTGGGAACTGCAATAAGGCCTTGAGCTTTGCCAAATGTATCGCCCATAGATCCTAGCCAATGAAAACGCTGTTGGTTGCTTACCTAAAATAAGGATACTGCTTGCTGCTAGCAAGGGGTATAAAAAAGCAGATGAGAAAATAAAGACAATTCAGACATCTTTTCTGCACATAACTGACTCCTTGTATCTTTATCGGCCGTCACGACTCTACACTGACATATGGTGACCTTCGATGTGATACCGCATTACTGACCATCGGGCGACGGATGGTGGTGATGGAGTTTGGCGTAGCTGAGAGCACTGAGGAGACTGCCTGGTCCAGACCTGAACTACTGACACCTGGAAAAGGTGAGCTACCAAGAACAAAGACTGTGATAATGGGGAATCAGATGTCTAAAGAGGAAAAGTTGGTGCTATCCACTTGGAAGCACTTCCTAAAGCGTAAAGGAGTAACTGTTGAAGATTATGATTTGCAACGTTTGCTGCTATGGTGTCGAAAGCAAGGCTTTGAAGCTAACACATCAGTTGCATTTAGAGTAAAGACTTGGGAGAAGGTGGGGGATAAACTATGGAAAGGTTTATAAGGGTGCTAGGAGTGCTAAGGAAAAAACTCAATATTTAAAATCCAAGTCACCTAAAAAGGACTCTAAATACACCTGAAGACAAGTGACAATCTAGTCATGGCTGATTACACAACTTGTATCACAGCCTTATGAGTTTATGGAAGCCCATGGAACTGATTAAGCTTAGCTGGCCTAAAAAATGAGCTACATATACACAAAGATCTCTTTTTGGTGCCTTTATAACAAGAATCAAAGTGAAAAATTAAAACCTGGACCATGCAGACTTCCCCACCTCGCATTGGCAGTCAGCACACAAGGCACTGGTGCATTTCAAGGTCTTGCAAGTACAAGGGCTCATTAGATACAACATCCTTAATAACGTAGCAGCAAGCCACTCTCAAGATTGTCTTTCACCCTATATTCCATATAGCAATTGAAAGCAGTCAGGATGCCCTTGCTTCCTCTCGGATGAGCAAAACGAATTGAACCCAGGGAAAGCTTCTTCATTGTAGACCCTTGACCATGAAATTCTTTTTACTGATGCGGTTTGTAACCTACAGCTCAGCTTTTCCACAGTTACTTATTTCATTTGCCTTTCTACTCTGGAAAGAAGCATTTCTCTATCAGACTGAAGTCTGGCAGGAAGGTTGCAGTCTGCTCACTGGTCCTTTTTTTTTTAAGAGATGAATGAAGTGCACCAACACTTGGAGCACTGGTGGCTGCTTAGTAAATCATAAAACTGTTGTGCAGGAGAATCTCCATTACCTCCTCATGCCTGCAACGGGTTGCAAGGACTTCACCATTCATCTTTCTTTTTGCTCACTTACTGACTTATTTGCAGAAGTCAGTGGTTTCCTCTCCCTCTCTCTGGGCTGTCCCTTCTTGTGGCTCCACTGGCTGGCAGAGTGCCTGAAGATGCACCTGGCAGTGGTGAGCTGTGGTTGTGACATCACAGCCTCTGCACAGGGCCAGGAACCCAAACACACTAGTTGGGATGGGCAAACCCCAATATTAGTTTTTGAAGTGCCCAAGTACAGTTCCAAGTTTGGAAGAAGCTGTGTGACAACTAAGAGGCCAGACACTGGGCTATGGAATCATGACCTGCAGCCTCTGCTGTTTCTGAGAAAGGAAGAGTAGAGCTCAAAACCACAGGCTCTCCCATACAATTTTTTTACTCTTTGCACCAAGAACTGTACTGGATTTTTGATTTAGGTCTAATGTAAACCTGGAAAACTGACTGCCTTCTTTTTCCATTGAAATGAAATTCACTTTTCTTTCATAAGAACAAATGAATGGTAATTGAGAAATATTGCTTCCGACCCTATAATAAAATGTATGCTTAGCAAAGACTTTAAGTTAAAGCCAAAGATATTTGCACACATGCCAAGAGGACAGTATTCCAAGATGACTCTTTTAAACAGCTGAAGATAGACCTAAGCCAGAAATCTGTACAAAGATAATGTAACACAAAATTCAAAGTTTGCACAGAAGCAACACAACATTCAAAGGTTTTTGTCTCCTGGGTTCAGGCCAGGTTTATTTCCACCCACACCCTGGCCATCTGCACTACCTTCTCTCTCCGTCCCAACACTCATGACACACAGTGTGGCTCTGTCCACTGGTGATCTGTAGCTGGGATGTGAAGACTATCTTTGCAAGTAAAATAAAAGGAAGATCTAATGGCAGGAGGATGAAGCCACACCAAATCAGACTAGATTTTGTGGGTAATTAGCTGCTGGAGCAATTACCACAGGCTGTGGTACACTCCCTGTCATGAGCAGTTTCAGTATCAGACATTTTCCCTAAGAGAGAGCCTCTAGCACAACAATGAATTGATTCTGGTGAGCTCAAGTAGTGTTTTTATATTATGGATCAAACCAGATGGTCAACAGTGTCCGTTGCAGATATTATCATCACAGATCTACATGCAACCTTTCCTATGACCTAACTCCCAATTGCTTGCGCACTTCAAGGAGAGCAAGAACCAGACCTTCAACAAAGAGAATAGACAACAGTGCCAGAAACCTGCAGCATTTAATCAATGTGAATTTTGCCCTTATCCTTCGCTAAATTCCTTTAACAAGTGGAAGCTCCTGTGGATAACCTGTGGAGACGATATGACTACCTGACAAGAGGTCTGATGATGGGTCTTGTGCACCAGGTATACTAACCAACCCAGTAATGCTGAGCCATCTCTGCCAGCCATCCCCACCTCTCCAACTTTCCACAGCCAGGCCCAGATTGCACCTCACTTCCTGATATTTAGTTACATCCTGTCAGCTCTGAAGTGAGGCCGAAGTTCTTCTAAAGAATGAAGAGCAGTTGAAGTCAGAAATAGAAACCTTATAAAGTTCAGCAGCTGGATCACGTTACGTGTTACACAGCTCACAAGCCAGCACAAGAGGCTGTTTCAAGTCCGCTTCCCATGGTCATCTCAATCAGCTAAACATTTTTATTCCACTGAGGAGCAGGTAGTGAAGCTCACCAAGGCAATCAAATGATGTTCCACTCTACACTGCGATGGCGGTGCAACCCTCATAAATAAAAGCAAGCGGCTTCCTTGCTTCAGGATAGATCACTTAAACAGGACTCACATCACGTGAACAGAGACTGTAGTGTGGTGTGACATGGAGACTACTAATTTCAGGACCTTTTGGAATGTGACATTTCACTACAGTACACTGAGTCCATCTCCTCCCAACGCTACATGATCCAACATCTTTTAGCTTTACATCTCCATGTTTCAGCTGCAACAATGGAAACACAAAGTAGGGCTGGATTTCAAATTGTGTTAAGGTGGTCTCCCATCTATGTAAAATTTTCAGTGCATCTTCAGAAACTCTGTTTCACACCCAAGTTTTAACTGTGACCATCTATTCTAGTGGTGCTAACAGGACAAACCACAGCGCAGCACAAGGAGGGTGCTCTGCTGCCCACACCACTTGCACTACTCAGCTCATGCAGGCAAGCCATGAGACAACTGGAGAAAGGTATACAGCTAACTTCAGAGCATCAGAAGGTACTCGACCAAACACAGAAAGAGGTGTTTTAGGGGCAATGCTTGTCAACTTAACTACAGCAGGCAGGGCCTGGCCAGCTGGCCCCAATTGGTCAGCAGTTTGCTACAAGGATACTCCAGGCACACAGCTAGGTGGAAGTATGGCTGGCTCACAGTCCCACATGCTATAAACCAGTCAACAAAACATCCCTCAAATCAAAACACATGGTTAAAGCAAATCTGAAAGAGACAGAAGCCATAACCCCCACCAATGTGATCACAGATTTTGCATAGAAAAGTGTAATTCAAATCTTCTGTGCCTTTTCTCAGCCAAAATTCCTCTAAAATCTTGTGGCCAGAGAACTTGGAGAAGGTATACTGAGTCACAGACAAGCTTTTGGACAAGAAAGAGCATGTGGAAGGCATGTGTTGTCCGTCTTTCATTTCAGACTGCATTGCACTTGCAACAAACCATTTTAAGGAGGTGTCACTTTACTAGAAATCTATGGGATGGTGATTACCCCAATTAATCTCCCTGACTCCAGCATAGATTAACTTTTAAGATCAGTTCTCAATACAGGCAATTACAGTTCACCAATTAGGCAATAACACACAACAGTGCATTTCTGAGCAGTTAGAGCACAGACCAGTATTACAAAGTGCGGTCCTTCAGGACAACCGATTGCAACTGAACTATGAGCACAATTATCTTTTGGTTGGTATTTATTATTGCTCTTATTAAATGGAATTTTTAAATACAGATAAAGAAGCCAGATAAACCTGTACCTTGACCAGACTTCGTGACTCATTCTGAGGAAAGCCCATCATACTTTTATCCGTAGCTGTAATGGTGCGAAGATTAATACTTCAGAACCAGAGTTACACCTGAAAAAAGGACTACGACAAGAAGCATATTATTGGTAGACATATACTATCACTGACAGCCAAAAGGAAAGCTCAAACAAATTTTGTAAATCCACTTCATAAAGACGTCAAAAATGTCCAACTTATGTTCCCATATGTCTGAAATCCATTTAGCATTACCTCTATAGTCTGAGTACACAGCTGTACTTCTAAGCCCTGATACAAAATTTCCTTACCAAAATACATCCCAGTAGTGACCACTGGGATTTAAGTGACCCTTGAGGAATTCAGAGGACAGGATAATAGCTACATTTTCACTCTTCAGGTTTGACAAGAGGCAATCATACAATCACTCACTCCACATCCCCACCAAACCATACCAGCAGGACACAGCCAAGCCACCATGCATTTTCTAATCCATCCTAGAGCTTGGTATTTCTGACACTGGGCTTCAGAAAGCAACAACTCAACAACTCAAGAAATATGTATGAAATTTGGGGGATTCCCCTAGTAAGAAGATGGGAGAAAAAAAAAATAAAAATATACAGAGATGCTAATTACATCGCCTTCTTTGCTTTTCTGACTTTTTCTTGTTTTTTTCTGCAGCTGGTGCAGGAGGCTGCATAACCAGATGCCAGTATTCCATGGTGCTCCAGCAGCCTGATTATCATTCCAAAAACTTCTCTCCTCTTTAGCACTGCATCCTCATATTAAAAATAATGTTCCTGTGCTTACCCTTCTTATTTTTAGTGTACTAGAAACACATAATCTGTGAGCTGTATGTATATTCAAAAGCACTGTCAAATAAATTACTATTATGGCATGTGTACTTTTCCCTCCTTTTCTGATTTATAATGGATTTTAGCATTGTTAAAACTGCAGTTAGTCCGTCTACAGTCTCATAATTCTTCTCTCAGTCAAATGAAACTACAGTCTTGCAATTTTTAAACCAAATTACTACTAAAATGTGTAGAAATAGGAATTTTAATAAGACTTCTATGTTACAAACATTTTAGCTCAGAAATATTTGGAGTCAGTCTCTGAATAGGATTAGCTTCTGCATATTTCCTTTTAATTTTACATATAAATGAAATACGGGATCTCTCATCATAATTAAATTTGAACTATTCAAGATTATGACTGTGAAAGTACTCTACATACACATCTACACAGATTACTCAGAAGTCAGTAGATTCTGTAGCCCACAAACAGAACATGCCAACCTCAAAGTCTTCATAGTTTTTCAAACTCTTACTTTCAGAAAAGCTAAAATACAAGCAAGGCATCGGCTGGGCTAGGGAGAAACTCAGAACACAAGCCCCTGCTTTAAGGCTCAGGATTATGCACTTTGTATGTCAGCAGGTAAACTAAAAGTATGCTGTGTTTTGATGGATTTTAAGATCATTAAATTAATGATGATGATCTGACTAATTAGGATAAGCAAGACCTGGGATTTTTCTTCCATCACTAAGGTCAGTAATAGCCCTGCCATTGATTTTAATGAGATGAGGACTAGGCCACTGATGAACTGCAATAAATGAAGGCAAGCCAAATCAGAGTGGAAAGGGGCAAGAGCACAAGCTTGAGTGGAACAAAGGGATTGGAAGATAAATTGAGAACAAAATCAGAAGCAACATTACTTGTCACCAATGGCTGCCCTGCAGATAACCAAAATGGCTCTTTATCTCAACCTAGCATTTCATGTTTGACTTTATGTGCATATGGTTGAACACAAAAAGACACATTTTCATGATGATGCTACGTACCTGATTATTTGGACACTATATTACAGCTTACATGGTTTCATTTCATTTGTCCAAAATCTAATTCCTAATCTCTCTCCTTTTCATTATGTATCATCTTGTACAAAAAAATCCAAACATGCTAAAGGCCAGATAATTCCTCCTGTCCTCAAGTATATAAACACCAAAATTGCTTCATGCCTTTAAGTTCTAGAAGCTTCAAGGACTGCACCTTCATGATGATCTTTCCTGACAGCATTGCCCAGCACTGGATCCAGATGTTTTTCTGTTTCTGCTACTGTTTGTAGCTAACAAAGCAATCTCGTATACTGCAGAATTTCACACAAATGACTGTCCAAATGGAAATGCATCAATAAAACTAGGATTAATGCTTTGGTCTCATATGGACAGTATGCACCTGAAAAAAGACTCAGTCGTAACTAAGTTTAAGTGTCTGTCTCTACAGTTCTAATTATTCAACCTTCCAGTGGCATCAGTAATGGGCAGTCAGGTTCTGAGAAAATTTCTACCCCAACAAGTCACTCATTGGCTTGAATTTAAGCTTCCAGCAAGTTCTGAGCTTAGCAAAAGACAGATGGCACCAATCTGAACAAACAGCAGTGGGAGACAGAAGCTTTGTTTTAACAAAACAAAACATGGTCATAAGATACTTATTCATCCACAAGGTGCATCTTAGGCAACCTCCTACAAAGCTTCCACTGTCTGCAGGAAACAATTTTCACCCAGATTGAGAAATGCCTGTGTAGGAGCATCCTGCCTAGTTCGTGATACGTTTGCATCTAATAATAGTTACAGTGTTGAACTATGAGCTTCAACCACAGCAACTTGCATATTGTGACAAGGAAATAAAATTCCCTATTATGGAAATCCTATATTGTATTTAATTATGTAATTATATTTTATTGTATTAGTGAGTGGTTGGGCACAGTAGCAACTACTGGCATTTCTGCAAATTAGGAGCACAAAATTCATTCTTTCCAATAGCTGATTATTTTTTATGATTCTGCAGGGGGGGGGGTTGTTTCCTAGACTATAGAAATTATTCTATTTTTGGCTTATTTATCCTAAATACTCTCCACCAACAGTGATCCCCTCTCTTGACACCAAAATTCACAAGCACACAAAGAATTTCATCTTAGCAGAGTCAGCAGGCCAAATTAATCCCTAGCATAACCTCTTATTTATGCAAGTGCAGGGTGGTGATGTTTACATCTAAGATGAATTTGACCCACACCAAACTACCACACCTGGGGTTTGGTTTCATTTTTTGCACCAAGTCAAGTGTTCATTGCACTGCAGAGTGCTTGAATTCAATGCCTGGTCTCAGTGGAAAGTACACAATTTCTAAGCATCAAAGACAAACTCCTACTGAACAAACTGGTGTTACATCTCCATGGCCTAGTGCTGGGCAAGTAGCACGCTCCACTGTCCTCCCTTTTAGTCTGGAGTAGGCTTTTCCTGAAACTCCCTGGCTTGAGCTAACACCTGCCAGCTGAGATGACACAGGAATGCAGGCAGAGATGGGCAGTACCTCCTTCTTACCTTACCTGCTGCACACACACAAAGACATAACACTTTCTCCTTTGGCCAGCACAGCCATGACAGAAATGGGAAATTCATTTCAGCCAGGAACCTTTCAGTAGCAAGGCACATGGAAAAACAGAGATGTTAGGGCTGTTTGACTCCACGAAGGAAAGTGGGAACTAGATCTGTGATGCACAACCTACCCTAAGCATATGCAGCCCCACTTTATGCCTCTTAGAGAAACAAAATTCCTCTGACATCATGGACAAGCACGTGCTTCAGGGCTACAGAACAGATACAGAAATACAATGTAATAATAAGCGTGAATACATTTATATATACAATGCAAGGTACTAACTTGGTAAAACCAAATAAATACTAAATAATATTTTATTCAATCTCTTTTTTCATGCCTTGGCATACAGTCTATGTTATCATGAACTCTAAAAACAAAAAATGAAATGCAAAGCTGTTTACAAGATATAACATGCAGAGTCCTTCCTCTTCCTGAAATTCTTCAAAATGTGAACTGAAGTAGAGGAATGCAGTGAAACAGGACTTCGTAGGAAAAGTGTATTTTCACAGTGAGAGATACTGACCAGCTAGAGAAGATCGTAACCAACATTTTCAGCTTGGAAATGAATGGTAAATTCTTAATGCTACTCGTTATGTGCTTCAGTATGGCTAAATAAGTTTATTTCAGACACCCACCATCTCTACCTTAGAGACCTTCCAAACACACTGTGTTTGGCACTGTGCTCATTTGCTACCTGTATTTTTTAGTACATCTGGTGAAAACATGGACAAGATTCAAATGCTCAGTATTTTAATAATAAACATTACTTGCCTATCAAATTCATTTCCACAAAAAATAAAATACTATTCATTATTGTGCTTCTCTCTCTCACCTTCTTTCTTCTGGAGTGAGCCTCACAATTAAATTCTTGGGTTCTGTTCACATTCTCACCATTGGCATAGTTATTGAATCACGTTTACACTGCTCAAAAAACTCATGTTAATCTGGGCACACTATGTTTATCAGATCAATGCATGCAAATTAAGATTGGGTATGCTTTCCATTATAACAGCCTAACAATCAGTTAAAATAACAAAAATAGCAACTTCACTTTACCTACCCTAATACAAATTTCATACAGCCATAACACACATTTGACTTCAGTTGCAATCTAACAGTGGGTGCCTGCAGTTGCCTTTCTTTATCTACGTGACATGATGGCATAGACAGAAATTACTGGATTAGGAAATATTTCATTCCTGAAATGAAGTTAAAGGGTCAATGTCTAAAATGAGTCATTAGAGATCTCTACTAGGAGATTAAATATTATCTACCAACTGAAAACTAGTGATATAAAATACATAATTATTCTGCAGTATGTGATTACAGTATATTCTTCACATCACTTATTTCAGCTTTGTAAGTGGTACCATCCTTTTTACAAAGTAAAAACTACAAGAAGAGATACCTAAACCAGAAATATGCTACAAGGAGCAAACTCACAGTGGGATTACACTGGGGATTTTCCATCGAGAGGTTTCTGGTGTTGAAAAAGGGAGCATGCAGGGATCTTGCTTAAAACTCTGTAGTTAAAACAAACAAAAAAGATCAGAGAAGTAATAAAGATCTCAGTTCTCCTTTAAAGCAAAGCAAAAGAGTAGTTTCTCTCTAAAAAATTTATGAGGTAGAGGAAAAAAATATTACACGACATGTGACAAGCCTTCCTATAACCATATTTTGACATCATCATTTCAATTAAATAGTCCCACTAACTCTAAAAAGCATCTTAAAATGTAAAAAGGGGCATTATTTAATGTTGAGTGCATAAGAATCTCAGTGGGAAAGACACAGAGCCTGACTGCCTCCTAAAGTATACTGACTGTGGACAGGTACTACTGATACCATTTCAATGTTCAAAGTTGGAATGGTTTACCCTGTTGTCTCATTACTAACATGTGATAGACAGATGTAGATAGAAAGATGTAACATCAGCTGTTTATATCTCATGTCTCAGGCATTTCACTCATATCTCTGAACAGATTTATTATTTAGTTGCCTGTTAATAAAACCAGCAGCTTTACCAGTCAGTACTTTTTCCCCCAAGCTTTTGAACTCCGCTGAGATTTGGAGGCAATTAACATTCACCAGTAACAGAGCAATCAACACAGGGATATCTAATGGGACTGGACAGAATCCAAAAACAGGTATTAGGATAATAGAGAGTCACTGACATAAGGTTATGATGTTAATTTTGGAGGGGAGATCAACAGTGAGTTTTCAATAGCAGTGTCTGTGATTGCTGTCACATTAACATAACATTCTTTTCTATATGGCTGTCTTCTGAATCTGAAACGTGTTTAAAACTGAAAGCAGCTGACAACATGCAGAATTAACTCTCTATTGCCTATTGCTAAAATGCCTGCCCAACTAAATTACTTACACAATGGTTTCCAAATGCTTTTCTTCAATGAACAAATAAAAATAATAATTTTAAAAATACGAGGAATTACCAGTGGCTGTACATGATTCATTTATGACTGCTACATTCAGAGAGAGAGAGAGAGATCTAGTTAAGTCAAACATCTTCAGATTAAAGAGCCAGGGATATTCCTGGAAGCAGCAATCATAAGAGGTATGGCTGCTACCTAATCAGCTCTCTAACTAACCAGATTTAAGCTGCAGGTTGCATTTTTAGAAAGTTGGTCCCAAAAGGGAATCTGAAACACAGAGGTACACATATCACCTCCAAGGGCATATAGAAGGCAACCTCAAGTGAGCACTGGAGTGTGACAATCCTCAGAAGACTCATATCAAGCCCATGGGTACAGAATCAAAGAGGAAAGCTGAGGATACGCAAAGTCTCATCCCATTCCAAAACTTCCTGAAACAAGGCACAAGGTGGTTGCCTCCATCCACAGCCCAGAAACCTCTCCTGAGTTCAGATTTAAGCATATGTCTGCTGTGACAGCATCACTGCCAGCAGGCCATAGGTGACACCAGTGATGGATGAGTACTTTCCTTTGGAAGCTGTGTCACCGGGGAGGCAGGCACCCAGCATTTGGAGTGTCAGGAACTGCAATACAAAGGACAGTCTAATTCCATAGTACCGTGATTACTCTTAAGGGGCATTCTGGATCTTTCAGATGGATACTGTTGGGATTAAGTGGCCTTGAAGAGGAGTGAGTGCAGACCTACGCTTCCAGGTTCATTCTGACTGTGTATATGTCACAGAAGTTAAAAGACAAAACCAAGAAGCCCAAACCAGCAGTATTAAACAGAATTGTTATTTTTCACAGATTAGCAGGTTTGAGAAAAAGGCACCATACGAATGTAGCCTCTTCTACAAACATATGGCATTTGCTATCAGCACCATATGTAGCTTCTGTACTTAGTGAAAGAGCATCCATTCTCATAACATGTATGCTGTATTTATTAAGTTATGCTGTGCCTTCCATAAACATCCACTGTTTTTACAACGTTATGTTCTCTATACAAAAGCCACTAGAATTTGCCAAGTAAAAACTAATAAAAGAACGGAAAGGAACTCAGTGTTTGGCTTATAAGGCTCATTTCACTTTATCCTGCATCCAAATGCAGACATCAGGGGTGGGACACATCAGACATTTCACTCTGCCAGCAAACCAAGAGTAGCGTATATAAACTAACTAAAATGACAAAAATATTTAGCTTCTCACCATGAAAGGCTGGCACAATAGCATATAAAACATACAGATTACACAGCTTTACTCTCCTAGTCTGAAGGATCATTTAAAATTTGAAGACATTTACATGGCCTTAGACACACTTCCAATTGAAGCTGTCCATATTTTTACAAAGGCTGATTGTGCAGCCAGTTCACTGAAGGACCAGACTCCTAATGATAAATGATAATGGGAATTAAGATGACTTCTGGTCTTAATTAGAGCTGTGTTTTTACGACGGCCTAAGCTCCACTGAAGCTAACAGCCCCACGACTTCCCTGCTTGTTTTAGTCCATCTCAGCCTTGTAGACACTTCATTGCTATTCCCAACAGGAATCCCCCTGCCTCCTCTCCAGCCCTGCCACCCCACTATAAGCTGGACAAGAGGTGAGGCTTTTGTTCTTCCTGAAGCTCTGGAAACTGCCAGCAAGGATGGTTCTTTCCTTATGTGAAGGCATTTGCTGATCAACAAATACCCAACCTTACTGGCAGGTTTTGGAAACTCCACCAATATCACAGCATCACCCAGCTTCTTTCTTGGGAAACAGGGTAGTCTGATGTAAAAACACCGGAAAAATTCAGGTGCACAAAGCTGAGTTGTGCTAGGGACCCTTACATATGTGAGAAGGACACCCTTCAGGTCCCACAGCATCCTGTATCCCACTGGTCAGACAGCATGTTCTAGGTCAGACATTTCACACCTCTCATGACAATTTTCACTATCTCACCCATATCTTGTATCCTTTACTAAATGTGTCCTTTCTTGACTGAGACTTGAGCAAGAGAAATTGCTCAGATCCCCTTTTACTATCCACTGTTATTCCTCTCTCTTTACTGACCTACGTACCATCCAAAATTGGGGTTTAGTATTTCATGCTTCTGTGTTCCTCCTTTCTCCAAAAGGCCATTCCTATACTTGGAATCATTCTTGAATAGTTCTGTTTTGCAGCCACTCTTATGCAAAAAACAGAGCATTTAAACATAAATTATTCAAGAAGTGTCCAGAAAATACTGACTATTGTCAGCCTTGGGGAAAAAAAGTCACTTTAAATATACTCTGTCTTAATACTTTTCCACTGGCATCTGCTGCTGGTCTGAGACATGGTACTAGGTTTCAGACACCTTTGGTTTTGCAGTATTGGCTATTATGTACTTACATTAATCTCGACCACCAGCTTACCCAATATTGTGTTTTGAGCAGGGACTCAGGCTGCTCCAAGTCAGGCTATTGCACACAGGCTGCTTCCACAGCTCTGGAGGGGGGAATGTGTGATTTTTATTTTGTTCACACGGTAAAAAGTAAAATAACTACTCACTACCTATTTCTCTCTCTCTGCTGCAACAGTTAAATATTTTTCTATGACAGCCACAGAACTAGAAGATTAAAGAGCTAAGTGCAGCCATCCGATTCTTCAGCATGGTCCCGCCACACGTCTCAATCACTGGCTTCCCCCAAAGCCACAGTGGTGGAGATTAAAGTGCTTCTGGTCCATGGTAATCCAATCAGAGCTGGAAGGGCTTTAATCTCTGCCATTCTGTAGACAAAGATTTTGGCAAAATGCCTTCCTTATGGTATTTTGAATTCCACCTGGGTTGCAGTGCAGTCTCACTTTGACAGGGATTGGGGCTCTGTATCACACATCCCCCCAGAAGGGTGACAATTCCTGCCTTTTCCCTTAAATTAAAAAAGAAGACACACAACCACATATCCTTCTACATGGACAATAAAGTGTTCCCAAGTTGTATACAGGGAAGCAAAGCAAATTCTTCAGACAAAAGAATACTGAGAGAATGCACTTTGTAATATAAATTGGGGACAAAGGGATTTTTATTGTTCACAGTCCCAAAGGATACCATGCTTAGGTCAGTTGTCCCCTCCTGATACAAGGAAGGAAACCACCATAACCCAGCCACATGGAATGAGCCCATTTCTTTAAAATGGGGTGACAACCAATTGAAATTCTGGAGCAAAACCAAGTCTCCCCAGCCCAGGGAATTTGCATTATGCCCACAGGCTAGCACAAGACTGTTCAAATTCTGCCCTGTCATATAGATAGGATATGGCATGATCTTCCTTGAAATGTTAGATTTATGTACATCTGTTTGTGTCAACCACATTACTTATAAGCAGTGAAGGAAATTTTAGCCAGAAAGGCTGACACAGTCATCCTAAAAAAAAAAAATTTAAAAAAAAAAAATTTTTTTTTTTTCACTCAGATGGGTTTCTGCAGTATTCACTGTTTCACACTTTTTTTTTTTTTGGGTGGGAAACCACTGATGAGATAAAGGATTTTCACTGCAACCTTAATACTCACATATTATCACTGCCTTCACATATCACTCCCTTGGACTTATGCCTGTTCAGTGAGTAGGAAAGGATCACCATGCCTGCTTCTCACTACAGAAAGAGGAGCACAGAAGGAGCCTGTGGTTTTCATTACAGAGCAGTGGGGAAATCTGGGGAGGGAATCAAGAGGGGGGAAGAAAAAAGAAAAAAAACCTGAGAGAAAGAGAGATGAAGTAATGTTATTCTAAAGTCAATACATAAATCTTTAGCTGTACAACTCCCACTTGCATTAAAGGCATTTGCACAGCTAAAACATCATGCATCAAGTTGACAATATAGCCGTAAAGATGTGAAATCCAAAGGGGGGGGGTGTTATGGTTTGGGATTTCTTAAATTTATTTATTTGGAAAATAGGTTTTTAAATTTTTATAACAAAAGGTAAAAGCACGAACAAGAAGATGATTCCATTAAGCCCACACAGTTCGGGCCTGGACACCTAAAAGGATTTTTTCCATCTGGTAACTAAGTATGTGTCCCACCTGCTCTCTGGCAATGAGCTATTTGCAACATTTAGGCTAAATCTATAGTATTAATCAGGGGTTAAAAAATTCTTAGTCCCAAACCAACCCCCTTCACAAGGAACCTTGATGGCAGGGAGCCTAAGAGAAATAATCTAAGATGCCTTTGACTTTTCCACTGACACTTCCTAGTGAGGATACAATAGTTGGAACCTTCCCATGCAGCCCACAGTCTTTACACAAGTTGTGCATCCTCCTCAGACCAGCTATTTAAATTTAAGAAGATAGATTTATGTCCCCCAAGCCCAGCCCTGGTGGTAGGTAGGGCCTTTAAAGACAGAAGGACAGTGCTGTGCCTAGGCAAGTGGAGCTATAGTTGGGCTACAGAAATCAGAACTGGGATGCTCAGTGGGGCTCAGAAGAGCATGACAGCTGGGATGCTTGTTCCCACTGTCCATCTGGCTGACAGTTGATCCCCTGAACATTGTGCCAAACAGGTTGGCTACTGGCAGAGTGATCCCTTCAGAGCAGTAATTATTGAGTAACAAACACTGCGGAGAACTGGGTGTCATGTTTAACTACAGCACCACTGCTTCACAAGGTGCAGAGGAACATACTGTGCATATGAACACAGGCATGAGGACCTTTATTTCTCTGCAGAAGTGGAAGAGGAGATTTACCTCATCACATTTACTGGGAGCACTGTTACATCACAGGCTTAATATTAGCAACAGGTTGCCTGCACCAAAAGACCAAAACTGAGCTTTGTACTCTCCAAGAAAGCTGGGGCAACCCAAAGTTTCTAGGAAGATTTTAAAATCTGTGGTAGGTTATAATAATTTTCCGCTTTCAAGTTACCAAGTCAAGTTTTTGTTAAGTACCAAAAAGGCAGAAATATTGGTCAGCATTATGCTGGTCAGATCATCTAATGACCCACACAGCACTTGTACTTTTCTCAGCTGCTCTCCGCTTCTTGATTATCACTGCCATTAACCATTCCAAGAACAACTGCATCAATGAGCACATTTTTCTGATACGCCTCGAATGTCAGGCAGTATTTCCCTCACATCCAAGATCAGCAGATTTAAAAGCAACCAGGCCATGTCTCAATCCCACTGAAGCCAATGGAGTTACACCATTTGAACAACTGAGTCTCTCACCTTAAGTACTTAGACTACAGTGCAAGCCCGTCCCCAAAGCGTAATAGTACTCCTATACAATTTTCCTGCTGTCATCCAATGTACTGATACAAGTCTTTCACTGTGACATAAAAATCGACCACATCAGTGAACCAATACTGCTTGCCAAACTTTCAGCAATAATTTGCTCTAATCAATAATTTTCATGTAACATTAACGGGCACCCTTTGCCACTTTTATCTCCACAACTTCCATTATGCAATTTAGCCTATCAATTTACTTTAAAAAGAATGATAATATTTACTATAATGATGAAGAGCTTATTGACAATGAGGATTTTTCACCTAAGTCAATAAAATACAGATTACTGTTTAAAAATTAAAAGTTCAAAGGAATTGCTTAAGAAGCCAAGACTGTAATAGAAACTTATCAAAGCTAAATAAGCAATAAATAAGACAGTATGAAAACTGTCAGAGCAACTTAGCATCCCCATTCTATTTGTGCTTCATTTTATTAGCTAATCAAAGTGTCATATTATTTCTACTGGCATCTATTTACTGCCATGTAATTTTGATAAGGGCACCATCTGTATTTATAAAAGCATTATCTTAATAGCTGTCTAGCAATCTACAAACATAGGTGATATTTAACTTTTCTAAGGGGATCAATTTTAAACCAGGCAAAAGGACTGATATAAGTCAATATGCTCTGCTAACACACTGAGGGCCCTATCTGGATCTCCTGCTGCCGTGTGCCATTATAGCAGCCTTACACTTACACCAAGGAGGTGAATTTGTTTGACATGCTGTGCACTTTTCTTTGCTTTATTAAGATGTACAGCCATGAATTTTGCTTAGCAGGGCTTAGAGCTGCCCAGATTTTAAACCCTGGCAAAAAAGGAAATTGTCACAGAGAACTATTATGCCACAAAGAAAGTTGGTTTAAGTGATACCGCTAAGTTGGATTCTCTATGAATAAGGATTCTCTAGATAATTTAAGGTTACAATTTTTTATATGGTAAAAAGAGCTTTGTTCCCACCTTTTGCACTCTTATCAGTAGAATGAGGACATCCCAAATGCACCCCAGATCAAGTCTCTCTTATCCCAGAAGTGCCACAACCCCTCAGATGCCTACCTTCTCCTAGCTCCCAGCTCTCACACTTGACAGCAGGGCAACCCAGTTTCACAAAGGAAGAAGTTAAGTAACTTGTAACTAAAACCACGGGACAGGAGATGCTGATCTGATTCCCTCCTTCCAGAAGAGGACCCAGACCTCAGCTTCCCCAACTTCTGACTGAGTTTCCACACAACAGTACCAATATAGTTTTGAAGGTGCAGTGCATGGTACTTTCTGCTTTGGGTGGCCTCAGAGGAATGTAAGAGTCACATTGTGGGCCACTGTGGACAGCTTTGGTACCTTCAGCCTGACTCTTTCTGCCATCACACAGGGGCAACTCCCTGGCTGCTCAGCTCTGCACAGCACCTGGCGACACCAGCTGCAGGCTCATGGTTCCTTTGGCACCTTCCTGATAAGGCACTGCCAGCATTGTAGCTCAGAACTCTCTCTGAACATATCTTTCAAAAGACTTGGAACTATGGGCAGCAGAAGAACCTAAAACATCTCATTCTTAAGCAACCACTGAAGCACAGACTTTCTGCTTACATAGAACAAAGCATCTAAACTCTGAATCTCACACTAGATTTAGCTACAGAAGACTCTGGATTTTGCTTCTTAGTTCTAGCTCTAACCTTTCAGTAAATATGATGGTGAAATAGAAATTTCTGCAAGATTAAATCCTTTGGGATCTCAAATAAATACATTGTCTAAAAGCCATTGCCTAAAAGCACAGTTAGGGGGAAAAGAGAAGGAAAATGCAGTCCATGAACTACATGACGATTATGTGTCAAATATTCTTAGACTGATTTTAGTACAATAATTTCTAATACATTTCAGTGTTAATTGCCATCTCCTATTTGACATAATAATTATACATAACTGAATAACTATAAAATTGCTGCCTTATATTGCAAATTGGTAATTATAGAAGTAAATATTAACAACATGCCATATATAAAATAGTGATTTGTATACTGAAATGAATTAGAAATAATTGCAATATGTGATAATTAAAATTATGCAAACATTAGCTATCTAATTGTTAGGTCTTTTTTTCATTTAGATTCTCCTTTTAGAGGTCTAGATCATTACCTGAAAATTTTTTAAATGTATAACTCAGAGGCTTTTTTTAAAATGCAAGGGGCAATGAAGACAAGAAACGTGTCCTCATTGAGTCCAAATGGGTATTTGAGGCAATGCTCATATACACAGCTATGAAGAGAAAACCTTTAAGGAGATTTCCCCGGACAAAGAGGAATCCATTCCCTGCCCAATCTGCACGATGGGTCAGAACCGTTACAGCTCAGAATCCTGTAACCAGAATCAGTCATCGCAATTTGTAATGACGCCAACTTCAAAGACATCATCTTGCTACTGCGATCTCGTAAGACTTTTGTGGAGAAAGCTGCTTGAAAGGGGCCATGCAACATCCACCTCAGGCTGCAGCTGGCTTCTTGTGGGCCTGTCATCCTTTTACTGTGGCAGGACTTGGGTGTGCAATGATGGCTGTCCCCCCTCAGACCCTTACTCTCTTTCCAGGTTCTGTACCTCTTTCTTTTGTTCTGTGGTCTATGTGTCTCTTCCTAAGGCAAGACCTCTCTCTCTCTGTTGATCATCACAACATTTCCAAATACAGGTGTTTAACTTCAGATACAGGGCTTTGAAAACTCTAACCTTAGATTTCAGTTTAGGTGTATGTTTGGTAAAATGTCAACAACTGCAAACTGGAAGGTGCCAGATAGAAGTTGGGCCAAAGTTAAAAATTAATACCTACCTAAAAATGACAACATTCAAATGATGATGGTTATGTCCAGTACTGATGGGTACTAAAGATCTGTAATTCCCAGTACACTGGGAGTTAAAAGGACTGTTTAGATTCTAGCTTCCTCAGAGGGAAAATAGGACGAAATTCTGAACTGGTAAAAGTTTCCAGCTATTTGCAACTACTTCCTCCACAATTTTGTATCCTGCATCTTTGTCCTCTTCTCCTCTAATGCTCACCTCCTTCCTAACTTCATTTTCGCAGTGTTATAGAAGCCCTAGAGGAGAAGAGGGATTTGAGACATGAAAGTTGCTGTAGTGTGCAAGCAAGAAACAAATTAGGTTGCTAATATGATGTGATAACACTACATTTATCTGCTAAAGAACATCTTCAATATTAGTGTAAGACTGGAGCACTAATCAGAAAACAGTCCAGATACATTATCAGCAACAGAGCAGTGAAAGGGGACAGCCCCTTCATGAAACTGTTTTCTTGGATAAAGGGACTTTTAGTGCTGTAAATCTAACTCACACAAGTGGTCATACAGCCACAGGTACAATACTCATTATTAACTAAGTAAAGACTATGCACCAAATCAATTAAAAACAATTTTTAAAAGAAGGTACATAATGTAATTGCACCCAGGTACAGCTCTGCTCTAATTTATCTTCTGGCCACTTGCAAGGGATTTTACTTAGATGTTTAACCTAACATTCATTGCAAAGGGTAATTCTCATGAAATTGTTATGGCATCTCCTGTATCACTTAATGCAAACGCTTCAGTGCCTCAGCAATGGAGAGGAGCTTTTTCAATAAAGACACACATCACAGTGCAATATGAAGGCCCTCTTTGTTCAAGTTGTTCTAAAAGCAGCAAAATGTTTCACAGTAACGAGACATTCAGACTCTAACATATTTAGATGACAAATCACATTCCGAGTAGTGGATGTACATCGCATATCCATCATGAGGCAAGGAATATGGACTCCAGACATGTTTTGCATATAAAAACCTGTCCAGACTCATGAACTTGCACAGAAACACCAGACAGGAGCATGCTGGCACTATCAACTGATGTGCAGCATTAGGATATGCTTCTGGCATTAAAAAAAACAAACCTAAACTCTAAACACTTAGCTTCTGAATTCAGAATTAAGACACTTAAATAAGCAGCCCAGTCATTAATGGTCATGTAGCTGGTAGCTCTTGTTAACCATAGTATTTGTTTATGTGTACAGAGTGAATTAGCACGTACCAAAGCAAAGAAAGACCACATGTACTATATTCAAGCAGGGGCTAAGCTTTTGTAACCACCTATAAAATCAGCCAATGGTCAGCCAGTGGTCAGCCAATGAGAGGGGAATTGCTTCCTCGAGAAGACGATTGACCCCAAAAAGCAAGGTGAGAGCTGCAGGAAAAAGCCCTCACAGACTGTAGGATCCCACGACAAAAGACATCCACATTTCTGGGCAGTGGGTAGATGAAATGAAAAGGACCTGTATAGTTAAATGTCAAACCTGAGTCTGCTCTCATTCCTGCTTCAAAAATCCTTAGGTCCTATCACATAAGAATTACTGATTTTTCCGTTTGGCGCCACATGGGAATGCAGTAAGATGGGGCTGATAGCTTCCAAGGTTATGGGAGGTATACACACAACCACAGCTGGGGACAAAAGACATGCAGCTCCACTACCAACTCCTCTTCATGGGGAAGACCACAATATTTTTCAGGAAACAAAGGTTTCGCTATTGTAATCTGCTGTACACATGAAGAGGTTTCCTGAACAACAGCACAACATCCCACTTGGCTTGGACTTCCACTCTGGGCTGTTTAGCAGGGGTTGGGAGGAGGCAAAAGAAAAGGGAGAAGAGGCACAACATCAACTTTCAGGCCTGGGTACTGATTTCCCTCACCAGAGCCCTGATGAAACAGCACTCTGAAAGAGCACCTCAGTGACAGGCAGCAGAGGGGGTTTCAAGGCAATCTTGCTGATACCTGCACATACATTTTCTCCATCTGTCAATTTTCTCTGGAGAAGGAGATAGTCTGTTCCCTTGCTCCAGTACTCCTCATTATTAAAAGCAACCAGGGTGGGTTTTGTTTGGTTTGATTTTAATTAAGACCGCTACCAGTAATGCTGTCCATCATCTCAGAAAATGGCTTAGGAGGACATCTACTTCCTTTCACAGTTATTTTTCACCTTTACTCTTTTGCTGAATGTATAAAACATCACAGTGGGTATGGATTCCCATATTTACAGAATACCGATGTAAGCAGCTATAAATCTTTTTATTTAGAAGCTCTCTCTTCAGGTTACCATTACCATCCATCTGACTAATAAATGTACTTATAAATGTGCATGTTTTCACATCTCTCTCACCAATATGGTGTCACTGTGCTTGCTAATCATGATACAATTATTCAAGACCAGCAAGTCTGTGCTTTCTTCCTTGGCACAAAGAGCTCTGTGCCTGTTATCCAGCTTGGGGAGGGGGGTTTAACCAAAAATGCTCTTACATTTTTTCATTCTCTTGACACAAGTGAAATGGTTATTTTACAAGGAAGATTAGAACACGTTAATCTGTTTGGTAAAAAATAAACCCCAAACACAGACTCATAATATAAATATTACCCTACTAAGGAAAAGACATTTATGGTCATGTTTGCACAGTCCAAATACCAACTCATGAGTAATTTGAAATCATTACCAATCCTTAGTTTGTACAATGGAGTAAGTAAAAACGTTAATTTAAATATCTTTCCACACAGAAAAACTCTACTGACATCAGCATATTACCAAAACCAATTTTCTTACATCAACTCACATCTTCCCCTAATTCTGTAGCATAGCTCTTGGGAGTTGCTACAAGGTCTGCGTAAACTGAAAACCTAAATAACATTATGACGGCTGTTACAGAACTAATTTATAATCTAATGCCCTAGTTGAATTTAATATCCTACTTATTTATTCAAGCAAAATATCTGGAAAAGATATGTCACATCATAATGTAGTTGTTAGGAAAATGGGAAAAATAAAGAGGAACTTTAAGTTCGCATAATAATAATAATCAGTAGGGACAGGTACAAGCAGGAACTGTTGCCTGCCCATCACATAAACAAAAGTTACAGTGCCTTAGTAATTGGACTGTTTGTTTCAGAATTAAATTATTACCAAATCTAGTATTTTACATTAGCTGTGCAAGCTGAAAGTGATCCTTCTATTAATGCTATTAGTTCCACAGTACAGCAGCAGGTGGACAAACTGCTGCCTCCTTGCCAGGCACCTTTAAGAACTCCTTTCTTTAACTGAACTGAAGAATTGAACTTTATAGCAGTATTTGTGAACATGCCATTTTAATATAAACACAGTCATACATGCATCGTAACTTTCAAGTTAATGAAAATAGACTACCTCAGTGAATATCAAATTTACCTCTTAATTTGCCTTTTCTAAGCCCTTCCAAGTGAATACATCTCTGAAATATAGTTTTGTAAAAATATTTAGAATCACAGCAGGAGAGAAAACAAATAGGTTAAAATCATTCACAAAACATTTTGCTATTGAAGTGTCACTGCTGGATAAGCCCTGTTAGCTATTCTAGCAAAAACAGCAATTTATAAAAACTTAGTAGACCTGAATAGCATATTTATATGCCAGAGCTGAATGCCCAGAAAAAGGAGAGCATCCGTTCTTAGCCAACCTAATACCCACTGTGGAGGCCTGCATAAATCATATTACAGTAAGTACATAACCTATTGCTTGACTTGAGTTGTGCTGCAGTCCAAGCTTTCAGCCTCCACCTGGCAATGAGCACACCAGAGACAGTCACTGACCATCATGCTCCAGTGACTGCCAGGGGGCATCAGTGGCACACACCACAAAAAAAGTTTTTATATATATATGTGTGTGTATATACACACACATAGAAACTATAGATATGTTGATTTAACCCTGTTGAGTAATCAAATTCTTTCACTTAGACACACAATTCACTCTAGATGAAAGTTGTACTGAGGCTGCTATGAGTGTCATTATCTCATGCACACCATTTGTTTCTGTGTGCTTAGGTGCACTCAGTCACAAAGTAGGTGAAATTCCCCTGTCTGGAAGTCCAGGCCACAGAGACAGAAACTGGTCAACTCTGCTACCCTTGATGGTGTCACTGTGTTAGAGAGCACAGGATATGCCTGGTTGAATTTAAAAATCACACCTCGCTTGCAATAGTATTTACTCTAAATAAAAACTCTCAAAAGAAGATGAAAGGCTGCTGTCCAAGATGAGACAGCGACAATTAGGTAAGTCTTCTTCACTTTTCTCCAAAAACCTGCAGTTCCTTATCAGAAATACACACTCCACAGAATCACCGATTAGGGAGATGCTACCTCCTACTCCCCATGAATATGTCCCTAAGGTTTCTCTTAAAAACTAGCTTGTTATCTTCCTTCAGGAGGTCAAAGGTTTGTCCCATACTTGCCCTCCTATGATGTTCCCTCACATCCTCCACCAGCCCCTGAAGGTCACAGGCCCCATGCTGCGGCCTCCTTGAAGCCAGGCAGTAACCAGCCCCATGGCAGCAGGAGCTCCCCTCTGCCTCTCCTGTGCTTGCATACCCTGTGGCAGGTTTTGTGTTAGCTAAGAAAAGAAACAGGAGGCCAAAGAGCTTGGTCTGCAGGAACATAGCAATCACGCAATGGAGGCGAGGGCAAGGGTGCAAAGAAGTCCAACAACCACCACCACTGCTCTTCTCTAATTCAATACCCCAGAGGACTCTTCCCCTGGAGGAGTTGGACTCTGACAGCCTCATCCTCTTCCCATATCTTCTGTACTGCTTCAGAGTCAGCAACGCAAAAAAGAAAAGTCTGTCTAAATACATCCAGGAGAGTAGCAGAGCACTGACAAGGACAGGCTTTGCACTCCCACCATCTCTCAGGGAGGTAACATTGCAACATTCCAAGCGGACTACCCAAAAGTGTTTCTAGACATCTCACTATTTTACCTGCTTTACTCACTCTAAAAATACATATCTGAGGGGGAGGGGGGGGGGGGGGGGGAATGTAGTGTGATATTAACTTCCCTTATACTTACTAAAACCCAACATTATGCATGGACTCCATTTGAGTCCAGTTAGCCATATCAGACTTGACGAAAAGTCTTTTTCCATCAGCATTATAAAAATAATGCTCAGATTATTAAATTACTAGACATACTAGAGAAGTAACAAACATATCTGGGGAAATGGGGGTAAAAGCGGAGAGTGGGAAGAGTCTTTTTTTGTTTATTTTGTGTTTCCTCACCATCTTTCTGCTGTTTGCATTTCTGAAGTCTACCACAGCAGAAGTAGTCCCGAGCACACGTTAAATAATTATACGGGGAATACCCATAAGCTGCCTTCAGGCAACTTTAAATTCTTTTTTTCACCACAGGTACAGCACAGGAGGGACCCATAAAATGGAAGATCCCCAGTTCTTGGCTCTTCAGGCAAGCAGTAAACTTCCCCCGGCCGTGCACAGCATGAAGGTTTCTCTTCTTTCTTTCGTCAAAAGGCTAAAACCTGTCTACATTTTTCTCCACTGATCCTTCACTAGGGGAAATGATTTTGGACAGCAGCATGGCCAGCTGCTCTTAATTATAAATCAGGTCTCCAGCATATGTGCACAGTACAAAGGGCCACTCTAACAGTCGGGGAGATAAAGCTGTACAGGCGAGCCAGCCCTCCCAGGAGCAAATAGTGGCATATGAGTTGAAGGGGTTCAGTTCTGCACCCACAAAGCCAGCCCTTGATGAGCTCAGCTCCTGCACCCTTGTCAGTCCTTCCCCCAGGAAATGCTTCCAAACTGAGAACTGCTGGAGGAGAGTTGGGCTCAAAACCTTCACTGCCTTACCATTTCCTTGCCAGCTTTCTGTTATTTGATTTTAAGACATTCATTAATACCCAGATTTGCTAGGGTTTTTCTTTTAAGCAAAACAAACAGGCAAATATGGCCCAAGGACCAAATGCATCCCATGAAGTTCTACACTATGGCCTGAGGCCACTCTCTTCTACTGTCTCTCAACTCTTTCAAATATTGAAGGATTGCAGAAAGGCAGGAAAGGAACCTCAGGAGAACATCTTGCCCAATCCCTTGCACCAACATACCAATCACAGCACTATTTCAGCAGAGAAGCAGCTGGTAATAACAGAGTCCAGGTTTTTCATCCATGGGTGCCTCAGGCACTAATACTCGTGGTTCGGACTCCAGTCAATCAGATTGATTTACAGTAAGTGGTACTGAGGGCCACGGAACTCCCACTGGAGGTAATGGATTGCCTCAAAATCCTACCGCATCTTTAGATTTTTACATGTGGACTTACAAAAGAATTTAGTCAATGAGCTTGAGTTCACAGCTGAAATCACTTCTATTTTACTTTATGAACATTTTTTCTTTTATGACCATTTTCACTCCTTTTACTTTTCTTCTCCCCCAGTGGCTGATAAGTTTAAAAGTCTGTAACATTTTTAAGAGGAAGATTTTGATACCATCTATTGTACTCTTGTACACCTGTGTCTAAGTTCCAAAAATTAGCAGGTTTTTTATTAGCAGTTTGTTATCCTTTTTATATCTCAGGATTTTTTTCACCCTCTAGCCTTAGAAGCAGACATGAATGCAAACTCGAGGCACACTCCTTTTTGTTAGCAATATGGCCATGCAATGCCTACAGTCAAAAAATAAGCATACATTTAGATGAGGAACAAAATAAAGGAAACTGCAGCAGAGAGTGTAAGATACAGCAGGAAAGATAGCCAAAGGGAAAAGGGCAGAGAACACCACAAAATGAAGAAAGGATGCGATACTCTTGATACCTAATAAGCATTCACAGCTAAATGGCAAGCAGAAAGCACTGGCTACTGCAGCTGAGGTTCTAGCTTGGTAAGTAGTGTGTTCGCTCCATATGTTAAGCAAGCACCAACCTATGCCATCTGTTTCTTGTGTCTGTGGTAAAGGGAGCCAAAACGTACCTGATTTCTCACACCTGCTCTCAATCCCCTGTCCCTCCCCAGACAGGAAACACCTACGAAGAAAATAAAGCACTTCTCCTCAGGGGACATAAACCTCTGGAGCACATGTGTGTCTGTGCTTATGTCTTGGGTAGCAAGGGGAAGAGTTCATCCCCCTGAATTGCATAACGTGCCAGAAAAATGTATGACATCTTCTAATAACTACAGGGCAGATTTTCCAAGTCAGGCATGTGCAATGGGGCTGGCCTAACTTAGGCATGCAAATAGCAGATGTGCATGCACAGATATCTGCACATGCACACACAGATAATTAGTATTTCAAAACTCTGATGGTACTGGGGCACAGGTTTATCTTCAAAAGTCGACTCTCACTTGTGGAATTTTACATGCTGATAGCATGGAAAAGATGTTCATTTATGTTATTCAGCTACAGTCTAGTATTCAGCTGGAATTCAACACAGTTACCTAAAGCAAAAATGACCTAATCTTTCAGAAGAAGTAGGAGCAATGTATGCTAAGGAAAAGATTTCAATCAATCTCTGGCCACTATATTAACAACACTGCTGTTTATATGACATCCCACCAAAAAACAATCTCAAGAATTATTATTTTTAGTATTTGAGAATTAGATCACAAAAGAGGGCAATTTAAGTGACACACAAACTCTTTTATAAACATGCAGTGACAAGTAAGATTGCTATACATGGGCAAATATGAGAAGTGAAATGAAAGAGCATGAAAATAACAGAACTGAGATGCACAGTTGTACAAAGGGTAGATGAGTCCCTACATCTTTGGTCCTGTGATAGTTTGGCTGCCATTGGCTGATCTCACCAGAAACTGAGGAAAGCAAATGATGAAAAAAAAAAAAGGTAACAATGAAAGGATCCTCAAAGCTGCTGAGAAAGGAATAACAGATTTGGGCTCTGACCTGACACAGTCATGGAGCCAAGGTCTTTTTGAAAATCTTTATTTAGAAATCTAAAGATGTGACCTGATTTCAAAAAGTACTGAGCATCTAAAAGATCCCACTGACTTCAGCATAAGTAACTGTAAGAACACAGCATATCCTTTCAATTGCTAGCAATTTCATGAAGCATGTTTGTCACCTATGAGATCAGTGGGATGTGTAGGTACTAAATATCTCACAAGATCAAGTCCATCTAGCCAGGAAATAAACCAATTACTACATGATATACCCTTTGTTTCTCAATGTAGATCAAAATAAAACCAAAATTACAACTTTGCTCAATGAATGGTACTGACTTGTGAAGCTTTAATGCCATCTAATATATGAATAGTCAATACATTTACACACACAACATGCATCCCTTAAACTCTCCACAGTAACCTTCATGCACTTTCATTGTTTGAACATTTTCTAAGGTTTTTCTTCATTAATACTGTAGGCTGTTCTGAATCTCAGGACCGCACAGCTCAGGTCAAGAGTTTTGGAACAGATAAATGAATGAGCAAATCCAGTTTGATTGAAATAAGAAATTTATTTTTTCCCTGAAGGAGAACAATGTGGACTCTTCTCAGAATCAGAAATATTTTCTGTAAGAATCCTAGACCACTTTTATTCTTTTTTTTGAATTTGTGTACCTATACCGTTTAAAACAAACATCTTGGTATATTCATATTCACCAATGGTTGCTGTTCTCAAGGGGAAGAAATCCATTGACAAAGCACTAACAAGATACTGTTATCCCAAAATGCAAGTCAGCTTGAATACTTAAATGGCCTGATACCATCTGACCACTCTGGAATCAGCTTTTTGTATTAAGCTGACACCTTTTACTGAACTTCCCTGTTCTATAAAACCTTTCTAATTCTGCACCACTGATCTGCTACAGAAAAGACTCCTACATCTGTCTTAACAAAGCCTTGTGGTGGTGTGCTTTAATTAAAAGTTCATGGGAAATGTAACACTTATTTTAAATGCTGCAAATACTCAAACAACCACAACTAGAATCGAACAGGCTCACCTGTACCCGTGGCACATGGATGCCAGGGAGAAGCAGAGCCTCACATCCCGCATGACCAGGCTTAGCTCCAGCCACAACGACGGACATGGTCACTTTAAGATTACTGTCCACTCTACTACTTTCAAAAGAACTATTTAATTCTAACAATCTTTGATTTATTCTTTCAAATTGTAGCTATTATAAATTTTAATGCCTCTCTCTTATTTTGGTCAATTCCCAGATCCCTTCGTAGACAAACATTTTAACCTTAAGGTAGTTCTTACTGGAAAGAGCATTTACCACTCTTCTGCCATCTGTTCAAGTCTACCAACACACAGGATATATATTATTCAATGCTGAATTTGCTGACACAATAATCTCCGCAATTTGTAAGAACTTGAGAGAAGACTGAATACATAACTGTACCTTGATATCAAGTCTTGAAGTACAGACACAATTACTGAATGTGCCAGTACAAAGCTTTTTCTCATTCAGACAAATGCAAACTTCTGTCAAATTTCACTGCTAATAATGTTTAGGAATAATTCACATATTTTCAGAGAAAGGTATCTAACTAAGTAAAGGTAGTTCTGCTTGCCAGTATCAAACTGTGACACAGGTATTTGAGAGCTGCCTCATGTACGCTAATGAATGAAATCCCTTTTCATCATTTTGTTTTGCCATGATGTGTTTTCAAATAACAAATGCATTTATAGCCAAATACTTGTCCTTAGCTCTTTGATACAAGCTACCCCTCACTTAAAGGTTCGCAAACTAACATATCTCCTACAATTTTAAAACTCTGTTTTCACACACACAAAAGAGATTGAGAATTGTTCCTACACTTTTAAAAGCAGCTGGTGAATGACATGCAGTGTACTCTCTCCTGCTACATGGAATCACAGAGTTACGAGCAATGCAATTAGTCAAAAGCATATATTCATTCTTATTTTCCATTATTCTGTAGGCAGAATAGGGTCTCCAAAATTTTCATTAGCATTATCAGCTAAAAATGATGGTACACTGTCAAAGTTTAAATCACATTATTTTAGTATCTTTGTTTCTTTTTCCCAGTATTCTCTTTTTGCTTATATTCCTGTATTGAAAAATAACTATATTAAATTATATAGTAAAGAAACTATCACAAACGTTTTGCCATTTTCACGGTTTGAGGCACCAGTGGTCTTAAACAAAAATACATGCCTTCAACCAAATCTTTGCTTTCCCAACTGAAAGAAAAATGATTGCTGGCACTACTTACAGTTTTTCTCCTATGAAGACATGTCACTGTAGTCATAGGTGAGGTTTGGCAAACAATATTGCATGCGGTTACAATCAAAAGTTTTATATACCCAAACTAACTTCTCTGTACTTTAGTTACCTGAGTCACTCCTGCACATGCAGGACATGGAATTTAAAAATAAATCTATCAGTTTTTAAACAGAAAAATTATTAGACTCTGACAATACTCCTGCTCTGTGAAACTCTATGCTGGGCCAATAAACTCCATGTTGTGCCTTGTAAAGCCAGTGTTAAGCTTACAGTAAGTAAACCCTTAATATAAAAAATGTGAAATACATATCAATCCTAGATGCAATTCTTAGCAGCCTACAGCTATTAGAGAAACACCTTCCAAATACATAATTTGGGATTTCAGTAGAAAATTAAGGACATTTTAGCATATGTATTTGATATGGGAATTAGTAGAGAAAGTATTTCAAAAGCACTGCAGACATGGAAAAAAGGGCTGGTTTGGGGATCAAATACATATGATTTGGTTTATAAACCATTAGAAGGTTCACTGAAAGGCATTAAAGAGTTTGAATGCAGCAACTTAGAGTTTCCTGCATTTATATTACTACTCCTAATACTTCCCCACATTTATTTCCATTCCTCTGGACAAATTCTTTAGCTTTCAAAACCATCTAGCTGGAGTACCCAACAGTGATGTCCACAACAAGCTATTTATTTGTTTGGGGTTTCTGTTGTGGGTTTCTTTAAAGGAGTCTTCCACTGCTTAGTTCCTTATTTCTGCTCTGAAACTCTTGCTGATCTGGATCCAACACTTGGAGAGCACCAGTTTTGCTTTCCAGTCTGAGCACAGTTAAGTGAAGTCTCCCTTTACAAACCTTTTTGTAGCTCAGCACAGCACATCAAAGCTGGAGCAAGAATCCAGCACTACTTTTATGCTGCTGAGCTTACAATAAAAATTTCAGAGAACAAATGTAATGTATGTAGAAACTTCAGGCCCTGTCAGAAGATGGCTTACCACTGTGTTTCAAAGCGTATCTGCACACAATACTCACTGAAACCTCTGCAATAAAATGCATTTATATGTACAAGCATTTACTATTAACAATATCTCTAGTAAACCTTTCCACAAATTTTCCTTCATTTCATGCAGATCCTTTTATGTAGTTTAACAAATGGAAGGGCAGAGGTTTTAATAGGCAAGATCTCAGACAGGAATGCCTATCACAAATTTTTTCAACCATGTAAGCTGAGGCACTTCTAGGACAACAAAAAAATACAACTTTTGGGAGCCTGCACGTTTATACAGAACCATAGATTCAACCCCCCTGCAATGAGCAGGGACATCTTCAACTAGCTCAGGTTGCTCAAACCCCCATCCAACCTGATCTGGAATGTTTCCAGGGATGGGGCAACCTGGGCACTCTGGGCAACCTGTTCCAGTATTTTACCTCACTCATCATAAAAAATTTCTTCCTTACGCCTATAGTCTCAACGTCCCCTCTTTTAGTTTAAAACCATCACCCCTTGTCTTTTTGAAGGGAAGATGCAGGAAGCTGGGAGGACAGCAGCCCCCTCTGTTGTAGTCAGGAATAGTGGTAAGGAGGGAGCATATCCATTCCAACCTCCGAGTTTATTCCCCTCTGCTTCAGTTTCAGTTTGCCCTAACAGATGTGTGAGGTGGGTCAGGAGGGAGAAATAGTGCAGAAGGCAGACTAATGGGAAAGCACCTTAGGACTAGGAGAGCTGCACCTCCCCATGGTCAGATTGGGATCTCTCCCTGGGCTGGGGGCTTGGCATCATCTCACATGAGCTCATCTGCAGTCCAGTTCATCTGACTCTAAAAATGCTACAGCTGACAAAGCTGTTTATGGTAAACAGCACAGAAGTGAAAGGAACTGATATTTTAACTGGTGGGCCACATTCTCACCACATTCTACATCAGGTGTGTGCATCCAAAATGCAACAGATTCCACATATCTGCTAAAAGGAATAATACACATAAGCCCCATCAATTGCAAAGTCAAAAGGAGTTCTTCTACCTCTGCTTTTACAGCCTACTCACAAGGCTAAGTACAAAATCCCACACTAAGGGACATCCTGTGGATTTGTAACATCTCTGGGGACAACATATTCACAGGCCAATGAGCACATTAAGTTCATCCATATGTAGGTTTTTTCCCATCTGTGGTGGATACAGTATAGATAATAATCTCAATTTAATAAGTAAGCCAGATATAATTTGAAACTTGATAAATGCCACTCGACCCATGGCACTGATTGAGCCACTTTCACCATGATTAATTCCCTGAAAGCCCAGCACACAAGAGAACACCCAGCAGAGAATCACAGATGTGTGCCAAAAAAGGAGCTTGGAACCCTCCAGGAAGATCATGAGCCATAACAGTTTTCCAGTGCTATACACTCTACTGCAAGAACTCCTTAAAGATGTCTGTGTACACCACACACACTTCTCTTTGGCTAAGCAGCAATTATCATAATCAGGGAAACCAAGGCCTCCGCCTTCATTGCTTGGGGTACAAAATACATGCACTGTATGTGGTAACTTTAGCTATTTTATATTTATTAAATTTTACTTGAAATGTTTATGTCTCAGAATAAAACCATACCAGCAGTGAGCACATGGATTCAGTAACAGGCTTCTGTTTCTGATGTCCTGCACAAGTCATTGTCCTTTAAAATGGGAATAACTACACTTCCTTCCTTGACAACTGCAATATAAAAATAAAACCATTAGCACACTGACAAGTCAAACTGTACAGTGATGAATAAATACCTGGATAAATACGTCAATTCCAGTAGGATGCTTCCCCCCTTTCATCATTCTTAGATGATGAAAGGTAAGTAAGGAATCTGCCCAGGCTTTCCTTCTACCATTATTTCCTACCGCTTCTACCATTAATCTCTGCTCAAAACTAAGTGATTCCAGCTTTTTAATTTTTCTATATTGGAATTCTTCCACAGATCTAGATACTTATAAAATGTATTTTCATTTTTGCTATACAGTTATTTTGAAGCACACATTTATGCTTAAAACTTCTGTTTTACATCATTATCAGCAGAGATCAGCACACTTCCTGCAGGAACATACCAATTAAACATAAACAACTGATGAACAGCATACATACACCCTCTGTTTCCTTTTCACATACGGCATTGCTGTGTATTTCACACACAAAGTTTGCCACATAAAGCCTACTCAAATGCCATCCTTCTAGCAAAAGGTTGCTTATTTCACAAAATGCTCTGGTAATTACTTGGGTTTATCTTCCAGCTATAACAAAATTAGTAGAAATTTCTCTCCCAGACTGGATAATCAGAATATGTCGTGTAGGAAAGGTCAATAAAGGTCAGCACAGAGTCATAATTTAGGGTTAAAAAAGAACAAATACTGAAAAGTCTTGCCTGCCAGGGACTGTTCAGTACCTACAGATCTGGAGAGAAAAAAAAGTGGCAATCCTCTAAACCTTCAACGTTTACAAATTCCATTTTGCATTAACTTTAATGTCTTCAGTACAAAACAGTACTGAACATTAAGCTTTTGTGTCTGTGAAAAAGCTCTCTGACCCATGTGGCACTCAGGCTGTATCACTGAAAATATATGTGCTCCTGAGTTGGTTATCATCTGTATTTGATAACTAACTTCACAACAGACTCCCTGATTTATGCATGCACACACATACAAATTTATATACACACATGCATATGTGTACCTCTGTATGCATACACATATTTTTGCACATATAAAGAAGTATGCAAGGAAATACCTACTGAAATCTTCACTCCAGGTCTTGAAATATTTAGCCCTTACAGGCTTGGATATCCATCACTTGAAACTGCATATTTACACATTAAATAATACAATTAAAAATTGTTTATGAAATAATTGTTCATTAGTAAACCAGGGGAAGTCTGAAATTATGACTATTTGAGGCCAACCAATGGACAAGGATGAAATCTGTGGTTTGTGAGTACTCCAGAGCAGCTCAAGGCTGCTTCGAAAATACAACACATTTTATGCTTCTCATTGAAATACTTTTTGTTCATATTCAATGCAGCAAGTCTCACACTCAGTTTAATTTGGGGTTTTGTCAATTTAGGGTATCTTATGCACTGTTATTATTTATAGTTTCATCTATTTATTGAATAAATAAATTCAACTTCTACGAAGTTCATATCAGAAATCACTGAGGTTTCATGAAGTACACTTGGAAAACATATAGATTTTTATTTGAATTAAAACTTAAAAACCTGAAGACAGGAGCTATAAAACTGCTTTTCTATTTTCAGGAACTATTTGTGGATTTTCAAAAATCTGTATCCATTTTCTGTGGTTTTCATGTACACAATCCCTTAAAATAATCCCAATGAAACAATCCTTCTTGATAGCATGCTACTGATACATATAAGGTCTACTCAGTTTCCACTTTAGAAACCACAGAACCATGTTTCTATTTTATATTCTTGAATCAACTTAAGACTGAAGACTCATAAAAACCCGACTTCTTAATTTATTCATCAGTTCAAAGAAAAAAAGCTGGTGGTAGAATAATTAATAGTTGTTATATGTGATACACTATAAAAAGCTTGAATTCATGAGTACATAACACTTGAGTATACCAAAAATATGATCTGAATCATACCCCTTCCCAAATGCTGCAATAGGACAGTGCACAACTACTGTTCTAACACACTTAAGAGTACCAGTAGGAATGGGTAGACTCTAGCTTCAAAGAGAAAGAACTTCAGCCAAGAGGCTGCCTAATCATTTTGGGTTAAGTAGAATTCTAAAAAAGCAGCAGGAAAATTGCAGCATAAGGCATGTAACAATATAAAAACCAAGTTGTTACCTATTGCTTTTAACATTAATGATGAAGCAATGGCTTCATAGAATCATAGAATTATTAAGGTTGGAAAAGACCTCTAAGACCATCGAGTCAAACTATTAACCCAGCATCACCATGTTCACTACTAAACCATATCCCCCACGTGCCACATCCACATACCTTTAGAACACTTCCAGATTCCACCACTTCCCTGATCACCCTTTCGGTGAGAAAAAAATTTTAATATCAAATCTCAACTCCCACCTGGTGCAAATTGAGGGATTTTCCTCTTGTCCTATCACTTGTTACCTGGGAGAAAAGACTGATCCCCTCCTTACTACCATCTCCTCTCAGGCAAGCCAGAGAGAGCAATAAGGCCCCTCCTGAACCTCCTTTTCTCCAGGCTAAACAACCTCAGCTCCCTCAGCTGCTCCTCATGAGACTTGTGCTCCAGACTCTTCCCCCAGCTTTGCTGCCTCTGCGCTGTTGCATCAGCAGCTCAATATCTTTCTTACTGTGAGGGGCCCAAAACTGAACACAGGATTCGAGGTGCAGCCTCACCAGTGCCGAGTACAGGGGGATGATCACCAGAAAAAACTAGAATTGTATTATGCCATTATGCTCCCATCTTTTCAATCAGGAACAGACAACCTCAGATATAGCTCCACTCACCACCACTCCCTGGGCCATCCTGCACCTGTCCAAGCCATGAGCAGCCACATTCCCCAGGAGAATGCCATGAGAAATGGTGTCAAGACTTTATGAAAGTCCAGCCAGACAACATCCACAGTCTTTCCCTCATCCACTAATTCGGTCACCTTGTCACAGAAGGAGACCAGGTTGGTCAAGTAGGACCCACCTTTCATGAACCCATGCTGGTTGGGCCTGATGCTGGGGCTGTCCTCAACATGCTGAGTGATGATACTTTCCATACAAAGTGAGCAAGATACATGTCGTGAAAATAAATTGCAAAAGAAATTTATGAAAATATAATTTTAATTTTATGGCCAAGAAAGTGTTCTAGCTGAAAGGTTAAAAAGTTATTTTGAGGTGGGCAAGGAAAGAGGCACTGCTCATAGAAATTAGCTGCTGCAGAGAGTGTCTAAATGGAAGAATTATCAATCCAGATCATGATGTGGCAGTTTCTAATGAGAAAGGCAAGATGCAAAAATAACATCTCAGTACAACTATTAAGCTGGAATAGATGCTGTTTACTGTATTAATGTTGCCTCTCCTGGTGTAAAAAAACAAACCCAGAATTGTAATAGGCCATCGCGCTCCCATCTTTTCAATTACAGAGATAGAACAATCTCAGATTCCAAAGCTAACTACAAATCAAAATTGTGTTATGTTATCTACTGAGACACAAATGGAAAATAAATACTGTTAACTGTCACTTTCCATTAGGTAACAGAAATTCAATTACATTTCAAACAAGCCTCCATGTCAACAGAATAAATCTGTTTCATAAATGAGCAGGTAACCATTTTTTATTCTAACTTCTCAAAGGGAAAAAATCAATTTTAATCACAATTGTTCATTTTTTCCCATATTAATGTTTTGGAGCAAAGTACATCATCTGACCTAATAAATACCATTGTATAGCACTTAGGTTTAGCAAAAAGGGGAGAGAAATGGTGTTATAAAGAATTATGAAATTCATCTGCTGATACATTGTACTGTTTAGGCACTGAAGACTCACGCTGCCCAACCAACCTATGGACCACCAGCTTTCCTAGCCTTCCTACCCAAGTAAGCATCAGTAACTACTGCATCAAGAGTTTATCACACTGTATCAGCCACTGTAAAAAGAAATGTGTTTTATCAGGAGCCTTCAAGAGATTGAGGCAAATAGCAAAAAAGCTTTTCAGAAAGAAAGGGCCCCACTGTCCTCTTAGATAGGGACAAAAATATATATGAGTAGGATGAAACATTCTTCAGAAATATAGGACTTACATGGATTCAACAGTATCTTCTCATTTGAGACACTTCCAGGGCAGGGATAGGAAATGAAGAACTCTGAAATCTATATTTCAAATCCTTTTGTAAATCTTTACAGCAGATCACTGAAATAACAATCCTGTTTTACTTGCACAAGAGCCCCAGTTTGACAGAAGCCTGCCCCGACGCAGAGCAGAAGGAAGATTTGGCATTGGAGTCTTAAGCACCAGAACCACCTCTCTTTTCTAAACACAAGAGGCTAAAAAAACCAGCTTGATAAAAAGAGCAAGACCACTGTGACTCCAACTTCACATCTTGTCCTCCCCATGAAGACAAGAAGAACAAACCCATCATTGCTTGATGTGGGAAAATACTGGCCCTGCACTGCCCTTCGATTCAGAGGGGAGGCCAGAGCTGCAATTCAAATGTGTTTGGCAGCCAGAGGTGCCTACAAACAGTATCAGTTGCAATAGACACAATGGACATTCTCAGCTACACAACTGCCAAACGGTCCAAGTGTCACATTAGGTTAGAGAGCAAAGAAAAATATTCAATATTTATTTCTTTCTAAGGAAACTCACTGTGGAGCTCACAGAAGTCACAAAATACGTGTTTCCTGTAAAACAGCGGAACTGGTTCAGGAAGTGAGATTAAGCCATTAAGTAGCAGTGGTCAGTGTGTAATTAAATTGGATCCCTCTTGGGGTCATCACATCAACAGATAGTGCATTAAACTTGAAGGAGACGTTTGGGTTTTTTCCTAAATGAGAAAATTAGGTTTAGAGCCTAAAGGGAAGATCTAGGAAACCAAAATCCATAGAAATCTACTAAAAAATACCTTAGTAGCATCATGGGAAACTTACATATATATATTTTAAAAGTAAAAAGTCAAGAACAAAATAGTATTGCTAAATAATAAAGCACAAAAAGAAAAAAAAAGTTAATGAGAAGAGAAGCCAATAGGCAAATCAAAACTTATCATACAAAGTGTAAAACCTGAGATTACAAGGGTGAACAAAGTCCACAAAACAGTCAACTACACCATACAAGTAAGAGGTTCTGGAAACACAGCTTCCAGAAAGACCTCTGTGCCTATCAGGCCACCTGGGTATCAACAGCTGAGTTAAACAAAGCAGTTGGCCAGGAAGCTAGAATTTTTCTTGGAATCACTATTCATCACAATTAATATTACTTGAAATGGGCAACTCTCCATCACATTGGTATTGTCAGAGACAGAATGATTTAGGAGGGCGAAATCTGACAAATTCAACTTTCTATTCCCCTCAGGACCAAGAGCTTTCCTCAGTTGCAAAATCTTTTGCAAATTTGACCCCACTTACAACCCATCTGTCATCATATGACTCTCACAGCAGAAATAGAGACAGTATTTGACGATCAAGCTGAAGAAAAAGATCCTGTTTTGAACGTTCCAATATCATATGCTCTGTATACTGCATGGAGTTTGGATTAATTTTTATCATTTCTAAGAATGTAAGAGCAGCTGGGCTGGTGCAGAACCAGGGTGAGCTCTTACCCGTTTTTTACTGTGTCCTCAGTGCTTAATCTCTAGAGAAGCCAGAACTGAGCAAGAATATATGATACCTCCTCCTTTCAAAGTCCTCACCCCACTATGACTACTTCCAGTTAATGAAATATTCCATTCTTGATGCTGTTTGCCTATTTTGTTACTCTCAACAGATCTGTCTTCTAATTACTTGCTCAGTATAACCTTGAACCACTGTAAACCTTTTGTGCCCAAAACCTCATCAAGTTTTCACAACAGATGTTCCCTCGACAGTATCTTTAGCCTAGCAGTTTCCAACCCCAAAGGTGGGCTATGAAACACTGAACAAATGCTGAAACACGCAAGGATCAAGAGATTAGAGCTACTAACAACTGTATTATTATATTTCCAACCTCAAGGATAAAGGCAAGAAGGCGTGCTCACTTCACCTAATAAGAGGTACACAATTTTTACTCTTCAATCAGAAGGACCATTAGTTATTATCTACGACAGAAGCCACGAGTCACAACACATATGGAGTGCAGCAGAATTCCTCAGGAGAAGAAAGATGTCCTCATCCCATCAGGAGTGCCCTGAGAACTCATCCATAACAGTCTGAGCAAAGAAAAGAGAGAGGAAAGGAACATTATACAGACTTTCTAGAAGCTTCTTTGTATTAATTTACTTAGAAAACTTGGACATGCAGTCATGAAAGTAAAATATTGTGGAGGGGTGGGGAAGACCTCTAAAGGAATTCAGAGAACCTAAGATTAGATTCTGGTCTCAAAGGCAACTTCACTTCATTGAGGACACCTTGGAGACACCCCTGTTAGCTACCATGAGTCTCTGTGAGTATTCACAGTGTGATCCAGTCATTTACAGGTGCATTGCTGCCACAGACTAATTAAATGATTGGAAATAGGAACAAGGAGGAAAAAATAACCAGTGCGGGAAGAAAGCATTTCCAAAGGATCAATACTATGAAAGGCATAGTTATTCATATTTACTAATAACTGAAAGCTGACATGCTATAAGTAATAAAAATGCAAAATTTGCTGACTACAGAGAACTATTTAAAGTAGTCAAGACTAGAAAGGATTGTGAGGAACTCCAGAAGGACCTTTAAAAAACTAGGTAATTGGACAACCTGACAGCAGATGAAATTCACTGTGAAAAAAGTGCAGAGTAGGGTACACTAGAAGGAACAAATTTAAAGCCACTTGTAAGTACTGATGGGTTCTGAATTAGTTATAACCTCTCAGGAAAAAAGATGCAAGATTCATCACAGGCACTTCAATGAAGACATTTGCTCAATACACATGAGGGGTCAAAAAAAGTGAACAGGATGCCATGATGTATTGAGAAGGGAATACAGAATATGAAAAATATTAATATACTGCCATTTATATTGCCATCACTGTAAATTAATGACATATACTCCCCTTGAATACATTACCTCTGTCAAGAAGGACATGAAAAAATAGTCCAAAGGACATCAAGGATAAAAACCCTCCTGCATCACAGGAGAAGACGGTCTCTAAAGCAGTTGAAAAGTAAAGTTTCCTAGTGGACAGATTATTCCACCGTCAATAATGTCAGCCTCCATCCTCTGAAGTAGTGCAGAATACCCAACAACAGAAACAAGACACCAGGCCACGAGGACGTGACCTTTAGTCACAGGACACTGCCTATGCTTTTAATTAGAATGTTTAAAAATAATTACCTAATTTTCAGAGAACACAGTAACAGAGGCAGGTGACTTTGTGACCATGGACGCAGGTAAGGCTGACGTACTCCATGCCGCCTTTGCCCCAGCGTTCACCAAAATATCCCCCAGGCCTCAGCACTGAGAAGCAGGGTTGGAGAAGGAGATGACCAGCAGTGGATGAGGACTGACTTGGTTATCTCAGGAGAACTCAGCCCATAGGTGTCCATGGGACCTGGCAGGCTGCATCCAAGGCTGCTCACAGCATTGGCTGCTGCCTTTTTAAGGGGCACCTTCGAAAGGAGCAGGACAGGTCCCCAAGAACCAGAAGAAGGCAAATCTTGCACCTGTCTTCAGACAGAACCAGCAGGAACATCCTGAAATTCAACAAAGACAAATGTCCCATCCTGCATTTGGGAAGGAGTACACAATACAGGCTGGGCATGACTGGGAAGCAGCCTGGTGGGAAGCCTTGGTGTATACTGAGCTGAACTTGAGCCAGGGGCGTGCCTTGGCAGCAAAGGCTAACAGCTTCCTTGGCCTTGTGAATGGGGCAATAGCCAGCAGAGAGAAGGAATTATCTCTCTACTCAGCACTCATCAGACCACATCCAGAACACCATGACTCTCACCCACAAATACAAGAAACACATCAATGAACTGAAGCCAGTTTCAGCAGAGAGTTTCAATACTGGCTGAGGTCTGGAGTACCTGCCCTGTGAGAAGAGGCTGAAGGAACAAGGCACGTTCAGCTTGGGAAACAGACGGTTTTGAGGACATTTACCGACAGTCCCCTATGAGGATGGGAGGGTCACTGAGGAGATGAAGTCAGGCTCTTCACAGCAGAGCAGGATGGGACAAAAACCAATGGGCCTAAGGTGAAATAAGAGAGGTTCAGATTGGATATACAGTAAAAAACATTCCCTGTAAGTACAGTCCAGCAATGGAATAGGCTGCCCTGAAAGGTTGTTTCATCTGTTCTTCAGAGGCTTTGAAGGTTCAACTGGGTCAGTACCTGAGCAACCTGCACTGACCTGGCCATTCTGTGTAAGGTTGGACAAGAGATCTCCTGAAGACTTTTGCAGACAAAATTATCCTATGATTCTCCACCCTGGAAGTGTTCAGAAAGCAAGCAGATGTGGCACTTGGAGACATGGTTTAGTGACGAACATGGAAGTGCTAACAGTTGGACTCCATCTTGGAGGTCTTTTCCAACCTTAAGTATTATATGATTCTAAGTAGTTCTTTTTCCATCACTATTACAACATGGTGAAGGAGTGCATTCATAGCATCCAAGTACTTGGAAACCCAAGGAAATTACATTTCTATACAGCACCAAAACTTAAGGATTTCAAACAACAGCTGCCAGCAGAGCTCTGGACAGGCTATTTCCCCTCCTCAAGTTTCCATCTGTTCTCTTCCATCTACTTCAGTTTTATATAGCCCCCATTAACCACAGCATCTCAACATCATCTTGTTTCACTGCATCAGAACCATGATTATCTTTACGATGAAGAAATTAGTAAATTCACTGCCATGTGTTATTGCTTGCTTTCCCTCACTTTTCTTGCTGTGGATCATTAAGTTTTGCATCGTCAAAAGCTTGTACCTTGTATGTGTTCACAACAAAGGCTTGTTCATGAACTGGAAATTTTGATATATAGTCAAATAATGTCTAGGTTACCAGACACAGAATAGAAAAATCATGAAATCTAGAAAACACAAAATTTTATTCACACATTTTCCTTATTTTATTTCATTGCAACACACTACTTTCTATTAGTGATAGCTTAAAGATGAAATGTCATCTTTATTTTTTAATTTCTTTAGCACTTTAGTGGTTTTCAAGTTTCATCATACACATCAAGACATTGAAAAAGAACGTTTTTTTAACACATTCTCTTTTTTTAAAAACCTAGTATTATTAGAAAAGAAACACTGTTCCACAGAGTATCTCAGTAGTAAGCATCTTGCCCCTATTTTACCTTCATTCCTATAAATCACTTTCATTCAAAATTCTAAAGTTCCCACCTATACCAAACAAATTCCGGAAAATTAAAATTTATGACAGTGTAAAAATGAGGATTTGTTCTCATCTGTAGCAGTAGTGACCCAGTAACAACGAAGCTGTGCAAGTGCTCTGTTCCCTAGAAAACAACACTCAGTTGGCACAAAGCTGGCTTTGTTCACCCACATCTTCTCTGCCTTTCCTCCCCTATCAGAGCAGTTCATAAATGAAGGAAAACATTTGGATTACACACCTATACGTGACCAGTTTGAGAGGGGGTCCAAAATACCCTGAGCACATCAAAAACAGGCCCTTAGGCACAAGACATATTTTCAAAAATACTCAGAACTTCTCAGTTTTTATTAGCGAATATATCTGTTGCCTCTGCTTGACTCAAGAGTATTGGGATCTGCTGCACAACCTGTCCTGTCCTTATCCCCATTTCTGCTACACCACTTCCTAAGCCAGTATGCGCCTTTTTGGAAGGCTGAACTTAATATTTACTCTCTTCTCTTTTTTATTCATTTTTGTCCATTTTCTTCTCTGTTTCATTGTTCATTCTTTCTTCACTTTGATTTTTTACTTACAATTCTCATTTGAAAAACTTTTCCAACTTCCATTTACTAAAAATACAGGCAATAAATAATGTCATTAACACTGGCACACACAGAATTATCACTTTTTTTCTGGAATTAATGTCCCAGGTATCCTGGCAGGTAAAATTCCACTATGTTGCAATTAGTTTACTTAATGAAGGTTTTCTGAACTGGCATGAGATCTAAAAATTTTATGTTTGCTGTCAGGATTGGGTTTTTTAAAAAGAAATTAGGTATTGAAAAATATAACAAAGGCCAGAGAGTTCGCTGTGCAGATGAATCTAGCTTGGGAACCAACATCTGACAGCAGTGATGTAAAATTTCTAAATATAAAGAATACATATTGGGGGGGAAAGGGACACTTTCAGCTGACAATCAGTAAAATGACAACACTATGTGAGAGCAATGTGAGAGCAAGAAAGACCAAAAGCAGTATAAAAGATGGGAACCAATGTAATCAAACAGATATCATCAAAGACTTTGAAAAGCAAAACTTTGAAGCTGACAGCATTAAAAAAGTCACTCAAATTTTACTTGATTTGTGAATCTACAACTCCTTTTGAATCTGTCCCCTAATACACAGCATTGCTCTGCAATGTTGAACACAGTGATTCCTCAAGGGTTTGACTCCTCTGATATGTATAACCCCAGGCTAATTTTCTAAATGGGTGATACTGTTCTTTTCCCAGTGGAAATCTAGAGCTAATTTCAAACAAGGAATAATTTATGTTAAAATTACTGAACCCATACAATACCGAGCTTGAAGTTCTTAACAATCCTAGAACAAATTGAAGTGCTGCTGAATAAATAAATTATATGCACAAGCACACAAATATGCTAGATATACAGATATGTACACCTTTATGCATACTGATCATGAGAATGGCACACCAAAATCTTGTGTTTGCAATGGGCCTGTTACCTGACCTAATAGCAAAACTGATCTGAAATGGTTAAATCTAGAGATCATAACAGATCAAATTCAGACCTATTTATTTCCTTATTCAAGAATAGAAAGTTCCTACCAATTTTTAGGTCTGACAAATTTAAACAATTAAGGTAGGCATATAACAGATTTTCAGTTTGAAAACAAAAAATATCAGTAACAAGTATCTTCTTCAGCCATAACTTTTTATCAGGTTAAATCAGAAATATTATCCAAAAAATTTTGAAAATTAAAAAGTCAAAAAATAACCTTTAGACTGAGAATGATACCATCTGTTTGGCCTCAAATATTACACTTCTATTGTAAGCAATTGCTAAAAAGCTTGTAAGAGATCAAAACAAAGAAAAACACTCCAGTACTGAAAAATTTTAGATACTTTATTTTGAAATTTTCTAAGCTAAACATTTCCTTAACTCTTCTGGAGCTTTTAAAGACTAGGCAGATAGATAGTAAACCCCTAATTTATGGTCTAGCCCTTCTGTGTCACCTACTCAACCTTTAATCAGAAGAAAAGTTGCATCAAAAACAACGTCATAGAGGGTTAATCAACAATCTAGTGGGTTTTATTTAGTGACACCCATATAAAAATATACTGACCCTTTTCCCAGTTACAGCTGAGAGAAACAGAAATTTAAATCACAATTACCTCTGTCCATGGGGCTTAATTAAGATTTTTTTGGTTCCACACTAAAACTAGCATTAGAAGACACAGAGCTGATAACAGCATTTACAGAGGGTTTTGTACTGCTGAGTTGTTATGGTTTACTTAGGGCTGTACAGTTCTCTGTATGCAGACCTGGACTCATTTCAGTTCTACATACCCAAGCAGACAGAGTAGAAGAAACACAATCCATCTAAGCACCGACATGCTACATTTGGTTAAGTCCTGTAACTAAAAGATATAGCAATGGTTTTGCATAGTGCTAACACCACGAAGTAATATATTTTCCTCCAGTTTAAAGTGGAGAAGAAAATTAATTAAGAAACACTTCAAAATATTGAAACTTGGTTGATATCATAATTATGACAAGTAGACCTGAAATAGTCAAATCTTCCATCTTAAGGAAGCTACTGATTAATTTGGGAAGATGAACACACATATTTCTCTTCCAAGTGATTTTTGCCATATTCATCATTTACTTTTCTTTATTACATCTTAAAGATAAACATTCTGTGCATTTCTATCAACTACCACGATTCTGAAAGTTATACTCTTTTTGATACATTAATTGGCTATCATGAAAAATGAAGCAGAAAATATTATTCATAGAAGTGTTACTCTGCTGCACATCACAACTTCAAAGCACTTCACAGGCATTCCTTACCCTGCACAGCATTCCTGTCAAGCAGATAAATATGGGTTGCCCCATTCTCAGGCAGAAAAGGAGGAACAAAAGAAATAAAGACCTAAACTGCCAAAGGGTTTCATTAAACGAGCTGTTCCAGTGACCGGTTAACACAGCACCTTCCGGGCAGAGGTTTTAGACAGCTTCACAACTCCGTCTGGCATTGTTTTCAACATCTAAAGTTGCCTCTGCAGGTTAGCAACATTATTGGCATCTTGGCTTGAGTCAGCTAACAGAATACAGCAATATTAAAACTTCAAGGCCATCTTGTCCCTAATCCCGCGTAGTGGTCATTATGTCGTTTGTTCCATAGAGCAAAAGATATAAATGACCTCAGACATTCTAGTTAATTATTTATGCACAAGGAGTAGTATCATGATTGGAAATTATGCAGAACAGATTAAATGGACCACATTTTATTATGGAAGAAAATTACAAGCAAGATTTCCAAAACATGGTTATCTAAAAATAGTCTTCTAATTCCTTACTGAGACACCTGACTTTCCAAACTGCCAAGTATGCAGAAGTTTCCCAAATTAAACACCAAATATGAAATTCAGAACTTCTGTCCACCAGTCTCTATGAAAAGATGCCCTAAGTAATGCTGGGAAGGTAAAAAAATTGGATAATGAAATCACAAAAATCTCAAAAAATACACACTGACATGAACAACTAATCTACCTTAAAAAACTTGACTGTAAAGACATTGCTTATATAATTTGGGATGTCGAAAAACATGAATCTGTGTTGGGGCCATGTGCTGTACAACATAGTTTAATTTCTTCTGTCACAAAGAGTATCATTTGCCTGAATTACAGTTGATGGCAGAAGATGTCAGTTCCTATTAACTAAAAAAAGAATTCACGAGCAGGTATTACTTGATGCTCACGTATTTCTGTAGGAAAGCTCTTAGCCACCTGGTGCTACGAGTCAGAATTTGTCAACCCAAGGTGTTCATGCAAAAATGTATTAGTGACTAATCACCTGAGACCAGCTAGGGTTAATTTAGCAGAACAGCTTCTAATCTCCACTTCTTTCTTCTCTCTGTGGTAAATGGACCAGTAGAGACAGCACAGTAAAAACATGTTCCCACTTTCTGAAAAAAAATATCTTTTTTTACTGTGTCCATCTATCACAACCTTTTACCTTCCAAGACAGTTATGAAGGCCACATCGGTCATGGAACCATCCTTTGAATGTAAGACAGCATTTCAGTCGAATGCAGCAAGTTTTGGAGAGGCAAACAGCCAAGTAGGAGAATGGGAAATTTACCAAGGAGGTAAAGCAGTAGGGTGAGAAATGACAGAACAGTAGCCATGTTTTATTAGCCATTATGGGGCAATGAGCCTGTCTTAAGAATGGCTTGCAGTATGAGCAAAGAGGAAAGTAGGAAAATGTAAAAAACATGGCTTGGTGGAATAAAAAGAAAATAAATGCCACTGAGTAGCACTCAAAGAAATGAATGTTTATAGGCAATGTCTGGATCCTTGTACCAACATGTTTTGAGCAGTGACTACATCCTACTGGAAAGGTAGGTGAGCTGCTTCTGAGAAGCAGTAAGAAAATATCTACAGAATGATTGGGCAAGAAAAGGTGCACAAATTCTAGGACAAAAAACGGGGAGTCAACTTTTCACCCAGAAAGACTGATGGAGATAAATACTGCTGATTTAAAAGGGATAAGGCTGAATGGAAGAATATCCCAAGGGAATATCCATTGCATCTTCTCCAGTGCTGATGATAAACAACTGGGGATTTGGCTTAGTGGTGAACAAGTCAGTGCTGGGTTAATGGCTGGATTCAATGGTCTTAGAGTCTTTCCAAACCTTAATGACTCTGTGATTCTAAGTCCTGAGCCTGAAGCTGCAAAAGAGAATGGCAACAGCCTAAGAGCCCACGAACACTTAAAACAGATTTGTCTTAAACAGTGAGGGGGGGACTGTTTTAGATACAAGGTTTTTCTACCCACACAGATTACGGGATTATCCAGAGAAGCCTTCCTGCTCTACAAGGACCGACACTTTACTATCTTGAATCCAGTGTCGTGAGTTGTGATTCTTTGCTTTCTGATAATGGGTTTTCAGAGAAGAGATACAGTACAAACCTATGTATTCTGAAATGTATTTAAGCACCAGTAAGAAGGTACCTCCATCTAAGACAGCCAAGGACACAAAGAGAAAAAATCCGGTTGTAGCCACGAGGGTCCTGGTGCCATTAGAAGAACATCATCACTAACTAACTTGTAAAGGTAGTCCCCTTGGGCGTTTCATTGAATTTTTTTTGTTTGTTTTTAATGGACTTTACTACCCAACAGTTCAAAAAATGCAAATCCATACTAATGAATTGTCTTCTTAATGTTTCTTTCATTCAGCCACTGAAAAACAAAGCACATTATTAAAACAAATCACACTAGTAAAAATAAGAAGGGGCTACAGGCTTCTGCTGAAAGTCAAAGCTGGACTAAGCTCCCTACTTGGCAGAAATTCATCTTGGTTACCAATACTTTTATTTATAATGAAAGCAGTTTCGTTATTACATCTTTGCTAAGCATGGTTGTAACTCAACCATCCAAGAATTACCTGGCCTTTTAAAAATCACTTGTTTCATTAGTTAGCCTATTTTTGTTGCTGTTTTAAGAAATTCCCCTATGTGCTGTAAAAGAAACTCTTTTAAGACAAAGAATCCTTTATAAGGAACAAACTAATTGAAGGGGGAAGGAGAGGCAACCTGACAGCCTCTATTCATATTCTAAATGTGAAATATGGCTTCTAACATCCCTTCCACTCGTTAAAGTTCTAATACCGTATGGAGATACCCAGTGTCTTCTTTATGAGTCCACCAACAAAATATTCAGGACCAGCACCTTCTTAAGCAACAAATGAAGTGATACACATTTTACTGCAAGAAGAGTAATCTCTGAGAACCTGCCATTTGTATTTCATTAAAATGGGAAGAGAAGCAACAGTACTTAAGTTGTACATGTACGACAGCAGTAACCACAGAGACATTCATACATTTGGAAAAACAAAAGTTTGGGGTTTTTTTTAAATAAAACAGCTGGGGATATTGGCCAAGGAACTCTGAATCTAAATCCAAGGAAATATACATCCCCATGAACTTTGACTTAATTGGATAAAAATGGAGATACCAAATGCAATGTAATTTTGTGTGGAGCACTGTTATAAGGCAGAATCAACATTTACACCCCACTGCAACCTCCAACATAGTAAAAGTACCAGTATTACATGTTGATACTTCTATGCTTTTGGCACCTGCTTTGCTTCTTAAAAAGCCACCTTTGAGTATCACTGTATGCTTTTCAGACCTTGTTCACTCTTCCAAGAATACTGATGCTCCTATGCCCAACCTAACCCATGAAGCTGCACCAAGATGGAAGTAACAGCATCTGTAATGGAGCATGGGAAAGGGTGCCAGGAGTCTTCTTGGAAGGGAAAGGAGAGTCGCAGCTGCTTGTCTGCTTTAAAACCATTTAGGACATGGCTGAGCACTTTCAAACTCTGCTGTTCCTTCTCTTCTGCCAAGGATAAGCAGAACAAAAGGGATTTAATAAAATGAGTTACACAAAACCCGGACCATTCCCACCCTGCATACTGTCTTGTACTACTTTTCAAATCAATATACTACTACCACTCATACTTTGTGCTACCATGATACTTGGCTTAGTATCAGCACTATGAAAACCCCATGAAGTACTAATCACTGTCACATGAAGCAGAGGCAGCAATACACCAGCTCTGTTTAGGCTCTCTGAAAAAGAGGCATTTCCCCTACAGAAGACATATTTCCTTTAGGAGAATGAAATGGAAAATGGAATCCTGTGCTCACTGCCTTGGGAAACTGCTACTGGAAAATACTTTTGCCAGTGATAGCTACTCATATCTGACATTCACAGTGAAGAACCACCTAGTTTACATACATTTTTCTAGTACATATTTCCCCTATTTTTCTCAAAGGCATGAAATCGTGTGGTATCACTGCCAGGCTATGAATGTGCAACACAATTTTACTTTTTTAATTTTCATATTTGCATGGCAGTTCAATTCTGAATCACTTACATTGGTCACTTAGTGTAAATACGGCTTAGGGCTAACAAGATAGCATGAGTGAAGATTATTATCCCACTTTATCCATAAGCAGATAGTCCAGTGCCAATCTAAGGCCCTACCTTGCATGTTTGACACCTGCATGTGCAAAATTTAGGACATCCATCCAAAAGCATACATGTAATTTTTGGTGTGACTGGGGCTAGCACCATTACATTGAAAAGCTGGTCCCAGAGTTCCCCAGAGAAATGCCAAAGACAGTGATTGCAGAGGTGTCTAATTGACAGATACTGTGAAGGAGGAGAGGCAAGTGGTGCTGCATGACAAAATCAAGGCATTATCTTTACTGAGCCTTGCCAAGATGCCTCAACTCTGAGCTAGGAAAGGATAAGCACATTCTTGGCTGTCTTCTGACAAGCTTGACAATTAGTGTGCACTGATTATCGTGCATATAGTGAAATGGTTTTATACTGCTATCAAACTGACTATGTTCTTGATACAGGACACTTTAAAATATCATAATACTTTCATCTATTTGAAAACAGAGGAAGTAAACTGTGATGCTCATCAAAGTAGAGCATTACGCAGCCTTTCAATCTAGAAGTTTCTCACCTGATGGAAAGTCAAGAATGTGAACTTTAATGGACAAAGGAATACATTCAGAGCAAAATTTATATATTCATCCTGCATCCTGTTCAGACTGTAAGCAGGTTTAAGAGTGCTGAAACACATCCCCTTACACCCATTTACCCCAGCCTCTCCTCCTACTTACACAGGATTCTTTCACCTCAATTTAAACATGACGAAAATGGATCAAACTGGCAGCAGATTCAAGACTTCCTTTCCAAAAGGTACTACAAGATATGCAAAAACAGCCAAACCAGTCCATTTGGCCACGTTAACCTGTAACATAAACACAAGCACTCAAGAGTTCTACTCACTAAAGGTTAATTTAATCATAAGCCTAAGTACTTTTCTAAACTGGGGCCTATGCCGCTTCTTAGAAGTCTGAGACATCCTAGTATCCTAAAACAAATGAGCATTTTTCACTTCAGTTGATTTCATGCTGCTAAAAATTCTCTTCAACCAGTAATGAACTAATGCATTAGGATGCGTGCTGCCATACCAACGAAAATGCACCACCATTTCCTTTTAATGGCATATCAAATATTTTGCTTTGTGTAGACATCAAGATTTACAAGGGGTTTTTTAGTTACATTATTAGTAATAGTGCTAAAATCTTAAGAACTAAGAAGCATTATATTTAATTATCCTTCTATAATTACACTGATTAAATACAGCGTAAGGGGCCATAAAGATAGATAAAACATTATGGCTAAAAAACTTTTCAAAAATGACCATAAAATTATTATTAAGCCTGAGGTGGGAAAATTAATATCACAAGCATGATTTTATAGGGTTTTCTTATATCGCTTCCCCTTCTTAGAGTATCTCATCTGCAGTGGCAGCAGAATTTCCTCCCAGCAGTAATGGAAATGAGAACTAACTATAAAAAATGTTGCAACTTGAAAGGGAGGTCAGTTTAGACCTCCATACCAAAGGAAAGTATTCGTGTGCTTGATGCTTCAGGCAAATGCCAGTAAAACATATTAAAACACCTCTGAGCTTCAAGCACACTGGCTTACACTTGGGTAGTATTTGTTTTCCTCATTACCTTTTCCTTTCTTTTCTTTTACAAATACTCTGCATATGCAAGAATCAGTACAATGTAACAGTCACAACTGTTTTCTGAATAATGATCTAAAAAGAGAGATTCAAGGATTTTCATACTGGATAACCAATACTATTATCAGGATTAAAGAATCCCAAGAAAAATTCTGACCAAGAACTAATATTAAGGCAAAAAGCTAATACTGGAAATCTGCAATGTCTTCAAAAACCGAAAAGACCAGATTATAAGGTTATGATTGAGCACAGGAAAAACAAAACAGATCTTTCTGACCTCCGTATGGGATAAATCATTTCAAGTAATAATTTTCCTGATTCTTTGAATTATATGTTTAATTAATTTTATTACACATAATTACCAAAATGTATCATAATTATCTGACACATTTCAAGAAATATGGTCTCATTTTACTTAATTATATGATTAATTAACTATGGTAAGTAATTGCTAAACTTCAACAAAATCACATTTCTCCTTTTCTTTCAAAATTTGGAAATCATCCTAGAGTGCTCCTGCTTATGACTGCTTCTTGGAAACAGCTCTGTGGTCACCAAACACACATTGGTTCTACAGGAAAGAAGTGCACGACCTCCTGCTTCTATTCTCTTTTACTGTGTTATGCTCAAAATATATTCATGTTCTCAGTTCTTAAAAATAGCTACAGATTTTTTTTCCATCATGACTGGCTTTGATAAAGACACATCTGGTTGTCTTAAGAACCACCACACACTCTCTGGAAAGTCTGCTATTACATTTCCCAGCCCACTGGCTTGGTTTCAATGCCTGCAGTGCATCGCAAAGACGCTCCTGAAGACAGAGGGCTGGTGCAGCCCCTGACCTGGATCTCGGTTGAAGAGCAGGAACAGCCACAGTGTATCACTCTTCCGTAACTGTGGGTTGGCGGATAGCACCCATACAAGGTCATTAGAGCAGGAATGAATTGAAGACAACCTGCAATGTCTCAAATTTATCCTAGAGGCCAAATCACTCACCAGATGCATCACAAAACCGGCACATCAACATCTCTGCTGTGCATCACCATTTCTGTGGCTGCCCTTAGCTGTGAGCCATTACATGAATCAGGGTGCAACATTTGGGATGTGCATGTGAAGAGAGCTCAGAAATGCAGATGGGAGAAAAATGACTAAATATTATTAATCAGTGAAAAGTAGTAACAGCACATACTGTATCACAGTCCATGGTAGATATATGTTTTGAGAGTCGTACATCCCAACCAAAACTAGCCAATTAATAATAACACAGAATGAATTTTTTATATTTCAAGAGACAGCTGATAATATTCCAAGGATAGGTAATTTGTAACATTAAAAAGAGCCTTAACATGTGATATTTCAATACAAATTGATTGCCTATATTTCTGATGCGTTAAGAGAATTATTTTACAAAATCATTTCATCTCAACTGAAAATGCGATAACACATCCAAACCTCAATCAACAAAACGTATTCCTACATTTTGAAGAAAGTAACAGGTCATTTATTAGACAGAGCTTTCCCACTTTTCACTAGGTTTATGCCACTATTTAATACTTGGCACACAATCTCCAGATTTCAGTTGCATGCTAGACACTCCTAATCCAACTAGTGCTGCCAAGAATCGAAGCAAAGACTGTCTAATGCAGCAGGATCTTATTATAAGTCAGTCCCAAATGACACTGAAAAAAAAAATCAATCTTTTTTTATTTTAATCCCCATTTTCCCCTAAATAACAAACTCTGATTCCTTTACAAACTGATGAGGTGCCTATTCTGCAGGCCACACACTGTAGCTGACTTGTGAGCAAAATTAGCAAATGGGCATGAGGAGCTGAAGTGCCTGGTTGGCTGTGAAGCAAAACAGAAACCAGGGGCTATCCACATCAGTGCCTTGCCAGGTCAGTCACACAGACTGCTCTGTGTTTAACGTTTCCATGTACAAAACTGCCTATCAGCATTTTACTTAGAGACTCAACACAGTTGTTTCTATGTGTTCTTAAAAGTAAGGACACGTTTCCCAACTTCCCTGATGGATGATTTTTAATAAGGTTCTGAACAAAACCTAGGGAACAAAATGCTTTGATGATAAAGAATAAATTATGGAAGCCAATATAATTGTCAAGCTTATATCAGCCATGGCTAAATATCAAAAAACTGGAAAACAATCAACTTTGCCATAGACCAAGTACAGAAATAGAGAGAGATTGTTCTACACAGCGTATCTGTCAGTGTTCTACCTCAAACTGGATCAGCCTCTGGCACCCACAGACAATCATCCTCTTCCATACCTAGAAGTCCCTACTCATATTCCCTGGTACCAGGGCATGCTTTTTCTTAGTCCTCCATCATCAGAAGCAGCAAATTCCGAAAAGCCATCACATGCAACCCTCTGGAGATGGCTTCATATTGCAAAAGTAAACTCTTCTTCCAAAATTCAGAGACTACAGAAGTGATTTTGAACTACGTCTGCCTTGCCAAATGTGTGCCGTGGATCTTCAACAGTTCAAAAGCTCTTGGGAAGATGAAATGATTAACAGTAAACATCACAAACCCCTCCTAATACCTCTCCTCATTCTGCCTGCAAAGTGAAAATCAAACTTATCAGGGACCTTTTGTTGTTTGTATTAACTGGAAGTCTGATGGTTACACTGCTTTTTGGGAATGCAGGAGATCTTAGGTACATGAAAGAGTATCAGCCTGGGAAAAGGGGGGACCCAAAAATGGAAAAGGGGAAGACTGCACTCATTTATATATATATTGAGCCAGCAGTGTGCCCAGGTGGCCAAGAAGGCCAAGGGCATCCTGGCTGTATCAGGAACAGTGTGGTCAACAGGACCAGGGAAGTGATTCTTCCCCTGTACTCAGCACTGGTGAGGCCACACCTCGAGTACTGTGTCCAGTTCTGGGCCCCTCAGTTCAGGAAGGATATTGAGGTGATGGAGCAGGTCCAGAGAAGAGCAACAAGGCTGGTGAAGGGACTCAAGCACAAGTCTTAAGAGGAGAGGCTGAGGGAGCTGGGGTTGTTTAGCCTGGAGAAGAGGAGGCTCAAGGGAGACCTCATCACTCTCTACAACTCCCTGAAAGGAGGTTGTAGCCAGGTGGGGGTTGGTCACTTCTCCCAGACAACTGTCAGTAAGACAAAAGGGCATGGTCTTAAGCTCGGCCAGGGGAGGTTTAGGTTAGATATTAGGAAGAAATTCTTTACAGAGAGGGTAATCAGACATTGGAATGGGCTGGCCAGGGAAGTGGTGGATTCTCCGTCCCTGGAGGTTTTTAAGATGAGACTGGATGTGGCACTTAGTGCCATGGTCTAGTAACCATGGCAGTGTTGGATCAAGGGTTGGACTTGATGATCTCAGAGGTCTTTACCAATGTGGTCGATTCTATGATTCTGTTCTACATTTTAAGACCTCAGTTTGATCTCAACAGTTATACTGCTTCTAAAAATTATTTACAAGGCTGGACTGCAGAGTCTGCAGTCAAGTTCATCATGGCACTGCTCCTATTTTAAGGTCAATTCTTTTGATAATAAGTAAATGATACTGCTGGATTTATTTCTGTTCTGTTTGAGAATTGTCATTTTTGGTATTTTGTTTCAGTATCTAGACACATGTTCTGCCAGGTGGCATTTTCTGATAAACGTATTTTAAGGTATTACACATTTGAAAATATGCACACCAAAATAAGAGAAAGCAGTGAAGGCAGTTCACACATCAACATTCACTCACACAAAATCATGATCTTCAGGAGAGCAAGAGGTGTGAACACATCCACCAAATCATCTTGTAGCCAAAGATCCCAAATCCTCTTTTCCGAAAAACGAAAGGCCTCTTCTGGATCTTGGTCTTCTTTTCCTGAGAGCCCTTGTCAACGAAGACAACACATGCCGGTACACTGACCTTCTGCCATATGCGCTCACCCAGCTGAAGAAGAACACTTGGACAGGTAGCTCAGAGAGTGTGAACTATCCCTACCAATCAACTCCATTCAGCACACCTATCTGCCTTGCCGATGCAAGGGAAAGACACTTGCCTTTAGTAGTAACTTATCTCCTTTCAGTTTGGGTCATTCACCATATTTCTGGATTTACAGTAGCTTGGGAAATCCTCAACAAATGGCTCCTATCTCTGTATAGAGCAACTCTACAACACAACAAATCAGTCCTATCTCAGATGGGACGGCGAGCCAACCTGACCATTTTCTCTATGCTCAGCACATCAGACTTGACGAGCATCTGCAAATCAGACACAACAGGACATCTGCTAAAGGATGCATCCGACAATGACATCAGGCTTGCCAATGTTACAAGGCCCACCTAAATCCCACCTTGGAATAACCATTTGCAGCCGGGGCAGACAAAGTGTGAAAAACACATGCCACCCCATATGGTTCCAGCCTCTCTATTCTGGTAATAGACCTCCCTAAGGTCTAATACTTATTAGACTTCAGCAGCAGTAGCAAACATAAAGCTCAACTTAAGATTTCTCTCCAAATTTAACTGACTTTCTGGACTTCTACTCTTGCTTTCTCCCACCCTATAAAATGAAATAATTTCTTCCTATACATTTTTATGTTCCTTAAGGTAGAGGTTTGTGTCTAAATTTCTCATGGAGGGTCCTTAATTTTAGCATTTTTTATTTTATTTTTAGGAGAGTTTGTTGGTTTGGGGGTTGGTGGTTTTGCTTGGGTTGGTGGGTTTTTTGTTTTGTTTTTTTTTTAAGAATTCTTCTTTCTTCCATTGTTGCACAACTTTAGGGCATCTAATTCTCTTTCCTAAAATAATCACTTGACATAAATACTTCAAAACGCATTGAGATAAATGTATGTTTCATTACAGTTAGATCACAAAGGAACTTCTATAGCAGCATTTCTGACACAAAATGAACCTTTGTGATTAATGCCAACAAAACATTTCATATAATAATAAGGTGCCTTAACGGTTTCAATGTTATTTTAAAGTGTTATTAAACCGTCAATTGCTCTGAAAACACGGTGAGGTCTTGCAGTAGAATTTAGATTTAAACACACACTTTTAATAACATTTAACATATTGCTCTATATGAATCACAGTAAATAAGCCCAATGGGAATGTTTACTGAGACACAAAGAAAGAAGATCTGCAGAAGGAACTAGTTTATTATAAACAATACAAATATTTACTCTATTATTTAATGTGTGCCCAGCATGCCTATCCTTAATGCAGCATTAGCTGACATCAGGCATATGCCATATGCGCAAATAATTAATTCAAATTATGTTTTCTTCCAGTGTGTTCTCAGAAACGAGCTGAATTAATGCAAAGATATATTCAACACCAAATACTGAGATGATCTCTCTATGTAACAATCCAGCCGTGTTTGTCTTTATGAGCACACAGTTTTTAATACTTCGCCCTCGTTGTTATTCCCTGCCAAGGGCTGATGGTATGCGAAATGCTCCTGAAGTGTTCCTTATGTAATCACCGAGATGACTAACATGGTGACCTGAAAAACTGACTCGGCTAAATATTATTTTTTTTAGAAGACAAGACTTCAAAGACCAAAGTCTTCAGGATACATTCACCTTCTTTAAACTAAAAAAAACCCTCAAGATTAAACATGTTTTCAAAGCATCCAGTAGATTCTCTAAAGCGGTTTCTCACAGTGCAGGGACAGATCAGCTGTCCATATACATTCAGGTGGTGTTCAATGGAGAGACTGGTGGGTTATTTCTAACACAGACAACGCAGCCTGTGAAGATACTCCTGAAAGGAATCACACTGCACCTTTCCACCCTGAGTCACAATACTGTAACGTCCTGTTCTCGTGCCATTTCAGATGTGATTTGCTTATGAAAATTATGCTGAGGCACAAAGTACTACAAGAAAAAGTTACAAGCACTTGAATAATATTGAAAGGCACATGTTTTTGTAATTCCTGTAAAATTTTATTCATATCTTCTCTGAGAGCTACATATTTCTGTATGGATGGTGCTATTGCTGGCTCTCCACACCTAATGGTTCTCCTTTTCTCATCAGCTTTTCAGCTGTAAAAAAGGAATTTCTCCATCCCAAAATCAGCTTGGAGAAATGCCATATAAAACTGTTGGAAAACAGCTTGCCTTGATCACAATGGCAATCCAAGTAATACTGCAATTCAGTCCACTCAGATTCAAGAAAACAGTGAGAAAAGGTAAAGAGCCTTGGTAAGCATTTGCAAAGCCCCTAATGCAATGGACCCCAGCTGGTGTTTTGTGTCTCCCTCAAATTAACTTAATAGACATATTGCCCAAAGTTCAGTCCTATTCATCTCCAAGCTGTTCATGTTCCCCACACAACTGGAATCCAATTCAGGTTATGTATTCATTCATTTAAATACGCAAATTTATAACAACAAGTTAATTCTCCTAAAGAGAGTGAATCCAATAACATTTCAGTTTCATGAAGAAACTGGGGAGAGGTTCACTCTGGCTCTGTCACATACCTGGCTCTGATCTGGGCCATGAAAGATCTGGAAACAGCACCTTACAGACAGGTACTATTTATTTAGGTACCTTAGTATCTGTAAGCCCTATTTCTCAACTCCTGTGAGGTGCCTAGAAGCGCTCATAGGTGCCTCACTCACACCTTTACCAATCTGGCCTTTAATCTCTCTGTTTCCAAAGACGTGCTGGGCTTCTTGGCAACTATTCACATATCATCAGTTTGGTGGGGCTCCCTGTGGCTGCCCAGGTACAGCCTGGCACAAAGGAGGCCAGGATTACTAACTCACTTTTTGCTGCAAGAGTCTACCCTGATGGCAGGGTAGACATCAACTGGATGGTGCAGGAAAGGCCACATTCTACCCTTATTCTGGTATTACAATATGACATACAAAAGGAAAATACAAGAGTTGGTTGCATATAGTTCAGTCAGACAAGGCCTAAACCAGGCATTACAAATGGTGTTAAGATGTCTATAAACATCTGAGTAGCATAAATAGCAATATTTGAGAAATGTGATCATGCCCAAAACCAGATACAGAAAGAAAAAGTAGAAATTTCTTTCTTTACATTTACAACTGTTTTACATTTTAAGCTCCTGGTCACAGCATGAAAAACTAAATCAAAAGGAAAATCTTGCCTTTTATGACATTGCATATTAAGCAAACAACACAGTATCATGCTTAAATGAAAACCTGTATTAGAAACATACACAGCAGCATGCCAAGACCTACAACGCTGTTGTCTGCACACAGTTCTAAAAACCAAATATTAACATAAACACTCAAAGGTGTACCTAGTTCCCAGTTTTACCCTGCTTAGCCCCAAGGAGACACACTTATCCTTTTACTGTTTGAAAAATCTGCCAAGACTAATCCAGAAAATTCATTTTAGACTCTTAGCTTTATTTTACTCTCAATATAGTAAAAATGACCTTCCATGTGAAAACAAAGGCACTGGAGGTATTTGCACAAATACGTGAGTTCTTGAAGCTAAGCTGTTTCTTGGTTTTCTTCGTTAGTTTATATTTTAAACCATTATAAAGTATGTTTTAGTGATCAAACATGGAATACAAGGTAGGAATCCACAAGCACAAGAACCACTTTACACAGCCCATCAGAGCATGAAACTCATTTTGACAGGTCAGACATGATCTAGCCAGCTACATGATTACAGCAGGACAAGGACTGTGTTTAAGACCAATGGATACACCGAGGTTTCCAAGGTAAGCCTTTCTCAAAGACAGTAACATGCTTAAGGTGACCAGAAGGTAGTTATGTCTAGTTACATCTGTAGGTAGTTCTAACATAAATATGTTAAAGCAAAGAATCTATTCGATTGCTTTTTTACTAAAATATAGGAACTTTTTGGTATGAAAACTAACAATGACAGTTTTCTTTCACACATGATCAAGCAAAAAGAAGAAATGTATATGACAGCTTTCCTAATCCAGAGTACAAGGGGTTATCATAGACAACAGCAAAGAAAAGTCATGCTGAAACTATGAAAAAATACCTTGATGGTGTCCTTTTAAAGTCATAACTTATTATGGAAAATCAGCATTCACAAGTATAAATTTGTTTCTGTATAATTCACTGCCCAGTGACATTTGATTCCTTCCTAACAAACCTGTATTTAAGAGGAAACTCATAAAATTGAAACAATGACAATGACTGAGTAATTCATGGCTTGGTGCTCTATTAGCAATTAATAAATTCACCTAGCAATATCCAGAACCCAGTCATCTGCCACTTTTTATTTATTTCATTTCATTTTCCATATCTTGCATGTCCTCTGGGGCAATCATGCATAGTGCCTTTACCTTGCTTGCAGGACAATAGTAATTCCTCACTGTACTTCAGTGTTTCAGGTATCATCTTTACTGCATTATTAAATGCATATGAAATAAATATGTCTCATAATGTAGTGGAGAGTGTAGTACTTAACAAAGGTTCCTCAACTGTTTCACAAATAGCTATCAGGTTTCTGATGCTTAATGTGTTCATTTATATTTCATCATGTCGGATGAAATTTGATTTTCTTGGGAGTACTTTGGCCTTAAAAAAGCTCCAAAAGAAGTTCACCAAACCCAAAGGGGAGTTTCTGAATCATATTCATGGCAAGGAGATACACAGTAAATAGATCCTGACAACTTCTATCTCTTTTGCCACTTAATGAGCAACCATCTGAGCCAGTAAGAGCCCTGGTGGAAGGCAAAAATATTCCAAAATAAAGAGACTCTCGACGAGGTCACTTTATCATTTGGACCTTTCCTGCCTTCAGAGCAAGTCAAACACCCAACTGATCCAAACTGAAAGCAAGACAGAAGAGAAAATGCAGGTACTAAGTCACTTAGGACTTTGGAAGTTGCAGAAAACACACAATACTCTACCATTTCCTGCATTACGCATTTCTTATTATGATTTATTGTTAAATTCATGTAAGTCTTCAGCAATCAAGGCACTGTCCCAGTAAGAACCATGCATCCACAGCAGTGTCAGCCATAATGTCAATGTCCTTCCTCCTTACCTCTCCAGAGGTTCTAAGGGCCGAAAGATACTTCAGCCAGGTTGCTTTCCTAGCATTTAGGGAAAACAAGTAAGATTCTGTTCCTAAGTTCCCCTCCTTCTGTGACTGCTCCTGTGAGAGAAGGAGCAGTAGTTCTGGATCCAAAGATGAAATAATCCACACAATCTCTATTTCCTCCTAACTCTCTGCAGTCTACACTAATGCATCTGATCTTACAGTTATTGTTTGTTTCCTTTCCACGTATGTCTTAACATTGACAGAAATCATGATGGTGCACAGAAGAGAACGCTAATAGTGAGTATATAGGCTCTGGAACAGTAAAAGCTCAATATTCAAGTAGAAATAAAGACTAATCAAATAAAACAACCAATTCTGGCAACTGGCTGTACCCTAGTATCCACAGGAATGTCCTCATAGAAGAAGTTCGCAATTCCCCGCTCATACATCAATGTCACTTCCACAAAAACAGACTAGTTTATCTATGCTGCCAAGTAGAGAATCCCCCACTTGGGTGTTGCAATCTGCCTGACTGTTTTAGGACATTTATGCAACATTATTGACAGTAGCACAATTCCCAAACAGTTCAGGGGGGCATTTTCAAGGAGTCGGGGATGGTGTTTTGTTGCAGTATGATTTCACTCAGGAAGTAAAAATCTGCCCCATGGCACACTGCTGTAACTCACAAAAAGTAATCCCAGTCATTAATTGACTGTGCACACAGGTGGCAGATTTCAGTTTAACACCAATGCCCTTCCTATAACAATCCATCGGCTTCCTCCAATCACTCTCCAGGACTGGCATCACTCAACAGTGTTGCTACTGAGATAAAGTGGGAAGGTAGGAGCCACCTTGTATTTGAGGTGATTATCCCAATTCACACACTTAGCATTTCTTGAGAAATCTACAAAAGCTTCAATCCTTTGATGAAGCTTCCTTGAAAAAGGGATCAATAATTTGCTATGCTGCAAAATTTAATTCAATTCCTGTTGATAACAAGAAGATACAGGAGGATAATGTTTGATTTTTGTCTGCCACACTTTGTGGGGTTTTTTTATTTAAATCTTCCTACTGGTACTACTTTATTTCGTTTTTTCTCCAGCCTTTGTAGCATGATTTCTGGCAATATCTCTCAAGGCAGGCACATACACCTGACATTTTTAATAGGGCAACTGAGAGAAAAGTTTCACTAATATCATTCAGTACTAAATCACAAATCTCCTTTTTGTCTCCTTTCTTTCTTACCTTCATTGGAAACACAGGAAATGAAGTTTTATGCAAATTTTTTCATCCACATTGTTTTCTAAAAAGTTACCTTAAACATTATGAGGCACTACTTTAATAAGAAGTATTACCTCAAGTACTTCTCCATTATTTTGCCTGGTAACACATAAAAGGGGGAAATCCATGATTTTAATCAAAGTGAAATCAGTCTCAACCTGGAATTTGCAAAAAGGTGTCTTTTTCAGTGTCTTCAGCTTACTTAAACTCACTGAAATTGCTAGAGTTACAATACATAACTGGTAATGGTATCACTGGATCTGGTAATGGTACAACACATTACCATTGAACTACAACTTCCAGGCTTGTACTTTTGAATTCTGACATATTGCAATTGAAGGGGCATCAGCAGAAGGTTGACACCAGCTCAACAGTAACCTCAGGAAACTGCAGGCAAATTCAGAAGTTTCAGGGCTGTCTGTTGGGTTTTTTTATATCTCCTCTTTCTACCTCTCACTTCAGATTTCACATTAGTCTTTCAGTGCTGAAATGTTCATTCTTACTGGTTCAGTTTCTGCTGAAACAATTACTTTATAACTAGTCCTTCACAATAATTTTTCATGATACTCCTCTGCAGGAGGAGGATAACTTTTAATGTCAGTGTGAATATGACTATATATCTGTAGCACTCAATTTATAGCACACATGTGGAAAATCTTGTAAACTGCCCTTCTGTTGATAGACTGTGCAGTAAACTGTACAGTATTTTAATTAATTTCTTAATTACAAACCTAAAGTGTGGTAGTTGAAATCTCACATGCATGCACAGCCGAGATTGTTGCTTTAGCCTGACTAACACAAGGCAGATCAAGGCAGAAATGCTCAAAATATGGAAAACCAGCTGGAAAGACAGATACTGGCTCCTGCCTGCTTTTACTCACTTCCTATTTTTTTTCCTTCTCTGATAATTACCAGATTACTTTTTCCAAGCCTTATGTTTTAACCTTCTAGAAATCTCAGAAGCCTGAAATACTGCAACAGAGGAATTAGTATAAAACCAGGGACATTCAGCTGACTGACTTAGCAGTTGTGTTTCATGCTAAAAGCCTAATCATCTGTGTATTTGCTGTCACTGATTGATCCAGGTAACTGCTGTCACTGGGCAGATGCATGTGAAGACATCCAGGAGCTGTGAGCACCAAGTCATGCAGAAACTCCCATTTCTGTAAGATCACCACAGAGTAAATACAAATTCCTCTCAGATTTTACTCATTCAAGTTTGAGCTCCCATTGCTGATCTTTACTCTCGAAACCTTGCACATTCTTGACTTAAAAACCTAAGCCATCCCACAGTGACAAGACTACTCATAAGAACAGCACAGAAGACCAGTCTGTTGCTTCAGGCCAAGTGTCTATCTGATTTTATTTCCAACAGTGGCCAGATGTGTTGGCCGTTCAGAAGAATACATGGCCTTTCCTTCCTTCCTCTGGGAGTTTTTAACAGTTGCAGTTCAAAACATTTCCTGAACTTGATGGAGTTGGTTTTATTATTAAATCCCAATGGATATCCTAAGTTCTCATCCAATTCTCTCCTGAAAGGTAAGGTATAAAGTATGATTTGGAAGATATTCTTTCAAAATACTTAAGAGTTCTTCCCTGATCTCTCATGTGCCTAACAGCTTGGACCTTGGCAAATCTCAACCAAAGTATTTTAAGAGGACAAGAGCAGTGCTTATGCCGGACGTAAGGGCATTCATGTGAGTCACTATGCCAACAGTGGCTCCAAGTGCTGCATTTGCACCTTTCCCAGGTACCCACACGGATGTTACCTAAGCATGGGACCAGCATGGAACTAAACAAAGTTCCACGCCCTCTGTAGCAAACAGAACTGATGGAGCCTGAAGAGCACAGGCAGATCTTCTCATGTTGCAAAGCTGGATTTTAGTATGTAATAATTAGACATGCCAACCACTGTAATACTGAGGACTGTGGGAACAGGTTCTAGGTGCAAAGAGCCACTCCTGCTACTGCTTTTAAGAGCGCAGAGGTAGGACTAGGTAATCAGCCTAGTCACTGTGGACTGCACTGTTCATGCCCTGCCAGCCTCTGTGTTACCTGCCACTCTCTCCTTGCTGCTAAGTCTTGCTAGTCTTCATCTACTTTACTTTTCCCAACCACATTTAAATCCTGCACCATACCCTTCCATGGAAGGCCCACTACCTAAGTGGTAGTAGAAAAGATCTGTGACTAGCTTAATACTTCATTTTCAGACGGCTAAAACTAGGCAAGAGTCTGCCACTCCCTTCTACTTTATTAAAGCCTTTAAACCTTTTTATTTTGCTCTTATGTAAAATACATGGTATGCCTGCTTTTAACAACTTGCAACCAAAACAAAAGCAGAAGGCACCAAGATTTTGCAGAGAGGTGCTCTGTACTAGCTAAGGAAGAATCAGATTTCTGCACAGCCATACACCTGAGATAGGACACCAGGCTGGGGCTGTTCCAGTCCAGACCCACACAGCACACTCCAGGGCTCAGCCCCAACACACGTGCTGCAGCAGCAGATAGCAGGGATGTGCAGGTGCCTTACACAGCACAACAACACCTATTTTGCTGCACTCAGAATATTCTGAATCCTACCTTTAGAGCAGGAGCTTTCTGTGTGACTCTATCAACAGAAGGTTATTGCCCACACCAAGCAGAGTTTTGTTGGTTTTTCTTTTAAATATACTTACTAGCCAGAGTGCCTCTCAAACTCTAACACTGCCTCGCATTTGATGCTAAGTGTAGTGCTGCTGGTTGGTACTACAGTTGTATATGCCAGACATGTTAGATTTTTTTAAAAAAAATTTAAGAAGCTGTAATAATGGTGCAGTCTCCTGAGAATACATTTATTTCTGCAGTATAAAATAAAATTAAATTCTTCAATCTCAAAAACTATTAAAAGGTTGTATTTAAAATGCATGAAGCATTAAAAAGACATCAAAATTAAAATAATCTCATAAATCTCTTCATTTAAAAGACTTATTAGAATACAGATAGAGGCAGAAAACAGCTGCCCTGCAGACTACAGCAGTAAATTATGACTATTTAAACTTTTTTTCATTTTCATCATTGAAATTTTCCTCACAGAATTACTGCAGTAGTATAAAAAGACCAACTGCCCCTATATTTAACATGTGAATAGTAAATTATTTTTCAGTGGACTTCACAACAGATAAGCTGTATACTCTTTCAAATGTCAGCAGACTATGGGATTGGTTCCAGACAAAGGAGGTGTAGAATATTTTCAGCAATCACTACTGCATGCAAAATTATAGAATTAATCAGCAATTCATTCTCTTCAACACAACAGCAGCGGAACACTGCAGCCATTGTGACTCCAGAACTCCAGACTCCTCCCCCACCCTCTTGGTTATTAATTTTTAACAGGATCCTGAAGTTAGATATATTTAAATATTAGCAGGCTGACTTGTGAAGTTCTAAGCATGTAACAGCTCCAGGAAGTTTGCTTATTTAGGATGCTACACATCATGTTAAGGGCCTCCGCTCAGTCAAGAGTTAGGCTCCTCTTAAAAGCAAAGAGTATTCCTCTCATTGAGCAGTACTGAGAATGGTGCAAGAAGATTTGAGGGCAAAAGGGGAAGACACACAAGACAGGAAAAGAGATGTTCATTTCATTATCAATCAGTAATATTCAACTTTTTAAAAATGACAGGCAAATTAAATTTTTCAGCAAGTGCCCTCACTCTTCAGACCATCATTTGTCAGTCTTGATGATACCAGAGCATTCCTTGAAGTACAATTAAACATTAACGCTGATTGCTCCTCAAAGTAGTTCAATCCAGGGAGAAGGCAAAGAAAAACCCGAGGGAAGAAGAGTTCACACTATTTATCCCCCATCTCATCAGTTCTCCAGTAGTATGATTTTGGAACAGCCAGGCTGTTGATATAGCAGATTACAGAAGGAAATGCTAAGGATGCACAAACCTAGGGAAATGAACAACAGCAACAACAAAGCTAGCAAGGGGGAAGGGAGGTGAAGAAGTTAAATCAAGAGGATAAAGAGTGCTCCCACATAGCAATTTGCTGGTTTTGCTTCACTGCAAATTATATCATATGATATTATAAGCCACTTTTCCTGACAGCAATGTGCATTACTGTGCACTGTAACTTCCTTCCTGCTTACAAGAGATAAGATTAGTAAATGTTTGCTTTATTAACAACAAGTTGAAATGCTATTAAACCAACTTAATTGATGGTACAGTTACACGGAGTCTGCTTTTTGTTTATATTTTTCAAAACTTACACCTGCAACAGAAGTTGACTTCTGTCCAAAAAAAGAAAAAAAAAAAAAAAAAAACTCCGAACAAAACAAACCAACATAAAACCAACCAACCAACCAAACCAATCAAAAAAAAAATAAAATTGGTTTTCTAATTCCATGCACTTTCTTCCAACACCAGCACCTGTTTGGATTGCGCAAAGCTCCTGAGCTATAACTCCAACAAGGATAACAGAAGTGTCGAAGGATAAAAACTCCACATATTATATTCACCTCTCTCACTGCTAGATTACCATTATGTTTGGTCAGTGAGTTTCATCTTTTGGGCTGCAAATAAAGCAAGTAGTCAACCAGAAGGCACAGTTTAAACCCAGTGGGTTAGTGCATCATCAATAAAAAGCCATTTCTGCCCTTCTTTAACCTAAGGTTAGCTTCCTCATGAGTGGCTCTGGATGCTTCTGTAACCTTCTCTGCAAAATGCTTATGCAGAAGAACATTGTGTGTTGTACAGCTGCTTCAGGAAACTGCTGATAATGGCAAGCTTAAATGTACATCGCTAAGAACACACCAACTCTCTACTGGAAACCCAGTGACAAGGAACTCTCTATGGGGAACAGAAAAACTCTTAATTTAACTGCCAATATAAACTGTAAAGGATGATGGTGCTGCTCATCTGACAGCGTTCTTGTTCCAGTTTGTTGGTTCCCTCATCCTATGCCTGAACCAAACTAATCATTGTTATTTACAGCAAATAACACACAATTTAAAAGTTAATCTGTTTTTTTAAAAGCTGCAAAGTAAGTCAATTATAAGTGTAATTTCCACTTAATATAAATATACTAGATAAATTGCAAGCCAGATCTTGTTTAGTTAGTAATACCTTGACAAGCAACAGTATTATACCCTTAATTTATTATGTCTTCAACTGATCAGTCTCTTACCTGACTGTTATAAGAACATAACGATGTTGTCTAGATTGTCATGTGCACTCGATAGTAAAAGCCCAAATGAAATTTGGACTTTTCTTAATAAAATCTATCCAAACCTATTTTTTATTTACAGATAATGATCATATGCAAGCTAATACAGTCTGCAGAAAGACAGTAATTATGCTTCCTTACAGAATTTTTTAACAACTTTGACATAATAAATTTTGATGTCTGCTGGAACCATGTCAAAATTACAAGCATATGACTGCAGGCTCTATTATGTTAGTCAACATGATGGGGGGGAGCTGACTGGTTCATAAGAAATTTATTTTGATTACACAATATTATTTTACATTTCAATCACATGGTGACCTGCCTGGTACAGTGTCAGAGTGAAAGATGAGTTTGTATTCGGGGCTTCAAATGTTAGGAGAAAAAAAAAAAATCACAGTAGTATTTCTTATGACTTATGAGATGAAGCAGCAGAAATCCCTTGATGTAGCAAATTGTAAGTTTGAAGGATTTACACAGCTAGATCCTCTGTAAACCCAGGGTAGCCTCATTCACATCAACAAAAAATACTGCCGAAGAATCTGATGCTCTGTCATCTCATACACTACCAAGCTTCTGCAGAAACTAAACTTCAGTGTTAGCAAAATGCCTCCATCCTTCTTTGTTATGAAGGAGAAAGCCAGAACTGAATACTGATGCCCAATCCTTAGCATACACTAAAAATGAAATATGCTTTTCTTGTGGGCCCATGAAACTACCTTTTCATCCACTTGTATACTCAGTTCAGGTGAATGGGAAACCCATTAGAGTTGGAAACCATCATGGTGGTGAGGGCAGAGAGAGAATTCCTTGGCATAAAGAATTACTTTTCAACTGTACTATAATGTATACACACATACAAATAAATTCTCTCTATATATACACACACACACAGAGCTAAACACACTCACATATATACACACACTTTTATAAAGATCCAGTGAAGTGCAATCTGTAAGACAGAAGGATGGCAATCCCCACTGTCAGGCTTCTGCTGCAGAAAGACAGAAGCTGTCTGCAAAAGGGAACATGAAGGTGTTTGCTAACATTACACATCCTTTTTGTAAGGCGCAACTGTGCAAACAATTTAAGGTCTGCACACTGTTAAACCCTTATCCCTGAAGATGCTGTGAGAATTCCAATTAATTTTAGATTTCATTTAGTAACTTGAATACATTAGGTAAGCAATCATCACGACATCCTGCAGAGTGCTTCACACAGCTCCGTATCATATAAAGTGAAGGCTCATCCTTAGATACAAGGTGCAAGAAACACTCAAGGTAAACCAATCTTCAGCTGCGAATTAGCAGGGTCTGGAGATGCACACCTAGATTTGAAGGCTTCACTCAAGTTCTTGGAGAAAATCAGAGAAATGGGACAGAACAGACCTGCGCTCCCAGTCCAGCCCCACTTTCCCTCCCACTGACCGTGTTTCTTGTGACGGGGGATCACTAAGGCTGCTCGGAGCAGTGTCTGCACACAGTGCTCTTACATGAAGGCAGCAAGTACAGCCACCAATGGTCTCTGTGAGGCACTTGTGACAACCCCTTCAGAGAGAATCCACAGAACGGGTCAGAAGGCAGTACATGTCAGCTATAATCTTCAGGGACTGTGCAGAGGTATGTATTTTCTAGCACATTCTTTTCCTCAAAGGGGTTCTCAACGGCACTGCTTGAAACCCCGGCACACAAAACCAGCATTTCACATAATATACCACAACCATGTACCACCCAGCCCAGCTGTTGTTAGTATGATTTTTTTACCTCTACTTTTCTGTCAAAGGGGACCTTAGACTGCCTGTTGGCTTGACTTTTCTAATTTTTCTATTTTTAGAATTAATCATACTAGGAAAAACACACTAGAGGGCAAGTCTGGGAAGACAGGAAGACCCCAGATGGTGTTAGTTGTCATAGATTGACTACAGTGCCATGACAACTCACAGCAGCTGAGCTGAGGGCCTGCTCCACTCCATTTCATCATGTTGAATATTATGTTACATTTTAATGCATATTTACTAGACTCACATTTGTCCCCCAGCTTCAGCAGTGAGCTTTGATTTAGCTTAATGCATCTGTGAGACTGAAATTCCTGGTTATCCAAACTCCTAATTATCTTCTGGTTTAGGACACTCTCTTGAGACTCTCCGATAACCACGTTTTCCCTGTATAACACAGCAGTCCTATAACCACATTATAATGCAGTTTTGTCTCACCTATAAAGGTCAGGGCCATAATACAATTTAGCAGTGAGGGTAAAATATGATTTACTTCCATCCACAGGCAAGACCAAATCATGTTATAACACTGAGGGTAGGGGAAAAACTATCAGGTTACAGCACAATCCTCCAAAGTCATTTTGCCTGTTACAACCATAAACTCTGCGTTAGCACCTGATAGCAGAGGGAGCACAGTACTTAAGCAGACTACCTCAGCTGCCGGGAAAAATATAACTCTGCACACTGTTAAGGGAATTCATAATTTCTACTACTGATAGTGCACAGACTGACCAAGACCTCTACAAGCCCCATCTACTGAAATCAATGAAGCCAGAAGAGGCATCGAGGTCACTAATTAATTGTTTGTGTATGACAGTTCATGATCTCATAACTACCAACATAAATATTCATCTCAATCCTGGCCACTCCAAGCCAAACCACTGAGACTTCCTACAGAGCATGTGCTGCAAGACCACAGTGGACCTTTCTGGAGCATTCAGCACTTAGGCTTTTAACTGGCAGAAGGTCCCACTGGGCCATGGCCAGATAAGCTTAGGCTCCAGATGCCTTCACTCTGTCTAAGGATCAGACTTTAAACACAAAGAATAAACATCAGTTCCCATGCAGCCTCTCTGCTCTGTCATGCCAAGCAATTCCCAGTTGTGGCCAGGGTCTATTCATACCTACCATTCCTCTTCAAAGACTTTTCAAAGAAATAAGGCAGCAAATTCTGAAATTAGTCTAATGTACTGAATGGTCTTCTGACTGCTTTCACACAGATATAAACCACGATCTTACCTTCATGGTCACTATGTTAGGCCACATTCTTGCTGTTATACTTGTTTTTTTAAAAACTATTTAGCTCTGCAGTCAACCTGGCGTGTCAGCTCAGCTGCCTACACAAAGGCATCCCCTATCAGAGAGCCTCCCCACAAGGCTAGATCCAACACACTATATATGGGATGCCTGCACCTTTCTGGGCTAGCAAGCAGAGGCTGTCCTAGCAGGTATCAAATGGCATTAGCCACCTCAGGTCAGGCAACTGAATGATGCCTTGGTGATTTCTTCAAATATTTAGCAGTACAGTTTTAGAATTCTACAAGTCACACTAGAAATTTTAAGAGAGGAGGAGACAAACTACATTAATACTTTTAAATGGTACTCCATGCACCTGGGAACAAGGCTGAAGCAAAGACAAATAGACAAATTAAACAGAATTTCAACCTTAGATTTCAAAATGGGAGGAAAATTTCTTTCTCCACCCTAAGACCTCACTACAATATTTCCCTCAACCTTTGAAAAAATGGCTTATATACAGATTCTAAAATACCCAGTACTTAGCTATAGTTAATTATAAAAGTGAATTAAAAATATCAGCCCAAAACCCAAAAACTTGCTCTTGCAGTTGAACCTCAAAGACATGTTTGAATTAGAAGAACACAAGCACGTGGGGAACAGTCCAACCATGTAGGCAACCACTTGCAGTTCAGGAGACTGCAAGTCTATTCTGCTCTAAGTTTGTAACCCCAAGCAAGTCATTTAACTTATCTGTGCCTCAGTTTCCTCATCAGTAAATCACAATACCCACTAAGATTTGCACAGCACACTAAGCAATGGCTGGCTACACCACACTTTCAAACACATCCTGCAAGATCTGCCCAGGTCACGGAGAATCTACATTAAGTAAATGTAAACAAGGCTGCTTGGGCTCCTCAAGGTGTGCAAAACAGCTCTTAATTTTCAGTGTTCTAAAAACCTTGTTTGTTCCCTAACAACACTTCTTTGTAGCTGCTTAGTATTTATTCTGAACTACATAAAACAACAAAGAGTCAGAAAGATCTTAACAAAATTCACTTAAGATGTAATTCTAACAAAGTTTTTCCTACATGCAAAAAAGTAACTGACAGTGAATGTTTGGTAACTTTGACATGAAAAAAAAGGGGAGAGATAAAATGCTTTTATGCAAATTTGATTTCCCTATAATAATCTAGAGCTATTCTGCTAGAAGGAATTATCTCCACAGGCTGGCAGCTGCAGTAGGCAGTGAATTAAAAATGGCTCTGTATATGGGAAAATCTGTTCTATAATCAGTGCTATTCTTAGAGAGGACATCAATCTCACAAGCTCCCACGATGCTCTCTTCGTGTGAATGACATACCACTATGATGTAGAAACTCCCATTACATCACTGGCATTGATTTCCTGAGCACAAGGAATACGGCACTAACATACAGGGAAATTATACAGGAGTGACTGTACGATTTTGTGTTTTCCATTTAAAAATCTGCAGCAGTAAGTGACCCTATAAAAAAAATTGAACAATGATTCATGCAACTGGACTTGAACTGCACATTTTCACTGCAAGGCTTCAGTTTCTGCTTGCTGTTTTTATACAATAAGCTCTGTTCCCAGGTCACAAAACATCAAGATAGCAGACATTGCCTGAGTTTTCCTTGAACATTAAAAAGGCAGATGCCAGAGGAAGGCATTTTATGAAGCAAGCGACTGCTGCAGTCCTACATATAAAGTGTCACTAATGATGCAGCTGTGTGACCAAAAAAAAAAAAACCCAAACCACCAAACAAACCCACAACATGCATCTATGCCACGTAGATTGTATTTCAGCCTTAACTTGAGTTCTGGATGTAAGACCAGTCTCATTGTCAAATCAAAGGGAGTTATATTGTAAATAAATAACACCTCCTATGCACAAAGCGATTCCCACCTATATCTGACTCTAGTGTTTCCTCAGTAATCTTTGTCCTCATGCTTCACACGTACAGTATTCCTTCTTCTGCTATGTCACACGCACTGTAAACCATCTCAGCTTGAGTGATGGATTTGAAAATTAAACAACCTAGGGGGCTCACTGTTTTTAAAAATCATTTTATATATAATTTTAAAATAACTTTAGGTAACCTGACACGAATGCTAAGCCACAGGATCTATTAATTCAAGATTTACTCTCCTACGTTACAGTTTTCCCTGACAAACTGACTTACAGAAATGTACAAACTGCATTGAAAAAAACCAAACACAAAATATATTGAAAAAATGCCATAACTTCTGCAATTCATGGGAGCTCTTCAGATAGTCATATCTTTGGCACTTGCGTGAGGCACAACAGTTTCCAAAACAGATGGTGCCTTTTCTTAAAACATGAAATTTCCTCAAAGATTGAAGTGAGATAGCACACCTTAACCAGACAAATAAAATTTTATGTTGCTCATCAGCACTAAAAACGTCTTTAAAAACTATGCTCCACCTTTTCTTACATCATCAAACTGTGTTTGCATCATCTAGACACATCACTTTACTGCTGAATTGATGTCCTGAGTTATTCCACTGCTTTCATCTGGGGGTTTGTCATTATGACAACCTGGGTTCTCTGCCACTAAAGGCTCATGTCCCTCCACCTCTAACTCTCGGATGCCACAAAGAGGTGGAGTTTCCTGTTGTGTAGGGATAACACTGAACGCATTGCACTTCTCTGGGAACTCCAAGCCTGACAACTCTGTGGGTTTAATCTAAAAAACAGCTGCATCCATTTTGCTCATTTCTCTCCGTGGATAAACTGCAAATTGCATTTGAAAATAAAATAAGTTATTTCTAACCTTTCAGCTGGCAGTCAATATCTTGGTAAAAAAGGACATAATTTATGACACTGATGATGTGTGGCTGCTTTCCAGAGACTGTAAACCAGTTTTCAGCCTGCTTTAATGCTCATTTAACAATCAAAGAGTTTCACTATTTAAATAAATGTTAAATAAAAAGCAAGTGTTTGAGTGAAGTTGGTCCCTCGATTGCTATCTCACAGCTCAGTAGTTCCTAGCCACTCTTGCAACATGTAAGTATCAGCAGTATTTTATTCCCCATGCTTGGAACATAACACTCCTCTTTCTTTCTTTCTGACCCGTAGGTCTCTGAATGGGGAAAAACCCCTTTGTGCAAGAGAGGAAGTGCCACGTGTCACAGTTAAACTCAGGTCAGTCAGGAAACAGGGAGCAGGACTTGCCCATGTGGAAGACGTGAGAGATTCTGAAACCAGAATTTGCTGATTCCTAAAAAGTCCATTACAGGCTAGAGGAATCCGCATAGATATTCCTTTCTACTTTTTCGAAATCCAGCCATAAATGAAAAGAAAAGCTTTTACAGGATCAATGCTCCTTTAACAACCCTACCCTGACTTACACTACTTAAAATACCTGCAACAAAACTTGTCTATTTACAGAGACAGGGCAGAAAATTTTAACAGCTCTGACCCTATTAAGCTGAAGTCTGCTCTTCACCAGGCTTGGAAGTTGGGGCCCAAAACTGAGATCCAAGGCATACAAAACCCATTCTTTGCTTCTAATATTGCCCCAAAACTACAGTTGTCTAGAGGGATGAGAGAAAGAATCAGGTCATTAAACTGTAACATCTTGCAAAAGGATATACATGATGTCCTTTCCAGATAAAGCATGACTGTGCAACAGCAGCAGCTTATCTGCAGCTTCCAAGTTATGGCCACCGTAAGCATTTCACCTGTGACTGGTACGGAGCTCTGTGCTGCTGCACGGGCCACTGAGCAACCAACACCCCTGGCTGTGGAGGGAAACAAGGCTGGGCAAGACTGATGAGGCCAATTTTGCTGGTTCCACTGATAGGCATCTTATGGATCCTGATCAGCCATGTGCAGATTTTAGTAGTGCAGCCCACAGAATGGGCATCCCCTGATCATGCAGGACAGCAGCTGGCCTCACCAGTGGAACAGCAACATGGGTGGCCACACCACAATCACCTTTGAGTTTAAATCTCATCCATACTACAGAAGTTGTTTCTCTACACATCCTCTGAGAGTAGGCCTAACTAATTTCCAGCTTCTCCTACTACAGTATTTAGTTTTCACATTGAATCCATTCTTCCTCTAACAGAGTGTCAGCAGCATGCAGGACAGGCCAATCCAACGCCAGTGGGCCAAAATTCAGTGGTTGATGGATAGTCTCCATATATACAATTTGTAACATAGTAGTACCTTAAAGGCTTAACTTAAAGCGGGTGTGTTGAGGTGATTTAATTGGATACAACGTAATACTTTCATTTCTAAATCTGTCTGCGGTGAAAGCAATCCCCCTTTTAGTTTGCAAAGGGATCCCCTTAGTAATCCATTAGCTGTCAAATGGAGACCTGCTGAGCTGCCTACCTGCACTTTTAATTAACTAACTTGAATCCTTTACCACTTGAAGATGCAAGCTCTACACACGACTAACATGACTCTACCACAACCCTGTGACTATCCAGTCCTGTCTGTGATGTTAATGATGAAATGCCTTTTGCTCCTCTGAGCTCTGAAAAGCTGACCTAGCTAAGAGAATTCAATTAGTTGCACCTTTTAGGTCATCATCAGAACTGCTTGCTAAACAAACTCAGTTACCTCTATGCAAGCCCAAAATGGGTTGAATGGATCTGTTTGCTCGACCACCTTAATAACTGGGATGAAATGTTAAAAAGAATAAGCCTAAGTTTCATTTGCCAAAATCAATTGCTATATGATGAAGTAATCAGATTTGACGATAAACTGATATGTAAAAATACAGCACAAGTAGTTACAGTTTTCTAACTTCAGCTACTGGATGTTAAGAGCTATATTTTTATTTCCAGATAGAAGAACTCCCTCCTAGCAGAAATCCTCTCCTGATGGAAGGAAGGACAGACCTAGAGAAAATACCTTCTAAATATACAGATGGAGAGGTATCCACAAAAACACAGGGTTTTGGAAGTTATTGAAGCTATTCTTAAGTTCTTAATCTAACATATGCAGCACTAATGGCCAACTTCTGCACTCACTTCTGTCACTGGTACGTCTCAAATAAATTCTGGTCTAAATGCAGGCATAAAAGCATATTGCAAATGTTGGCCCTTTACTGCTTACTTTGGGCAGTAAAGGGAGAGAGCTTCAATGACTAAAGAGACAAACTACAGCATACATTTCCTCAGCAACCTTCATCTATGAAGTTCTAGTAAAGTTCTCATTCAGTTCTTTCAGTGAGCTACAAAATAAAGGCATTCCTTTGCTGATAAATAAAATGGAGATGAGTAATCTGTTTTCTTTCCTGGATGTTAGGGTTTTGGTGGTTCAAAAATAGCAGACCACAGTTGGCTTACACCAATCCAGCTAAAAATGGCTTGATGGTGCCACTCTCTCAACTATATGCTCAATGTTTAAATGACATGAGAAAGTGCTTAGTAATCCAGCTGCTGTTTGCCTCAAAGTTCATGACTGTATGATCTGAAGTGGCACTATACAAACTAAATTTACAAACCTTTGCCACCTACAGCTACTTTACACTCACAGCCCAAAAAATGCACAGGCGGCCGTTCCACCGTGGAAGAACAGTGACATCTAGTGCCCGGTGCCTCCGCGGGCTCCGCTCGCCAGCTGTGCAGGGACACAGCACACCTGGCCACCAAGTGCCTCTCCTCCAGCACACCACCATGGCCCCAAGCCACTTCTGCTTGTGACATCCTGTGTGCCTCAGTTCGGGGTGAAAGACAGAGAAAGGAGATGATGTTATCTAGATGCAAACATCCGCAGGAATCAGGAGCAGCACAGGAAAGGCAGCCTGATGCAAAAACAGGTCTTGGGACTCTGCAATTTACAGGCATCCATCTTTCAACAGTGTAGGGGTATCTGGACAAAATATCTTTAAAAACACAAAGGTTACAAAGGAACTTCGGTATTTTATATTTGTATGAAGTGCGCAATCTATATTTCTTGTTGGAAATGTCACCAACCTTTGTGACTGAATTACACCCTTGGACTTTATGGAAGACTGCAGATTGCACCATTGTGTGTACGCTCAGCTCTACAAAATTACAAGACGACAATAATTTGCTGAAAAGTAGAAATCCTTTACATTAAAATAGAGTCTTTCAACAAAATAAAATACCTTGGAATAGGATCTGTACCATACATAATTATACTATATTAAAAAAAGGTTAAGATATGATATGCAGTCTTTTTAATTAAAGTTTAACATACATTAACATTTCTAGATGAAAACCTGCCATTCTGAGAACAGTTTTAAATTCTGCTTTGATTATTTTTTTTCCAGAGCACTGAAGCTATCACATAACTGAATAAAAAGTACTAACAATGTCAAATTCTTTGGTAATTAATTTTGTGTCCTACTGCAGACATATGAAATTCTATCAGCATTATCTTGACAGGCATGTCAACTCTTCTGAAAAATTCCTATCCATTATTTTATAAACTTTATTGCAATTTTGCATTTTTATTAGATATGCAAGCTGTACAATACAAGTTGTACTCTATGAAATTAAACTACTGTAAAGTTAGTTATTAGCACCAGGAAATAACAGCATAACCAGTATAAAAGGAGCATAAACCTCAAGATAATTGGGTCAGATTTTGCACAGTATCTTTATTGCATCAGATCTATAACACTCTATTGCACAATTGTTACCCTCTTTGCAGCTTTGCAATTTGTATTATATGAATTACAAGTGTCTGAGAGAGGTATCATAACTTCTATAATATTGCCAAAAAAAAATTGAAAACCACAAGAAGTAAGAAAAAGAATAAAAACCTCTTATCATTTATAAATGATTAAGTAGGCATTCCTGCTATCCTAATACATGGTACTAGGTATTACAGCAATCTAATCAAAATTGGTCAGCAAGACTGAAGTATATCTTTAGCTTTATCATTACAGTAATGAGAAAATATAATAACTCCTGAAAACCTTGATCTGTTTCTATATACTGCATTTTCTCCCCTTAAAATTGAACAATGTTTCCCCCTCTTTTGTCTCACTAATAACAGCAGAAACATCTCTTCTTTTTGTTTCTTTGTTCTCTACATCAACAAAGATACTAGCAATTAGCAGAGAAGAGAAAGCGAGTGGAATCTCACAACTGCCAAACTAAAAGCCTATAGATGCACCAACTGATAAAGCTGAGTCAGAATTCATCACGAAAGCGAACATTATTTCTCCTACTAACCTCATATGTGAGAAAATAGTATTTGACAAGTAATCTGAATGACAAACTGATTTCTGTTCTCAGGTACAACATTGTGGATGAGGGAAAAATCTAGTCAAATACCTTTGAATGCTTCTCCTAGTATGCTCTCCCATGGCATTTTTCCCCATGAAACAACAAAGCACCTAAGCACATGCTTTAGCTTTAGAGGTTTAAGCAGTTAGATGATTTCATTATAGCCATCCCATTTTTAAACCTGTACTAAATGGCCTTGCCAGAGGATTCCAAAAGAAGAAACAGATCAAGAGAAGAAAAGACCCTGGACAACAAATAACACAAGAAATACCTGGATGTCTCTGGGATTCTTAAGCGGTACCAACGCTATTTCTGTCCAAGCAAATTAAAAGGAAGCAGGGGCTGTATGTGACAAAAGTGATGCTAGAAAAACAGATGGTTTGCACTGCCAGCAGGCAAAGACTACTTTACCCACTGAAGCTACTCTCAAGCCAGAAAAGTACATCTGAAAATAAAAATCAAGACACAAGTGTCAGTTTTAGCATCCAACTCCATCTCAGTATGTCACAAGCACAAGGGAGATTTGCCATAAAACATAATTTGAGTATCATCTCTCATCATTCAATACGATTTTTCAACTCTTTCAAAATTGCATTGAAAAATCTATATAATGTGTGCTTAGATTAATGAACTGTTTGAATCTGGATCAATACGCACTCAAAGATTTGAACTGTTGACACCTGCTGAATACAGCTGTAAGAATGCTTCATTCAGTTTATAGCCAATCAGTACTTTGTAACTACAGGGGTTCCACTTAATAAACAAGCAATCTAATATATGACCTCTGTAGATTAATTTCCTGAGAGCAAGTAAATAATCTGGATCCAAAATTTCCATGATTATACATATAATTACAGTATCACTTACCAATTAACACATTGATTTAAACCTTCTTGGGATTATGTACTTAAGTATAAAATAGGTGATTCAACCATCACTCAAATACTAAGCGTCTCTTTAAGATGGCAAAATCATGAGCCACAGAGCACTATGCATCTAATTTCTCTTGCAGAAGAAAAATATGTTATGGTAATAGAGATTATGAAATATATATCATAATTACGTGTACAATGGCTAGCTGGGGCTATTATGAAATAGCTGGACCTACTGATAAACATCATAAAATTGCTCTTCTTTTGTAGTAGGAGCAAAGCCTTTTATATGCTGTAGTTCATCTTAGTCTCCCACTGTCCTTTACTTAATAATAAAGCTGAGTATGTGTTTGGACTTCGGGTTTTTATTTCACACACACAGAGCAACCTGGCCATACTTATCAATTGTCTAGCAGATATATAAACAAACAGGATGGTTTACTGTTAATCTAGGATAGTTTATCGCTACACTTTCAACAAGGGCAATAATTAATGCAGATTTACATTCTACAGGAGTTCTTAACAAAATTGCCTGTTATAAACATTAATATAGCTTTCTATACAGCAGCACTGCAGTACACGAAGACAAATGAAAACCAACTACACAACTCTTGTAGATCTTATTAAGTTAAAATATTAATTCAGGGTGGCAAGTGAAAGCAAGGATGAAGAGACTATGCTTGTAAGGTATATTTCCTGTCACATTTTGTTTTTAATATTAAGACCTTTTTATCCACTGTTCAGTTGAGTATCTGTCATTTCACACGTATACCTTGAGGGGAAAAAGAATTCACATCTGGAAGCAAATCATTATGTTCTTCCATTTTTTCCTTATCTCTTTCTTGTGAGTAATCCTTTCACACAGAAAATCAGAATATATAATAAACAGTCACATTTCAACACATGATATTGCTTGAGGTTTCAAAACTGTACAACAGAGATAAGTAACTTCCAGAAATAAATTTTGAAAATCTGATAAAATTAAATGTACAACATTTAGGAAAAAAGAGTAAAAGAACTACAAAAATTAAAAAGCAGGCTTAAAATACTTTACTTTTATATAGATCTTTTGAGACTGTGCACATTTCATATCATAGAACGGTTTGGGCTGGGAGGGACCTTGTAGATCATCTAGTTCTAAACCTCCTGCCATGGGCAGGGGCACCTTCCACTAGACCAGACTGCTCAAAGCCCCATCCAGTCTGGCCTGAAACACTTCCTGGGATGGGGCATCCACACCTTCTCTAGCCAATCTGTTCCAGAGTCTCAGCATCTTCACTGTAAAGAATTTCTTCCTTAGATCTAATCTAAACCTACTCTCTTGCAGTTTGAAGCCCTTACCCCTGTCCAATCACTACATGCCCTACAAAGTCCCCCTATGGATTTCTTGCAGCACCTCTTTAGGCACTGGAAGATGTCTCCCCAGAGCATTCTTTTCTCCAAGCTGAACAACCCCAGCTATATGGTATGACTATCACGGAGAATCACAAATACCCGACTGCTAAAAAGAGAAAATAAAAAAATTAGTTTAACTATCTTAAGATACTTCCAAAAAGTGCATCAGTAGTACAAGTTGTGGCATAATGCAGAATTTCTATTATCCTTGAACGTTTTTGCAACACACACACAAATAATGCAGTAGGTATATGTGCACTCTCCTAAAACATACACGTATACAACAAAGCCATAAAATTGTCCTCTGTGTCAACCACTGTAATCCAGCTTTGAAAGGACTTGGGATGTTGTCAGCAGATATTCAGTAAAACAGGAAAGCAAAACCAGTAAAGAAATAATTCATAGTAGGAATAATATATAGTTTCCTCGGGCATTAACTACCAAATAATGATCAGTAGTGACTTTAAACTATATATTATAGCTTAGGTATGGTATGACGCTCGCAGCATTTCCATAGCTAGTAAGTAAGTGATGCAATCTTGCCATAAACACTCACACTGTAACAAAGCTAGTTTGCACGCACGGATTTCTCCCCCTCCCCTATGTTATCCCACCAGGCAGCTTTATAATGATCTAAAAAATATATACCTTGAATAGTCGTGCTGCACTGGAAAAGTCCAATATGCTGACTCAATTTTTAGACAACATATGTTGTACAGATGTTGACATGATCACCTTGCATATCCCTTCAAGAGAGACAACAGCCCTTTATATTGTACACACTCTTTAACATATTTCACCGTGTACTATTCTGAAAATTCCTCACTACTGCTTCCCCCAACTCTACTACTATCTGTAACTGCAACCACTCAGAAAGGGCACTGTATCTCAGTAAGAATGTAATCCACTTCTGGCAAAAAATGTAAGAAGCTGAATCTTTCCACTGATTGTGAAGGTTAATAGGGCAACACTGAAGTGCCTGGAAAGGCCTTAATTAGATGAACTCTGACAATGAATGAATCTTCTAGCTGCTACTGTAGGAGTCAAAAAGTGTTAAAAGAAACAAACAAACCAAAAATCCCACCACACTAATTTGGACACTGGTCTGAAATCCAAGAGATTCAGATTTAATTCCTAGCTCTACCAGCCTTAGTTCTACGTCTACAACACTGCACCACCCTCTGCAGAGACAATCAGGCTAATTCTAAACTGTAAAATCCTATATATCCACCTGGTGCAATCACTACATTGATGTAATTAAACTGTCTCCACAAGGGAGCACCAGCTCAGACATGTCAGCACACATTTCACTGTGCCATGCGGACATAACTCAGGACATTAATCTATTTTTTCCACACCAATAAAACAGACACATCGTAAATACACATGCACTGGTGCTTGGGAGGGCCACAGCTACCATGATTTTAAAATACCTATGTAAGCTCTGTAGCACAAAATTTGACTGAAGGCAGGGTAAATGCAAATTCCTAGAAAAACAGATTGTTCAGAGCACAGATTCACAGGATCTGTAAGCACAGCGTGGACTTAAGCAGCAAAGCCCAATGTTGACAACTTAAAATTTAGGATATCAATATGCAACTTATTGAAAACACACAATTCAGAACATTTCTCAAACTTCCCAATTTTTCAACCCCCCATAATGGTTAACAAAGGAAAAGAAAAGGCTCAGTTCTTTTCTTTACCTTTAGGCACAAGTTTCACCCACAAAATAATTATTTGTTCTGATTGTTGTCCACCTTAGCCACCCTGCTGAAAGTTTCTAAAAAACAATGACTTCCCTAAAATGAAAGTTCTGGTGCTCACAATACAGCTGTGCCTCAACAGAAGTGCTAAGATTTGGGGAAAGGGACTCAGCTAGGTATCTGCACATTCAGACCAATTTAAAAAAAAGTCTGAATTAGTCACACCCATAAGACCTTTAGTTCTTTTGATACAAATTTGAGGATAGTGGATCAGCCACAAAAGAGACAAATCTTTTGCAATCATCACAACAGATTTCAGGAAAGTAGGGGCAAGTGTTAACCATGCAGTCAGAATCTCTTAACCCTGAGTAAGATGACAATAACATAAGACACAGGACAGAGGAGACTCCCCACCAACTGCAGCAGGTGCCCTCCATCTCCAGGCATCCCATCTGAACAACATCTTTGATGATAAGGAAGAAAAGAAGTTCACTGAGAAGCAACATACATCTCACATTTTTGTTTACACTTCTAAGACTGAGACATAAAGGTTCTTATTATGACCATTTTTCATTTTCTTGAATGAAGGATACCTTCGACACCTTTAGGATCTCAAACTGATAACAGTACAGTTTTGAGTCTGCTAAACCAATACAGACATTGTAAAGAGACAGCACTCTTTTCACTTTGAAGTCTAAAACACTATGATGAGGAGCAGAGGCTGAGCATTAAAGCAGCAAGGAAGAAGAATCCTTCATATTACTGAAGTTGTAATTTATAACTTCACTCTTCTCTTCAGACAACAGATGCTCTTGTCACCAGGTGCCAAGCAGCATTACCTCGACTGCTCCCATCCTGTCCACAGCATGTAACATTCCAGGAGCAGCCCCGTCCTGAAATCAGTGACTGCCTCCTCACTGCTAGGCTCCAACAAGAAGGGTAATGCTCCCCCTCTAGGGCTTCTGTACATGCTGAGGAAAGCAGGAAATACCTAGTGTGAGTATAAACTGAGATTCAAATGATGTTCAGGTGGTTCTTCAGACAGTTAATGTCTCAAGGCGACAGGGATAAATGAGTGGTCAAAAATTTTTTTTAAATGAAAACTTAAAATAAGAAAGACTACCAGAGAGAATCTTAGCATGGTTTAGTTTGGAAGGAACCTTAAAGGTCATCTACATCCAAGCAGTCTGCCACGAACAAGGACACCTTCCACTAGAACAAGACAGCTCCAGGCCCCATCTATCCAGGGCTTGAACACTTCCAGGGACAGGGCATTCACAACTTCTCTGGGCAACTTGTTCCAGTGCCTCATACTCTCATAATGAAGAATTTCCACAACACTGTGCAATAGTTACTGATTCATCCTCCAGTAACTCTCCTTGCTTTACCTACAAATCCTCATTCAGTATTTAAGAGTCTTCCATGGAAATCTGTGATTCCTCACATTATTCTCCTCTCAAGATGCCAAGAAAAGGACAAATTATTTAAGATGTATGTTGTTTATCTGTGCTCTGTTCCTGAAGGATACTCCTTGCATTTACACTCCCTGCTTACCAAACACAGGCTGGTAATTCTGCACACCTTAATGGTTCCTGCTCTGTGAATGCTCAATGTTGGGGGGATTTTTGGGGCTGCAACTGCCTTAGTTTCCTCTCATTCTCAGCTGCAGTCTCTGAACAGAGGAAACGAACAACCACCAGCCATTTTTCCTCTCCATTTACAAGATGCGGTTGCACAAGTTCAAAATTTCATTTCTATTGGCTCAGAAGTATGGCTTTATAAATGGCTCCATAAGGTTGTCTGCTCTCTGAGTATTTTAATAGAGTGCTCCTGGAATGCTCTGAGTCTTAATCACAACCAACTTGACAAATAATGGGCCACACCGTCAAAACAACTCATCTTCCATTTGGGTACATATGTGGGAATAAAAGTAGCTGCTGGATGCTAAACACTTTCGCAAATCCAGCCATGTAATTTAGATGCCCAAATGGGAGCTGAGATCTTTTAAAATCTGGCCAAATATATTCTTGAAAGGAAGAAACACAGTGAAGCTGTGTAAAGTTCATCCCTTCTTTCAGAAGGAAAGGTCTGGCTTCTTCATGCCTATGAATTTATGAGGAAAAACCCTTTCTCACCATCTGTGATTACAGGTCATGAACGTTTCCGAAGCTCGCACTGATACTCCTAACTACCTCTTTACAAGAATTACAGAATTACCTATTCAAACATAATCAAAGAGAATGGCGCAGAGTCTACAAAGCAGATGTACAAATATACAATCCACATTTGCACTAAAACTTCTCAATGTTTCTCTCACCTGCTCAGGGCTTCTTACATCAGTCAGGCCTTCCACAAAACACAGCAATGCTGAAAACATTTTTTTTCTACACTAATTATCACAAATCAGTTCACAATGGTGAGCATGATAATGGATAAACAAGGAAGGAAACAAGAAAATTACAACAGAGAAAAGCAGAATGGTTCAGTGGTGAAATATTCAAGCAAGGTCAGTCATTGCTCTAGCTACTGGACCACACAGCCCACTTCTCTGAAAATCAGCCATTGATTCTCTAGAAATCAGCTTTTGAATGCTGACAAACAGAACTCAGTGCGCACAACAGTTTTTCCAAGATTTCTGCATACATAAAACCAACTTTCCTGTAGCAGCTTTCTGTTGATATAAAGCATCAGTAGTTCAAACCACAACCTTACCATTTTTTTCTCCTACTGTTACGGAAAATCATGGATTTTTTCCTGTTCTGGATTATTCCCATGACTTGAGTCTCTAAGGAAAAACCAATTTCCCATTTAATTTTCTGAAACAAGACACCAAGTTTCAGTATGTCCTGGTATGATTTGGGATGTAACACCGCCCTCTGTAAACAGGAAGCAATTTCACCAGCCAAGATGATACGCCTCTTCAAAAGCTGAGCAAGCCAGTGGGATACTTCAGACGCAGCCAGAGTAGGAGACAAGTTATCAAAAAGATGTGTTGTATAAAATAAGGAAGCTAAAAAGAAGAATGATTTCAGTAGCAAAGCACATTCTTACGCTTAAGATGGAGCAGACAGTCAATTTGTTGCCTAAAAAACCTACATTAATCTTTTTTGTATATTTGCAAGAAACATGCTCACTCCCACAGCCTTCTTCACAATTATCTTACATTCTCTTATTAAATAAACTACAGTTATCATCTAAATCTGAGCACACGGCTAATTCCTCAGATGACCCAATTTCTACTGCTGATATTCAAGAAGGTGTTAATTCTTTTCGTTTGGCAAAGACCCAGTTCCCAAACAGCTTACTACTGATTTTTATAACACCTCTATTGACAAAATGACACAGAAGCAAGTTAGCTTACATAATGACTCCTCAGTCCACCTAGTTAGCCACCTATCCTCAGTACAGCCTTGATGCACAGCATGGACAGTCACATGCCAATACATTGGAACGCCAGAAATGTTGAGTACATCTCCACTCCAAATGTTACAGTAGTCTCATGGCATTGCTTCTAATTGCAGGTATCGAAATAATTAAAACAGCTTCCTATATATAATATGTAAAATAATAAAAAATTTCATTTAATGAGAAAGCTCATCAGAACCTCAGTCTCTTGGAATGGGTTTGCTTTTTATTTTTTATTAAAAGTCTGGCAATAACCTAAATATTAGTCATCTCCCAGTGGGGAGAGACAGGAATTAATTGCTGCTCTGCTACCATGGAATGCATTTTCATAGGACTAGTTTTCACTGCACAGTAGTTTCTCATCAAAAAGTCCTCCTGCACGCCAGTCATTGCTACTAGTATTTGCTGTTCCATCCACAGGGGACAGACAGCTCAAAGGACTACTGAGGTCTTTGACTTCCAGGTCAGTAGTTCAACAAACAGGGCCAGGTAGCAAAAAATCATCTTTAGATACAATCTATCTTTCAATCCTTGTTTGTTTGGGGGTTTTTGTTTTGGTTGGTTGGTTTGTTGTTGTTGTTGTTGTTTGGTTTTGTTGGTTTGTGTTTTTTTTAATATCATTAGCATTTAAGAGAGAATGGAGGGAGATATCTCCTGTCTTTTGAAATAGAACAAGACTGAAAAAAGTGGTTCCCCCAAAACAACTTCAAAACAACATGGAGAAACCACGGTACCACTTCCCCAGCAGATACTGAATGGACGCAGACTTCCTAAGTAATCCCGTGTAGCTCTTATAGGTGTGGAATTATGGGAGGAAGGAAAAAATATATATCTAGAGGATGACATACCATCATCTCCTGTATCAGATTCAGAAGGTTCTATGCTTTTTGTGCCCTCTAGTATAGAGCTTTCTTGGTAATACACTCTTATGGACAAAATCCTCTCAGATACACAGAAGCTAGGGAAGTGTAAACTAAAGTAACCATTGTTTCTGCCAGGAGGCTGAACAACTAGAAAACAGCTTAGTGCTGAAATTTTGGACTTGGCATTCAAATAAAGTCTGCAGGTTTTCCCCAAGTCGAAAACTAAAACATTTTAAAATAAGCATCTGAAATTAATGGAGAGTTCCTGTTGTCAATGCCCCAATATTTGGCGTGTTTCTTAAAGCCACAGCTTTGTAACAAAAAAGTACAGAATCCAGTTTCACAATTAGTTTTTCATTAATCTTAGTTTTTAATTGCCACTGAAATTGCAGTTTTTGAATGCCCCTTACTGCCAACAATCTAATGACCTCTCTTCTTGCAGAAAGACCGAAACAGGTTTTGTAGAAGGACATGTGCTCTTCATACACTGAAGAAACAGCTGCACATGCAGGCACAAGTGATCATTATGAAAAAGTCTTCTTGAATTCAAAGAAAATTTCCTCACTGACATTGCTCTGGATGAAGGCTAGAAGTGTCTTGGGTGGAGGGGTAGTAGGGGTGGTCAGCAGAAATAAGGTTAAAGAAAAGTAAGAAGGTAGTTTCTTCAAAGGAGAGATAGAGTGAAGTCCTGCAGAAACTTATTCTAGATCTATAGCTGTTGCTGTCCAACACACTACCAAAAGATCTAGGAAAAGGATGAAATGACCCTTACTTTGAGGTCAAACATCAAGGTTTGTGGATGTCTCCAAGTTATTCAAGAAAGTAAAAACCAAAAACTATTTCACAAGAGTTACCAATGACTAACAATATCATGACAAAATGACAGATGAAATCTGTTCTTAATAACTGCCTAAAACAATTCTACATGACATACACGTGGATGGGATCTGAAATAGCTGACATGACGCATGACAAATTTTAGGGTTATAGTAAAAACCTTATGAAATCTAAGGTCAGTGCTCAGGGCTAGTCAAACACTACTACTAGCAGTATTATATCAACATGAAATAGTTGCTTCTCCTTCCTTTTCCCACTCTACACCCTTTTACTATGAAAACACTGCAAATAAGATTAAATTACTCTTTTACAGCCACATTTGCAGTAGTCAGGATGTGACATGATAGAAACGAAGTCATTGTCAGATTTGGTGCAGGTGTCCTTTTCTTTAGATTACATATAGTATTGCAGCTTTCTTCCTTAAAATCCTTAAGGCAAGATTTTGAAATGACATCACGGGTTGCAAAAGCAGAACAAGCTTCTCATAAATTTCTACTACCCAGGCACTATAATAAGAGCTTTTTTTGCCATCTACCTCATTTCTTTGCCAATGGAATGCAGAATCATCATTAGTCTTTCCAGCATGCAGCCAATTAAGTTCCAGTGAATTGTCTCTTCCAGTTTCAGGTGTGTGCAGATAAGCTGTTTTCCCTTGCAGCTCTCCTAAGGGGCATACTTACCTTTTACTGAACAACTACAATCGGTGCAGATTTTAAGAACTTCTGCCAGAAGATGCACATTATTAGTGCCACTTTAAAGAATGCTATTTAATCACCAGGTATCAGGGCAGTGCAGAGTGTGGTGCACAGAAATTAGCTATTCAAAGACACAGTCATACACTAACATACCCTAATGTAAGCTGACTTTGTGGTTTTTCTTGAACTCAGCATCCAAAAGTGCTTCATATCACAGTAAGTCTAGATATTATTGTGGCATATAAGACATATCAGACAGCTTTTGTTGCTCACAAGACACAGAAGGATATTCTCAGAGCACCTGTTGACAGAAGGAATCTTACACATCACCACAGGAAGGGGAGGGGGGTAATAAATACAGATTTGTAAATCAGATTCCAAGATCTTCACACAAGGCTGTATAAACCTTCATTCTGACTCTGCACAGCTACTTGTCTGTTAGGCCTTTGCAACCAGGCACTTCAAAACTCAATACTTTTCCTTCTGTGGTCTTGAAGTTGAAAGTACATCACATTCCACCTGGCTCCTTACTGTCAATGCACCTTCATCTTGCTTCCCTCAGCATCCTATAAGGATAGCACACAGGCAACCCACATAAGTATTTCCCAATATTGTATAGTTTCAGTGACAATGAGAAGCTTCTCCTAGTATGTCAGGAATCCAGAAGAGCCTTTCCAATAGTGGCTTATACTCCCAGAAGCTTAATCCTCATGAGAAATAAAGTGAGACTGGGAGAGTGTCCCAAAACTCCTAGTCATTTCTGAGAATATGGCCATTTCTCCAGATATCAGCTTCTCTCTTCACTTTCTTCACATATTTTTCATTTGTTTGTTCTCCTACTTCTGCTATCCTCTTGTTTATCTAACCTACTTATCTCTTTTCTTCACCCTTTTTACAAAAGATTCGTCTCTTCACACATTTACCCTTTCCTCTCTAACACCTGGAACATCAAAAAGAAAAGATAGTAGGCTTCTTCCACTGTAGTAATGTCCTAGAAGCCATTGTTATGTTGGGCCCAGAGGAGCAAAGGATAAATATTCATACAGTGGTAATTCACACTCCCAGCTCATGAGCTGCACACTATCTTAATCTCAGTGCACTGATGACAGGGGAGACACGTGTTCCCTCTGCTTGAAAGCCTCACGCCACACATGATCCATCTCACAGGCAGAATGCCAACTATAATGCCACAGTTATCTTTCCCCTTTAGCTGCAATAGGACAGAACATATTTAAGTTACTGTGAAGGCTGCAAACGGATACACTGGTCCAGCAGCATGGTATGCTGGGACTGCACCCCACTTGCTTTTGACCTCCACAGAGATCCCCGGCTGACTCCCCTTCCTGCTATTTCAAGTACTGCCACACTTTGCTCTCGCTGCACTTCAAATTTAAAGGGCAGCAGAACACTATAAAGCACAAGGCTATTATCCCTGGGTCGTTGGAAAGCCCAGCAATCTCCAAACAATCACGGGTTCAGGTAATAGAGAGGCCCATTTCTGGAGGCTATAAAAGTATGAAGGAGGGGTCTCCTGAGCCAGCACACAACTCATGGCCAGTTGGCAAGGTCTCCTAGTCACTGACAAACAGATTCCTTCCCTGAGGCCAGCTGGCTCAGAAGGAGCCAACAACGGTGATGCTCTAGGGCTTCAACATGGACAATCATGTAAGAGAGAGATGGAAAAGACCCAGTAGGTCACCAAGTTCATTTATCTGCCAATGTACAGAAAGATTTATGTGCTAAGAGCATAACCAGTGCACCAACACTTGAAGACTTATATTTTCACGTCAGACCTCTGTGATCAGTACTAACACTTGGCTGAGGTATCTGGGCTAGACGGAGTCGGATAACCGGGGTCTGACTCATCAGAATATGGAAGTAATCATCACCTCCAAATTAATATAGCAATTAGGCACTGCCAATACACCTTTCTTAGTTCAGAAAGAACTTACTCTACAAAGCAGAAGATCCTTAAGAAACTTGAGTGGACTGATCTGTTTTCAACAAAATAGAAAGTAATCAAAAGATAGAACACTTTTAGAAGGCTCTAGATTAGTATGCTGCTGAGATCACTACAAAGATTTCATGTTTATGCTCATATAATGTTATGGCCAAGCACTTGTTTGCTCAGATTACAAAGACCTCTACCTATACTTTTTGTCTCTAATGCCTAGGAAAAGGTTGAACTGTTTTCACTGAAACACTATTTGTCCCTCCTTCAAGCAGACATAGGGTTCAGCCCTTCCTGGCCTGTCTTGCCAGCTGCTGCTCTGCTGGTTCAGTCATCTCTTGCATCAAATAACACTGTTTACAAAACTAAGGAGGTACCTCAGTTATATACACTGAACTTATTTTTCTGCCAGTATATTGTCCTTTGGTATGCAAAAAGGCAACTGATTTTAGGACCAGGGTACATGTTAAAGGGCATGGTGCTGCTCCTATGTTACACAGGCCATGCCTCTAACAGTATATTTGTCACTGACAGACAGTTCTGATCCCCCAAATACGGCCCTCCAATATCAACTTTTGCTTTTCTCAGCCTAAGAGGCCAGGTTGTTCTGCCTCTTTAACACAGGCTTTATCACCTATTGTTCTATCGAAAGTTGCTGCCCTACTGCTCTTAAGAACTGCCCATCGACGCACCTACAACATTGCTGTAACAGGCATTCCTTCTGAATTCCTCTTCCATCCCTGTGCTAAAATAACAGCCTCTTCTCCCAAGTCACCTATATGTGGGGAAAAAAAAAAGATATGTCAGATTCACAAAAAATGTTGTGTATTAGAGGTAACTCCATGATTTTTGCAAAAGCAATCAAAGGGCCAATGGTAGTGTCAGATGTCAGCATCAGCAAAAGCAAAAATGTCAAACACCCATCAAAGACCGTTGCTCGAAGAAGAAACATCAGCTGGTTACAGAGAAGCATTACAAACCAACTGGATTATAACATAAGCAAGCTTGCAGTTCTGCCCTCTACCACCTCCAGATTCTGTCGCTTTCAGCAGAAAGGCTGACACATCTGCAGTCGGATGCAAAGGTAACACAGGGAATTGTTAAGTACTCTTAGGAGTAGATTCTTTGAAGGAACACAAGGTGTTCCATGCAAACTATTGCATTTAACAACACAGCAACAGAGATGTATACAGAACTGAGCACTGGCAGTGTGCCTCTACCTTCAGGAATACCACTCAGGCTATACCACGCCTGCCTTTAGCTCCTCCCGCAAAAGACTCAGCAGCTATGGAGCTAATGGATATGTAAAATAAGGAAAAATTATCAAGATTCACAACCCATGCTGCATTCCCCTCTACTGTTCATTGCATTAAGATCACAGGGAGGCTGCAGGACAAGTCCCTGTCATACTATCATGAGTTGTGCCCTTCCTGCCACTGGTATTATTTGTTCACAGGTTCCACATGAGGGGAACAATATGCTGTCTCCACATTAAGTTTTCCCTTTTGTTTTTGAAAAAAAAAAAAAAAAAAAAGATAGGAAAGGACATGATAAACAGCTTCCCTTCAGCAGTAAATGCTAGTGATGAGAACAACGCTAAACAGCAGCAATACCTCTTCTGAAACTACAAGCCTGAACTTAGAAAAGAAAGTCAGTTTTCTTTTTTTTCTTTTAAGTCATTTACCACAACACTTATGATGCAAGTTCCTTTTGTGGAACCACTGATCTTACATAAAAGAAAATAGTATGTCATCGTCCATCATATTAAAATTTAAAAAAAAAAAAAATCACTTCAAGGTATTTCTTCACTATCCAGGGCTACTAGCTCTTTTTTGAGAAGTTCAGTATAACCTGAGACAAACCTTAAGCTCTTAATGCTATAGAGTGGAATCACTACATCTGTGTAGATCTATACACATATAAAATTATTAAAACTTGCTGTACATCTCTGTCATGGCACTGTCTTTCAAACATCACAAATCTTCTACTTACATGTTTTCCAGCAATTCCTGAACACTGCAAATTGAGTTCTCTCACTTCACCCAGATCATAAAGAAAGAGTGGTTCTCACTGAAACTTCCTACTTCTAAGCTCCTGATTAGTGTACACGACAAAAAAAAAAAATTAAAAATATGCACTTTGTAGAAGCTATTGTGCCTTCATCTACAGAAACAAGCTGTGCTCAAAAACTGCTTAGCTCACATTATTTTCAAACCACCCACAAGCTCCACGGAATTTGATACAGCAGATATGCATAATACTTGCTGCACTTGAGACTACTATAGGAGATATGTCTGCTGAATCAGCCTTCAAAAGCCAGACTAATCATAAGCCGTGGGTAGCACAGAACTGTTCTCATGAGGGCACAACAAATTAAGTGTGCACAAGAAAGTCTGCTTCACTAATGGATCCAAGGTATAAGGCTTCGCAAATTCACCAGAAGATGATCCATGTAAGGACAGTGGAAGAACTTCGGGTAGGCAGTTAAGGCAAATCAACTGACAGCAGAATAATCTTCTCAGATGGGCAAGACACAGGGAGCAGCTGCTCCATCAACCACCCCACTGAACTCATTTCCCAGCAGTGGTTAGAGAAGCAGTTCTGCGAGTCAGAATTTTATAGGCATCAGCAGTAGAAGAAATCTGGCTGTTCCTCTTTCAATAGCAAAACAAGCAGAAGGAAAATGGTACACAGCTACCTTACTGAAATCAAGCATTTGAAGACCTGGATACTCCAGTATCCTTTCTGCCAATTTACCACAAACTACTTCACCCGTCTGTACAGAAGCCCAAATTTCAAATGACTTGGTATGGTGGGAAACGTCACAAAGTCAGAAAACCAGATTGTGTTCATTAACGAAGACCTTTCTGTAACTTCAGAGAATATTTCTGCCAACTCTTTTAGCATGCAGTCCAATACTGGTAACATCAGCTCTCATCTCTTAATATGCCAGTTATACTGTGTCTGAAGGCAAATATGTTTACCTTCACAGGAGTGCCCAGTTACTAGTCACTGTGATGAAACTATTTGCCATCATGCCAGTAAAGATGAATTTTATGTCACCTTCAGCCATGTAGAAGTAACGCATTTTAACAAGTGCATTAAAATTCAACCACTGGTTGAGGGTCAATCGCCCTATGGACACATCTCTCTTTTCTGAAGCTACTAAGGGAACCCAAACAGTTGTGTAGAGACTCCTGGTTAACATCTCCCAAGATGCATTTCACCTCAAGTAAATACAGTTCACCAAATTCAGCTGCCAGGAAAGCTCTCCAACACCACAAACATGTTTTGTCTCACAGGGTATGTTTTACATGCACAGTCAATCCCAATATAACACTTCCATAATGTTCTGGAGAAAACTGGAGACAGCTGCATGTGTGCTTATTGATGTGACATCATGCTGTAACAAAGAAATCAGGGTTCTATCTCCTTAATAATGTACTGATTCAATTGGTCCTAATGGAAATTAATCATTCAATACTTTGCAAAAGACATAAGCATCTTCTGATACAGACCAAATGAAAGCCATCACAGTTTTCTCTCCTCTGTCAGGCTGCTCCCGCTGCTCCCCAGTCCCACAGAATGCACTAGTGAGTTGCTCCAGTCAGGATGGCAGGTGAAGGCCTCATTCCATAGATGATACACGTATACCTACACAAGGAGTTTGCTCCCTCTCTGTCAGGCTTCTGCTGGAGACCTGGGACATTCTATTACTTCGCTGAGAAGGAAAATAAAATTAGATGTTATTCCAACAGAACACCATATTCCACCACTGTATTATTGGTAGGAACCATACAAGCTTTGTGGCCATCACAAAGAACCCACATACAACTGCCACAGGTCCTGTGTTAGGAACAGTACACAGCTGCATTGCTCCAGGGACAGATTGCTTAAGGTTCCAGTTGTTCCGTCCTCTAGACAAAAGAAACATCCATCAATATGAGGAGCAACACTAAAAACTCTTCCTTTATATTATCAGATGCCAGAGCTGGTGAGTCCATTTTTCTGAGTATCCATACTTGCTCAAGATGGCAGCATGACTTCTCTCCATTCTGCTTCTCTATTCTGTCATACACACATTTTTTCATGAAAGAAATCCTTTTATGTCTTCCCTCTCTGCTTGCAAAGAGCATGTTACAAGACTACTTTAATTTTTTGTCTCTTTACAGATACACTGAATAGATGGCTTCCCATCATGGCCCTGCATGTTTATTCTAGTAAATTATTCAACTTATTCTGTGTAGGGTAAATTAATTTCTACAGCAATTCAGCTGCTACTCCATCTACAGTATATATACTTGCTGAAACAGATTAACTCTGCCATGCAACGTCATCTTTCGTTTTCTTCAGCATCTGCACAGAACTTTTATTCAGATAAACCTATTCTTCTCCCCTTGACTCTCCCTCTCCCATTCCCTGCCACGACTGATGTTTCTTGGACATAATACAGTGCTTATTCTTGGGAGTAAAAAAAAAAAATTCCAAAAAGTTGATAAATTCTGTGAATCTAAAAACCATTTTACATTTTCCAAATGCTCTCCACTTGATTTGCTCATACCTAATTTTCACAGATATTCATTATTTAACTTCCAAATACATGGGTTGCAATACATCAAATCCTAAAAAAGAAGGGATTTGAATGGAACTATTCTACAAGCAGGAAATGAAAAATGAGGTCCAATCTGCAACACTCTATCACTGTCATTTAGTGGGATCTACTTATTTGTACATGGAACCAACTGCTTAGCTGCTTGCACTGACCTCCTGAGTGGTAAACAAAGTTACCCAAATGTCACCAGATTATCTGCTGTCTAACACACAACCATATTTTCACCCTTTTGTAATATGAGAATCTCCCAAAATGAACTTGGTTCTTTGCGTAACACTACATTGTAAGGTTCGCGATGCAGAGTTTACCTGATATTAACACGAACAAAATTGAGATTTTTGTACCTAATTGGGGGAAGCGGGGCAGGGGGGGAAGATGATGCTGCTGACAGGGTTTTTTTGTGTACTATCAGATTACTAGATTGGGATTGCAGGTTTTTTGTTTACGGAAATCTGAAATGGAATCAAATATATTAAATACCTTACCTTGTTACTTGTTTGTATACAAAAACTTTTGGAAAAGTCAGAATGGTTTTATGTTTTGCACACAGTTTATGACCTGAGGTGACCTCCTGGTGCCTGTTTTAATAGAGACTGCTCTTTTGGGAGCCAGAGAGCATTTCCTCAGTACACAACTATTGACATATATGACACCTTCTGTAAAGTTTGACACATTGTTTTAGAACAAGATAGAAGTATAAGTTCAAGTAAAAAACGGGTACACTATACTAAAATCACAATGTTTGAGGAATGCTCTGCTTCAATCCTCTAAAGCTAAAGTATGTTGTATAACCACAAAAAAATTATTAGTACAGTGTCGTGGGTTGACCCTGGCAGTATTCTAGGCACTCACTAAAATCACTAAGAGCTGGGAGAAGTCACACAGGCAAAACAAAACTCAACATGAGGATAGTGCTAAAATTTATTACTAACAGGATAAGAGCTAAAGAGGGAGAAATAAAACAGTCTTAAACACACTTTCCAACCACCCCTCCTTCCTTCCATGTTCTCCCTCCTCCCCCTGCATCAGTGCAGGAAAAGAAGTCCAATCATAGGGCAACAGGTCTTCCAAGTCTGCTGTCCTGTGGGTCACCCTTCCACGGACTGCAGGGGGACAGCCTGCTTCACCACAGTCTAAAAGTATCCCTTGGCCCGTAGGAGGATCAAACCCACAACCTTGGTGTTATTAGCACCACACTCTAACCAACTGAGCTAACCAGCCACTCCAGATTCAAGGATCTGATCCCGACTCCGTTTCAATCGGCTAAGGGCGGCAGAGGCCATCGCCTGCCCTTTTGGAACGGCGCTCGCCTATCGCTTAGGCAATTGACCCATGTTCAACTGCTGTTCACATGGAACCCTGCTCCACTTCGGCCTTCAAAGCGCTTGTTTGAATATTTGCTACTACCGCCACCCGCGGCGGCTCCACACAGGCCTGTGCCCCAGGCTCTGAGGCTCACTGCAGCGACCCTCCTACTCATCACGGCCTAGCCCCCGCAGGCTTCGCACTGCCAGCAACAGCCAGGTGTGAGTCCAACGCTCCAGCACCATCCTTTTTCAGGGCTAGTTGATTCAGCAGGTGAGTCGTTACACACTCCTTAGCAGAGTCACTGAAGTAATACTTCTCTAAGAGTACAGAGACCTCAAACTGTTATTTCACCTGTTGTCCTGTGACACCTCTCCAATTCTACTTGCCTTACTGAGGTGTTCATTATATTGATACAAGTCTTAGTTGTACCACTGGTACAGGTAGGTGCTGACTTAAGTCTCAGGGCTGTCAGAAGTCTCCTTATTATGTGTCTTTCCTAAAAGCTTGAGCAGTCTGACACATTCCCCAAGTAACCCCCCCTACGCCAAAGAGAAAACAACTGCTGTAAGCAGCACCAGGTCCTCAAGAGCACAGGTCTCTGGCCTGTCTGTTTGCAGAGCAGGACCAGTACATTAGTAAATACAGAGATCAGAGATCAACGTTTCAATGTCTCCTTGCACCTCCCCACCTGCCTGCACTCGCCTATCATATCTTCTATTATATTGGCAGGGTAAGCTCTGTCAGGCAGGTACTGTCTTTCATTTGGCATTCGTGTGTGGCCTGTTTTAAGAGGGTGCCCACATATGACTGGGTCTGCTACTTAAGAAAGCAATACCACTAAGCAGAGCTTGTTCTTCCCTGAAGGAGAAGACACTTTCTGCATTCTCCTATTTGAGTTTCCATCCCTGATGGAAAAAAACAGCTCTCATTTATCCTTTAGCTATCAACACCTCAAATCCTCTGTATGTTTCCTTTCCCTTCCTTTTTATGCCCTTCTATATACCATCTGAGTGCCTAATACAAACCAGTACTATATGCTCTCCTAATTTGCTCTAGGTTACATATCTGAAGGTGTTTGAAATGCAATAGTGCAGGCATTGTGTAAAGTATACATCGGTATTTTCCAAACAACAACGTAATTCACTGGTTTTCATATTTTTAATACATTTTTCTCCACAGGTACAGCAGGACTCTCTCTCCCAGCGGGAAAATCAGTCCTGCTGTTGGACACCAACAGCAGTTCCAGCATCTAACACTAATAGCATTATCAATTTATGACTTTAGAAGCACTACCAGAATCTAGTAGTAGTGTCTCTTACATTAGAGATGGCCCATTTCTCCATTTTTTTTTACATGGCTCTTCATGTCTTTTGTTACATCCTTACTAGTGTTTCATGAGAGCACTTATCTTCTCTCACTTAACAAAGCTTTCAAAAGATTCTATTCAGCTACAATTCCCACAGTAAACAAGCTGAAACCAACACAAAAAGCCTATTGTCTGCTCTTCCCCCACCATCTCCCACGAAGATATGCAGTCACCTCTCCCCTGAATAAGGGGTCTCAACCAAGTAAGTCATGGTAACCTGCACTCTCCACCTCAGAGTACACAGCTCTGTAGGGTACTACATAAATCATGCACATACCACTCACACTACAAGGTCCTCTGGGCCACTCTTCCTTCCTGAACTCTGACATGCCAAGGGAGGATAAAAAGAGAGATTATGATGGCTATGAAAAAATTAAAGGCTTCATATCCCAAAACAACTCCATCAGAAACAGCACAAGTGATAAACACACTGAGCTTGTCTGCATCGTAAGACAAGAGATGGAGTACAGTGATGAAAACAGCACCTCTGCTGCAGCCTCAATGGCCTGCAGCCACAGCTGCTGCCACTCCCCCACAGCAACACACCAGTAATAAAATATCCAGGTAGAGGAGGAAGATAAGAGAGATGGAAGCACCCTCCTTTTGGGTGAGAAGGCAAAAGGACCTTTAAAATACTGACAGCTAGGCAAAAAAAATGCATTTGCTATGGGACCACATCTTGTAACACGGTTTCACACCACCGCGAGCATCCTTACGTCATTCCTCTTGCATCCTTACACAAGAAGCCACAGCCATCAGGCTGAGCCGGGTAACTTCCAGTCTCAACAGATACTCCAACCAATAAGGGACAGATTTTGATACAGAGTCTGGAAACCTTAAAAATAAATTGCAGCATTTCATTGAAACAGCTCCACAACACACCGACAAGTGAAGGAACTCTAATTCCCGTACAGGCAGTGGGTAGGTCCTCAGCAGAAGTCAGCCATCTCTGCCTACATTAACTGTACTCTGGTCAAATCACTAAATTACAACCTATTTAATAGTTCTGCTAGCTTAAAACAAACTATTTTACTTTTTAACCCTCTAACAATTTTGGCCTTTATTTTAAAATCTGTTACTAAATGAGAAACATTGTAACTATTCCTAATTTTACTCCAAATATTTAAAATTACTGCTCTCCTTAACAGCAATATTTAGTACAGCAAAAGGGAAAAACTATAAAAACAGTTACAAAAAGAAGTACATATATTCTGTAGACTGGCCAACAGATTTAACTCAGTTATGTTTTATGACTGCTTTTACTTCAAGATTTGTGTATATAAGTGGAAATTACTGATGAAAGAATTGCATTTATGTTGCACTGAAGTGAAAGTCATGCTGTGATAAAAATGTGTGTTTATTTATACATCAGAGAAGTAGAATAATAGGCTATTACATTGGCAATGTTGGATTTATGTTTTAAATTAGATTTATGATTTTCTTATTTATTAATTTACTTGTTTTAGGTTTTTTAATACCAGTCCTTGACTTAAAAGAGATTATATTAGTAAGTACAGTTCCTAGAAAAATAAGGGTCTAGATCTCACTAATGTGCTTTAGAGACATCAAATTTACTAAACTAAGGGGTCTTGCAAGTGTGTTTTAAATAATTTTGGTTTCATTTTTAATTTCTACAGGAAAACGGTACCAACCTTTAGACACTTTAAAGAAGCCTAGACTTTCTGAAAGTACTACATCGCTACCCACTGCAAATCAGGCCCTTCTGTGAATCTCAAGGCAGGGTGGAAGCATAATAAAAGCACCAAAATAGAGAGACATTTTGAAAATGCTGTCTACCATTTTAGAGGTGCAGAGCGAAGAAACGTAATTAGGGATTAGCTCAGTTGGTTAGAGCATGGTGCTAATAACGCCGAGGTTGTGGGTTTGATCCCTGTACAGGGCATTCACTTAGGAGTTGGACTTGATTCTTGTGGGTCCCTTCCAAGTCAGAATATTCTGTGATCTGTGTTTCTGTCATATAGTGTTCTTGAGGTCCACGATAAAAATACTGTCCTGCTTTCTTATGTGCAGAGAATTTGCTGACAGAGAAATGCATCTGGTTTTTAAATGATGAAAATGTCTTAAACATATTCCTGTCACTGAAAATCACTTCTTGCAGGAGCCATTGTCAAAATCTACCCACATGTCAAGTGCTGGAAGTAGTAAGGCAGGGGGGAAGAACATAAAAGAAATATTTGTTATTCTAGAAATAACAAATGGAAATATTTTAAGTCTTTTAAACTGAAACACTTTTACTCCTGTTAATCCAACATGTTCACTTTATAAACAAGACAGAAAACTGAAAAATAGGGAAGCATGAGATTTTTGGAATTAAAAATTAATTGTAAGATTAGCATCAGAAGAAAAATCATCTGCCAGACTAATCAGAAAATACTACATCTCTCCACAATATTTCATATAAACACCTGGGTCTGCCCCAAAAAGTCAGTGTAGAAGTATGAAAATGTGTATGGAAAAAGTGGACAGACATAAAGCAATTGAAGCTGGGAATATCAGCACCTCATATTGATGATATAATAAAGCAACAGAGAAGGTAGGCAGAGCAAGGTTAAATTATGAAGGTGCAAACATGCATCTCAGGTCAAAGTTTGAGTAAAAGTGGGTAAAGGACTTGGTTTTTTCTTTGTTCAGTTTTAACTATAAGGGGGGGGTCCTCAGTTGTAAAGTTTATTTTGTAACACTTCAGGTAGGTTTGTGCAGAAGAAAACGAGCAATCCTGAGAAGAAAATATGACAGAACTAAAGCAAGTCCATGATTTACCAAGGGCAGAGAACATATCAACTTTTACGATTTAGTGAGTCTCATGATGTTAGAGCCTGCCCTGATCCAGAAGCCAAGAAATTATGTGACTTGTCTTTTCTTATTTCCATTTCTAACATTCCTAATCTCATAGAAAATTGAAAAAGCAAACCCAACAGTTCAAAATCTTGAAAGCAAATAAAAAAAGTCTTCAAAAATCTTTAGAGGCATCATGATTTTAAACAAGTCTATTTTAAACCTCTGGCACAGATTTATTAAAAGCCAACCATGGTTCTATCGGCTTTCTGAATGAATCATGGCTATTCATGAAGACACTGAAAGCTGTTTTGAGTAACAGGAAAAAGAGCCAACAGTGAGGGAGACACAAAAGACCCAACCACCAATGAATCATTTGAAGGTATCCCCAATGCACATAATTACCATCCCCATTAAGCAACAGTCATTGCAATTAAGTATTGTTTGGTTTAAATCAGTTACCTGGAATGTCTTCTGATCAGGCCTGTTCCAATTAAGTGGCACTTACTTATTACCCTAATCATGCACTATCAGTTCAAAGCAGCACAGTACAGCTTCACCTTGAAAGCAATCAGCCTAACATTTGGCAACCAAAAGCAACAGCCCTTGAGTTTCCAAATAACAGAAAACTTACATGTAAGTATAAAGCATCATTACACTGGTTTCTCTCATTTGCTTTTATTTCTGCAATTCTCCTCACTTAATTCTTAAAGCTGCTACCAGTTGAAGAAGACCTCTTTAAAAACGAAAGAGAGATTAAACACTTATTAAATGCCACATATTGTGCTACTTCTTAACAGGAAGGTGCTAGGGAGAACAAGAAATACAGGAAGAGCAAGACAATGCTTAACACTTTCACAGAATCACAGAATTGTTTAGATTGGAAAAGACCTTTAAGATCATCAAGTCTGACTACTAACCCAGCATTGCAAAGTCCACCATTAAACCATGTCCCTAAGCACCACATCTACACATCTTTTAAGTATCTCCAGGCATGCTGACTCAAGCACTTCCCTGGGCAGCCTGTTTCAATGGTTGATAACCCTTCCATTTGAGTTTAACTTCTTAAAATGGAAATTTCTGTGTGCTACCCTACCAGAGCACTGGCTACACATGACTCTTTTAAACACATTTCGCCACTCTTTAAGTTAACTCTGAGTTAGATGATTTTATGATGCATACCTCTTCTATTTCAGAGGTCCCTTCCAACCCTAACAATTCTGTGACCTGCACAGCAGACAGAATGAACACTAACATGCTTGCCGACCCGTAGTAACTAATTCACTAGAAGACGGAAGTGCAACCTAGCGCTGTTGCCTTTGTTATCTGAGCCAGTTAATTTTAAATCATGTCAAATATTCCTACACAGCACTACATATTTTAGAAGAACATAACTGAAGTCTTACTGAAAGGCACCTTACTTCTCACATCCATGCACCTTCAGAAAACAAGCCTTTGACAGTTGTTACATTAAGTCCCCCGGGCACAGCTCTAAATACAGTCATCACTGCCGAATCAAAACTCTTGGTGGTCACTGACAGTTTACTGGGAATTATTTCAGGCTTTGTTTTATCTCACATAAGTCTGACACAGATATCAGGACAGCCTGTTACAGTCTTCAGTTTCACCTTATAAAAATCTGCAAGCAAAATATATGCCATCAAATCAGACTGGGGAACAGATGGATGTTATGCACAAAGTTCAGAGCCCTGCACTGTGGAACTATATAAGAGACTGACCCTACTAGGTGTGTTTTCAAAAAGTTATAAAGCAGGTATTCAGGTCTTCAAAGCCCTGCTTGTGATTTACAAACATCATAAGAATACATTATTAAAAAGAGACATCAGCTACAGTAATCAATTTGTGTGACTACTGGCAATTCTCTGCATAATCCAGCCTAGCAAGGTTTCCATAGTTTTCCCTGCAATATGGTTACAAGCTGTCTTCACACATTAAATATCAGAGACATGCATGTCAAGAGACATTGATTCTTGTTGTTCAAGATTTAGTTGCTCAAAAAGCCCCAAAATTCAGTAATGGCTAAACAATTAGCTGTTGAAAGTCAACCCTATTTACGATGTCTGAAGCTGAGCCTTCAAAAACCTGATCACTCAAAATCATTACTTCCTTGAAAAGGTGTGGGGGGAAAAAATAAAAATCACAACCTCAACACACACCTCCAGAAAGACACATTCATTATCCATAGCTCATTATCCATATCCATTTTCCATACAGAGGAAAAATCCACACCTATTGAAACCAAGAAGCTCCCATTGTGTTTCCATCTCAAATCTTTCAAAGAAAAAGCATTTAATTCTTACTTACTTAGTACCTCTCCGAATTCAGGGCTTTTACAGCAAACAGGCTGAATTCAGACAGTCTCTTGAGGCTGCAGCTGACCCAGGCTACCACCCCTACAGACCTCTAGTTGCTCATCATCACTTCTTGACGATCACCCAGCATGACAGCATATCACTACTGTACTGTACTCAAGCTTTTTCAAAATTAAGGCAGGTTTGCTTGTGGTTGTTAAGATTCGTAACAGTAGAATTTTTTTCAATGTTTTTATTAATTTAGGTCATTTTGAAAGAATCAGGTTAGGGAGCAATTTGGTGTGCAGTTAAGCTTGAAGATTTGGATGGAGGGCCTTCTGTCACAAAAGCCACACTAACACAAAGGGGCAGTAAAGGTGAACAACTGGCATGGTAACTTCCTTAGCAACCCTTACTGCACATTACACCACACTGAAACCACTACAAGTCATTGCTGATGCTAAAATACATGTACTTGCCTCTTCCTTGCTTGCTCGCTCTTGAGCCTGTTTGGATAAAATAAAGTACTGAGGTGCAGATCAATGGACAGAAAATGTAACATATGTACAGGATGGGAGACTATAACCTGGATAATCATGACTCAGTTAAGACAATAAGTACTGAAGTGTACAAGTTACTCAATGTGAACTCTCATTGTGATATTGCAGCAAAAAGAATTAATTTGAACCTTGAATGTAATGAAGAGAAGCAGGTAAGTAAATTCTTCTCTATAGTAGTGATAGCATTGTAGAGACCAATACTGAAATACCATCTCATGCTTCTGGTATCTGATTTTTCTAAATGGAAATCAAGAAACTGGAAGGAAAACAGAGAAGTTATGCAAATGTACTTAAGTCTGCAAAAAAATGTCCTCCGGTAAGAGTCTTAAAGAGGTCACTCTGGTTAGCTTAAAAAAAGAAGACACACTGGTGTCTTGAGTAAAAGTATTTTTCAGAGGTAGAAACAAAAAGATACTGAAGGGCTTCCCAACCTACCGGGTCAAGTCACAAAGAGAACCTTTGCCTAGAAAATTAATTCTGAACAACTGTACTGAAAAACAGGACTTTCTAAGGAAAGCAAACAAGGAATGGTTAACCAGTACAGTAAGTAGCAAAAGCTTTACTGAATGTTTGATGCCTTCCTTCAGATAAATACTTAAATTTTGGAAAATATTTTGGTAAAAATTCAAACACCAACCACACTTTTCAATTCAATAGAGAGATAACTGGATAGTAAGTAGGGGCTGAATCATCTGGTCAAACTCGGTGGCTAAATTTGTGGATTTACAAAATTGTATTATTCCCAACACCAAATGTCCTCCATTTCCTCCACACATGTAAATGTGAAACATGCAAATTACAAATACAATCAGTTCTTAAAATGATTCTTGAAAAGACACTTTAATTTGCTGTATATTTTACTGCTGAGGACAGGACAGCTAAAGAATTTATCATCTTAGTTACCTTGGTTATATCATTTCATTCAGACAGTGTTATCTCCTTGTCTCCCACACAGGAGTCATGCTGTTATCAAAGTCTTTCTCACTAAACAATTATTTCCCTTTATGATTTCTTCTGGCTGGTCAAAGATAAGGGCTTACAGTGAGCTTGATTAGTGTTGCAAACAAATAAGAGTAATACTAGAGCAGATATAACTAAGCTGAAGTAATCAGCACTATTAATAACCTTTTGATTTCTAATCAAATACAGCTTTGACTTTTGCTGCCACTTTGCTTTACATCTTCTAAACTACAAAAGAATTAATATTTTTATAAAATATTCTCAATATGCCAGTCCTTTTGTTCTCTTGTTTGCTTTTTGTCTTATACTTAATAATTCTTCAGCAAGAAAAAATAAAAACAACACATCTTCTACTAAAAAATAGTTCTATACTTTATATTGCCTTCCCTAGCGACAATATTTAATTATTCATTATAGTATGAAATTTTACATGTTTTCTTTTTTAATCTAATAACATTCCTGAAGACAGCAAAATCATGTTTATTGATACCTGCATGAAAAAAAAAAAAAACATGAAGAAACAAAACTAACCAAACACAAACCAGAGCTTGAGACATACAACTGTGGCGAAACCCAGTTCATATAGTTAGCACCTGGCAAAATTATATCCAAAACCAGGAATCTAACATGTTAAAGCCTTAGAGACTTGCACTGCAGGTAGCAGTGCCACATCCATTCTTCATCCTGGGCAACTACTAATCCAAAGGTAGGCACTCTGCTTAAATAATGGGCAATGCCCCTTACAAAAAACACCTAAAACCACTGTCCCACTTCCTGGACATTTAAAACAGGAGAAGTACATCATCTCCTCATTCTCTGCAAATCCCACATCAGCATCACACTCTCCTAAACATGCAGAGCCATTCACTGAGGCTCTCTGAGGACGAATGTATCCAAAGCACCAAGTAAGTCCTACAGTTCAACCTACTCATGGGAGAAGAGGTGGTCAGTCCTTTCATGGATACATGTTTGCGATTCCAAAAAATATAATTTTTTTTATAACAGTCTCTCCATGATCTTTCCAAGTATTCATTTTTCCCATGGGAAAAAAAATGCAAAATATATGTGTAAACAACCTATTTTTTTCCTGTTTGCATTGTTAATTTACAGTTGCAGTAGTCTTAGAAAAGTTGAATGCTGCTCAGTGAGTTTATAGTTCATTTAGACATGAAGGTTTACTGATAATCCTACAGACACTTCTGTACATCTGGGGTTTCAGTGCTCCATGCACTCTGCAGCCCCAGCATGTGCCCAGGGACAACATCCTTACTACAGGATGTTCTAATGAATAGATTTCCATGACGCTTATTTTCAACAAGAATAAAAAAATTAAACAAGTTTGCCTGTTTAATTTTCAACAGCAATTTTTGTAATTTATAAAATTTATTTTTTTAATTTTAACAGCAATTACTGCTATTTTGTTTTTTTCATCCCTTGCCATTTATTTTATGTAACAAGCAAGAACAAGAAGAGTAAGAAAGATATCACAAAACTAAGAGTTTCTTCACATGAAAAGCTCCCTTTTCCACAAAACTGGGTTGTGCCTACCAGCAGACTTAAAAATAGACAGACATCAATGTTAAAGGTACAAATCACTATGCTAAACACAAAAGGGAACAGAATGTTTGAAACATGGCAAATATTTTCCAGTTTTCACCTAGAGAATTCCTTTCAAAGACAGAAGTCAAAGACGAAGAAAACAAAAAAATTTAATGAGATGTCTGTGAACTGTTGGCCCAAACAGATCTAAAACGACTGTGAGCTGCCTTACAAAACAGCCAAACAACAATATCAATACACAATATGCACAAAAATTAACTAGTCCTTTTTATTTGCCTTTTATTTTTATAACTTTATTAGTTATCAGTGTAAATAGTAAGTATTTCTTCTTTTCATTTTTATCATGGGTTTAAAAGTTATTGTGCAATGGAAATGTTCCTTTTGTCATGGATATGCCCAAAATTTTCCTTATAGTGCTATTTGCATTGGTCTGTCCAGATTCACATCATTAAAAAAACCTACTTCACTTTTAAAGGTATCCTCTAACCCTGCCATAAAAAAAAAAAAAAAAAAAAAGGATCAATTCATAAGCCTCCCCTAATTAACTTTACTTCCCAAAAAAGCCACACATCTGGTTTCACAGCTGGAAATGATTCAACCACTCATAACCAGAGAAAAGCCCCAGTGTGTTAAAATATTCTAGCCAAAAACTGACACTCCAGCAAAGATGGCTACTATGCCAGCACAATCTGAGCAGCTGTTAGGACAACCTTTATTTATACTGAAAGGGCATGAGAGATACTGATGCTATTACTACTAAACCAGGAAATCTTATTGGAAAGACACCACTCGTTGAAAATGGACAATGCAAAAGCACAACATGCATTTTACCAATCAAGCAGATTATAATTATGTGAGAACAGTGATGTACAATAATCCACTCTCTACCCACTTTCCTATAACAGATTCCACAGGGCTCAGCTTCTGGAAAAAAAAATCCTTTGTAAATTATTTTTAATACAACTGTTATTATGAGTGTCAGAAAAATCAATTAACAATGCTGCCCTAACTCTTTAGGAAAAAAAAAAAAAAAGGACTTAGATAAATAGAAAAAGATTATGTTCTTTCTTTTGCAGCATTGTTTTTATTCTGAAAGTGACATCAAAGAGCCACAATCCCCTCCTTCTCCCCCCCACCCCTCTTTTGGCTTTGACATCACACAGAGAGAAAAGTATTCTTTTCACTGTTTCTTGTACAGCTGGAGCATCCAAGCTCTGCACGTTGTTATCACTTTCTATCCTTGAACATGAATTATTTTAATCCTCCAGCAATTAACAGTCTTTTGGATGAAAATAAAAAAAGGCTAGAAGTGCAACCTTACTTTTGTTTTGCTAATTTATTTGGTCAGTAGTTCATTCAATTCATTGTTTCACATGGTTAAATATTTAAGTGTGTGCACGTCCTACTTACAGCCTTTTTTCTTACCATTACATGTTTTCAGCCATATTTTTCCTTTTTTTTAAACCTTGTTTACCATCCAAGGAGTTTCCTATCCTCAAGTATATTTCATGCAAAGCTTTCTGTCGCTGTACATAATTTTGCATTTTAGAGCACTACCTATTCACAGGTTTTTGCTTGGAAGAAGAGGAATCATCTTTTATACGCAAATCCATTTAACAAACAAAGAGACTGAACTGCCAATGAACAATTGGCAGGTTTCCTTTACCATTACCAGGTCTCCTTGATCTCCTCCTTGCTTTCTTGCTCCCACTGCCATAATTACCATCAATACTTCTAATGCATTGGAAGCATGGCAAGTACTTGACAAACAAGATGGAAGAAAAGTTCTCTGTCCTTAAGATACAGCTGTTTAAGGCCACAATTCAATACACCACATATTCATTTTAAACCTGTAAGCAGTTCCCTTGACTTCAAGTGTTTACAGTTGAGCAATTAAGTGGTCTGCTGGATCAAGGCCTAAGCAAACTATGAGCATAGAGAGGTAGCAGGCAGATATAATAAGCTTCAGGAATAAAAAGTCAAAATTTAGCAGATACTTCAAGTCACAGTGTGCTGTCGGACTCAAAAAAATAATTAAAAAAAAGGAAAACAAATGGTTGAAGTGAGTTATCTTGTTGGAGTGAGTTTTTGAGTTTTTACAAACCAAATAAACCTCTAACATTGTGAATTGCTCAGTCCAAGAAGCCTGTGATGAGTGTGGATATGTTTCATGAAGCCATGCACACATTTCTAAAATCAAGTTCCAGCAGCCCTTCAGGAATCATTACACCAGATGCCCATTCTAAACTTCAAAAAAGTTCACTGCAAATATGCAGTGTCATAACATTCCCCTTCTGCTCCAGCCCAAGACAGTTTGTTCAGAAAGAAAAAAAAAAAAAAGCCAAACAGACAGACTTATAGTCAAAATGAGAAAACAAGTAAATTTTCACAACCAACAATTGCCTCAAAAATAAAATTATGAGAAAGCTCCCTCCTAAACAATCAGCTCCATGTCCTGAAAAGAAAGCTCTAAGGCTCAACACAGCACTGTGAATTGCAAGTTATGCTATTCCCATTCTATCTGGGTTTTTTCCCCCTCAATTACTTCAATGTTTGGTAGACTGGAGCAAATGAGAAAATACATCATTAGTCTTTTTTCAATTATTAGAAGAATAAAAAGCTATTGTTTATCTGATTTACAGACTGATCCAAGTATGGCAGCAGCCATCATCCTAAAGAAACAAGCAACAGATGAATAGAGTGAAATGCAGTAGGGTGATGATGGGTTTTGGTCAGTTTGTTCCATAGTTTTCCAAGCACAAAATAAGATTATCCATTTTTAATAATTAGGCAACAATGGCTTTCAAGACACAACTGATGAAAGCCTACATAATCTTCCTCAGTGGGCTCATGACTTTGCTAAGTCAAAGGGGAAAGTGTGAGGATAGCAAAAAAACTGCTTATTGAGAGAAGCAACCCAGTAAGCATCAAATCTAGCAACAGTCATAAACAAAAAGAGGTGGTGGTAACAGTAAACAGGGAACAACTAAATTATGCAAAGGCTTTAGAAGGACATTAAGAGGTCTAAAATCTAAGGCATTAAATGAGGCAAAGTATGGACTTTAATTCGTATTTTTACATAAGGGTAAAACACACAGTAGGGGCAATCAAAACAGTACGTACAATCAGGGCTTATATTGCCTACAGAATGGATGGATACAATGGGGTTACCCGGGATGACTGTGAGAAAAAGGTTGATGAATTCAGGTTGACAGGAGATGGTGTAGGTGGTGACTTTACAGTCAGAGCTTTCATGGGTCAGAAATAAACATATATGCAAACCAGTATGTAGAAAATCATCAGAATTTAGACAGCCTCTCTGAAAGGAAGGGGTTGAAAATGATGCTTGGATTATGTCCTTTACTGATATGAAGAAAGCCTGCAATGGGAAGAGAATGAGAGTGATTCTGGACTGTTTCTCACATTCGTTTTGGCTGTGGAGTGGTATTTTTCCAAGCATGAATAACTTTGTATAATACAGAAATATATCGCAGCTACTGACAGTGAAAACTTGTTTTGTGAAATTCAAACTAGTAAACTCATTAAAGTACAAGTTATTATCTTCCCCTACAGTAGAGACTTACAGCATTCACTCATTCAAGCACTTGTAATAACATCTCGTCTCTTCTTTAGCCTTCTTATAACCAGGACATAGGTCACGAGTTCAAAGCGGCAGAAAAATTCACATCACCTTCAGCAGGCTTTGGATACAGCCTACAACACATACTCTTCATTCTTCTCTCCTCTACAATTTCAATCCTAATCTACTAATTCCAGAATATTGTGAAGCTCTCTAATCATCATCAGCATGATTTGTGCTCAGTGTTCCCTTTCTGGAACATTTGTACAGGTGAATATACATGAGTAAAGCTTCAAACAAGGACTACAGAGGCAATTTGCAGTTTAAAAAATGTATATATTGTGTGGCATGTATTTTGTGAGGGGGGTGATTAAATATTCTATAAGCAATTACTAAATTGTCAATAGAATTCAATAAATGTTGTTTAAAAAAAAACCTAATTATTTGTTACAATAACCAGCAACTATTGCCATTTTGTTTGTGAAGGTTTGTAAACTACTTCCATTTGAGAAGTAATTGATTCCATTTTTATCATTTGCTCAAGTTTATGTGGTTGTTCACATCCAAAGAGATGATAACATCTATTTGCAGCAAATTATACATTATAATTCCTCATTCAAAAGCTGTAATGGAAAACAAAATGCTAATTTATGCTGTAAACGGAAGTACAGAATCATAATCACTCATTGTTAACATTAGGAACTAAATTGCTCTTGCAAATAATAAAATGGGTTAAAAATGTGGAGGGCTTTTGCAAGCCGAAGTACCAGTGCCTCTTACTCACTCATGTGTTATATTACAAGTGATCAAACAAACCTTTCCTCTTCATGCCAACACAAACCATCCCTTTTCGAGGGAAAGAATAATGGTCTTATGATTGCAACATAAGGATGAATGTCAAGTGACCCATTCTACCCACGAGTCTCCAAACAACTTCCCAAATATGGGCTTCCACGTGCCCTCTGCTAGGCAAACCTGACTGTCTGCAGGGGCTGTCTACACAAGCAAGCAATGTGGAACAGTAAGACTGGAAGAGTCAGACAGCTGGTGCTGAGAATCCGACATCTACACAACACGCTTTGTACCACGCACTTCAGGGTATGGCTGACTATTTAACTACATCCCAGCCCTGGTCTCATCTCATTAGCTGATAATCAATTCCTAGCTCAAATGCACTAGGGGCACTCCTGGAACACACCTCGCAGTCCAGCTTTATCCGAAAGGAATTCCATTCATTTGCCACAAGATCAACCCACAACACTAACCAAAGCACAGCAGAGTTGAGATGAACACAGTACACTCCTGCCTCCAAAAAAAGTGCTAGCCTAGACACACCTCTCATCATTTTGGGTCACAGTGAGTTCATACGGAACTGCAAATACCCAATTTCTCCTTTCAAAATTAGCACCACAGTGTTACAAGTGCTATATCCAGAGCAAGGGTCGCTCTGCTATTAATCTCTCTTCACCTTAATTTTACCTTTAGAGACAAGGTAGTAATACACAGCTTTGTGGTAGAAGGAGAATCTTTACTGTCACTTGTAGAGAACACAGTCTAAGACAAAAAATATTTTAGAATTATTTGGTTTCTGTCCTTTTTAGCAATTTCACAGTCCTATAAGTTTTAAATGTACACGGAGATTTGCTCACACAGCAAACAGACACATCACAGGAAACTAAAAAAACCACCAACACATTAGGACTGTGCACCTGCTCTTCCACATTTCATTAAACCTCTACACCTAAACATACATCAGGTTCTCTCCTATGTGCATCCGTTGTGCTGGTATCCCTCAGTGATACCTTCTGGTCATGGCGAGACAAACTGGATCACAAGCATCCACACTGCCTCAGGAAAAAACATTAAAAACCCCATTAACTTTTGGTAAGTCAGATCAGATCATTAGTCTAAATTATAAATGCCAGATAATATGTTAAAAAAAAGTATATGTTTGTAAATAAGCTGACATTTGTAAACAAGCCTCTCCTAGATTACATTATTATACTACATTAGGGCTCAAAACCCTGTAAAAGAGCTGATTTGCCAGCCTTTTTCAGTTATTAGTATTAAAAAAATACAATTATGTTATCAAAAAAAGAAAATTGCCTTTTAGGTGACCAAAAGAAAGTTCCACTGCTTCATGTAGTAAATCATTTTACTGCTGCCCTTTTATATTTAATACCCTTCCGCAGTACACATTTATCTCTACACTAGCAAAGTGTACTCATTGATTTCCTATGGTCTCTCTGGAAGAAGGTTCTGCTTCCCTGATGATGAGTACAAAGGGTGGATGACCCCATTCTCATTCCAATGCAAACCCTGCACTTTTACATTTCTGCTTAGACCACATGAGCATTTGACCAGCTAAGAACTCCCTGCCCTCTTCCTTCAGAACACATTGCTAGAACTACTGACATTTTCCCCTGAACACAACTGTATTTTTGAAAATCCCATCTTATGTATAAAGCACTAAACTGCATTAGTTCATCACAGTCGTAACTGTAACTTACAATTTTCACATGAGCTTTTCCTCTAAACTAAGATATGACAATAATATCTTCACTGTTTTCTGCATGTGCTTTAAACTTGCATCATTGTGCTCTACTGTATAAACTATTTAGCTGGTTTGCTCTGGGCCATGAGAAAATGTTTTTTTCCCAGTTTAAACCATGCTTTTTTTGCAAAACGAGCCTTCTGCTGGAATACAGTTTTCAAAGTTACTGTGCTGAATGACCAATTAAGGCATTAATCTCTGAAAGAAAAAGAATCATGTTTAACAATATTTTTTTTAAAGTCTATTACCTGGTTTTATTAAACTACACCTTCCTCATTATGCTATCATTTATCTTCTGCTTGGGATGTCAAGAAAATAGGTCTCTTCAGTTTCACTTTCATTTTTACTGCTGTTTTCTCAGCTTTGTGAATTAACACCCCTTGGAAACAGAAAAGTCTGAAAAATTTCAACTCCAAGATTCACTCTTTTTTAAAATTACCACACATTTTCTGTTAATACTAAGCCTGGATTGCCTTTTTCTCTTAACTAATTTAGTTTTGATGGTATTCTTTAAATTTGCAGAGATGTTACAGGCTCTGTTAAAATGTCACTGAAGTAGAATGATGCTTTTATTCCATTGGTTTTCACAGCCAAATAACGTAAAACTATTGACTGAGTGCTCTTCCACTGAAGAAAAACATCTTCAAAAATCATGAAGTGCACTGTCCAATCTTTTGCAGATTGGTATATCTCATTCAACATCTCCATACACATTCATATTTAATACATGCTACATACATGCAGTGCATTAACATGAACTAATCTAGCATATTTCCAAACTTGCACAGACTCTGAGTTCTATTATTCAAATTTTAAAAAAAGTAAAAATAAATTAAAAAATCCAGAAACCATGGAAACAAAAGTAAGTCAAAAAGCCTCACTGGCTACAGACCAAAAAGAAGTGGCCATTGGACTTACTCTAGTTAAAAGAAGAAAATGCATAAAAACAATATACTACACTCAGTCCAGCTCCCCAAAAATACCAGCAGAAAGCTCTGGCTGCACTGGGGTACTTTTGTCCCTGCATAGGTAAAGACAAAGAGCTAAGCCACAAGGCTGGCTCTTAGTTTTGTCTTTCACTGACTTACTCATACTTCCAGAACATATTTTGTCAAACTATATTGTATAATGTACTGCCATGTTTGAAAACACAGGACAGTGAAATGGTGCCAGGTCCACAGCTGAGTGTTGCAGGGAAAAATCTCTGAAATAATGGCATCAATCAGGCAGCATACACCTCTCAATTTACTTCTATACTGCAAGGATTTTGAGGTCAAATTAAAATAAGTATCCAGATTTATGTGTTAGTCATAGGATTTCATTCATGAACTACATTCAAATGATTTTCAAGCACTTCCCAACCACACAGATTAGTAACACAATAACGTATCCAATTCTGAACTGGAGAATGAGAAATAATTAATACAAATAATGCTGCCAGTTCAGCATGGACAGGTTATGCCCAAGAATATTACTGCTCTTGCAAGGCTGAATACCCTCTCTGCAGTACTTAGGAATTGCTGCTCTTACCTCATGACTACCAATTAAGAAACAGATGTAAAGAGAATTTCCAGAAGATATACTCAGGAAGGTTCCAGCAAAAATAAACTAATAAACTTTATTTTATAAAATAAAGAAATAAAAGTAGAATGTTTATTGCTGGTCTAAAAATGCAGATTACAGAATGAATCAACAGGAAATCTGATGGATATTGCTTCATCTCAGGTTTACACACATTGGCAAGACAACACAGGTAAGCTTATGCAACCACAGTTCAAAGACCTCAAGATTTAAGTCTACAAGTTTGTCTAGTCCAGAATTTAGCATAATGGTTAAGTCCCTGTACTGTAATAACTACAAAAAATAGAGAGCAAACTTCAGGAGAATACTCAATATTTTGGAGTTATCCTTAGTAATGCAAAGTCTTATTTGTAACTAATACAGAACCTTATATTCTGGAAGACTATCTCAGAAATTGATCCAAAACAGACCTTAAAAAGTTTCTAGACAGGATTTTTCTAATACAAGCTTTTTTGTGATACACTTTGTATTTCAATATGCAATGGAAAAGTTCCTTCCAAGAATACTGCCAACAAATCACACGTATAAGCTTGTGCTTAAAAATGAACTGCAATAATGCACCAAAAATATAAAAGTTGTAATACATCTCTCAACCTCCCTGAATTATAAAGCAAACATCCTATCTCTCTTTCAAAGATGCCGGATCATATATTATGCTTCTAGAAGATGTCACTGTTCTCTTTAACGTGACTGGTTCCATTGCTATGTCTTATTTTGCTTACTTATACTCTTATTAAAGCCTTCAGATGCCAGGAAAAGATTCTTTTTAGTAAGCTATGGCTGAGCCACTATTGATATTATACAAGGGATCCTTTTACCTTGTACTAGATGTTGAGAGTGCATCATATTGATCTAGGAATAAAAAAACCTATTTTTCCAGTAGTCAACCCATCTTCTCATCTCAGCACTTTGTTTTAAAGTTTTTCTGTTTGCTGCTTTGTTTTAAACAGACTATAGAAGACAAAATCTATTTTGGCTATGTTGCTATATTTAGCAAGAAGAAACGGTTTACAAGCTTTTTTTTTTTTTTTTGGATGCAATTCAGGTAAAAACAAACAAACACGAATATGGCTGGCTGTCAACTCTAAGCCAACTCTGCCTTTTTAAGTGTTGAAACTTATGAGAAAAAGCTATTTGCAGCAAAATCCCATATTCATTTTTATTTCATATTCAGACTAACATCTACTGCTAATCCTCAGCTGGTGAATTTGACTGATGTAAATGCTAACATAATACGCAAAAGATGAAAATAGAAAGGAGCCTTGAGCACCAGAAAGAATATGTGTCTTAAAAATTCTTCTCATCTTCACCCTGGAAAGTCTTGCAAGCTCCTCTGTTCCCGTTGTAATGCTATGTAATGATTACACCTTCTCCTTCGAAACGCCTTTCCTAAACATGCATATTTAATTCAACTTTGTGTATATACCCTACAGTTTGTACAGTCCTTCTATAAATAGACCTTCTGCATCCTGAATTATCTCCCGCGTTTTCCCTTAGATACAGTTCAACATTGGTATTTAGAATAGATCAACTCTAGATTTGCCAGCAATTCTTCCTGCTTCCATTGTGATACGGGCTTGCTCTCCTGAAAGGGGATGTAAGGGAACCTATCATTTCACAATGCTATCCTTTCACCGAACTGTTTCGCTACAGAATGAAACTAACTTTAGATAAAGGAGCTGGTTTAAACCTGATTTTATTGTCTGTGTTCCTAACCATTTTCTCCCTCTGATGGTTTCAAAGGAGTCTTTCCTATGACTGCCTGCCTTTTGTGCCAGGCATGAGCCTTTCTAAAATCTCAGTGACTTGCACGGGCTCGCATTTAGCAGGATGATAACGCACGTTCTATGCTCACATAAACACACTGGCACCGGTGTGTACCCTCCGTACGTGCAGAGGAACACACACCCGGTGCGGGCTCGGTCGCACCGGCCACCCCGAGCCGCGGCGAGCGCGGCGCGACCTCCCGCCGCAACCGGCCCCGGGCGGCCGGGCAGCCGAGCGCCGGGGCCGAGAGTCCGGGCAGCCGAGATCCCGGGCAGCCGAGATCCCGGGCAGCCGAGATCCCGGGCAGCCTCGCCGCCCTCCCGGCCCCGCCACGGGCCGTCGGCCCCGCGCACCTGCCGCCCGCCGCCCCGCCGGGTGCGGGGCCACCGGCGGCCCCGGACGGCTTCCCCGAGCCAGCGGGGCTCCGGCGCGCCCGGGAGGCGGCGGTTCGGCGCTGCCTCTGCGTTTGAGAAGTGCCTGGTCCCCACACGAGCCCCCCAGTCCTCGGCGCACGCCGGCCTGACTTGTTCCCCGCCGGGAAGGCTCTCCCCGGCCGGGGCGGCACACCCGGCAGATGTGCCCGGCACGGGGCGGGCGCCTGCCGAGATGGGCCCGGCGGGGGTCCGCTCGCACCCAGGACACAGATATTGGTATTTATTTATTTATTCGGCTGCTTCGGACGAGCCGGCTGTCAGGGCTCTGGAGACCCACCGACCCCGGCCGCTGCCGAGGGGCGGCCCCGCTCCTCGCCGCTCGGCGTTCGCAACTCCTGGAGCGGGAAGGTACGTGCGGCTTCCCGACGCCTCGCCGTGAGGTGCAACCTCAGACTGGCAACTACTAGTTTGGGGGGTTCAGTCCCCTGGACAGCCGAGCCGTGGGCCGCACATTTTCCCCTGAGCTCAGCAGGCTCTGCCCCCGCAGGGAGGGAGCGGGGAGGTGACCCCCTCACTCGCCCCCCCGGCTCTCCCGCCCCCCCGCGGGCACTGCCGCCCACACAGCCCGGGGCGCCTCTCGCCCGCTCCGCTGCCCGCTTCCATCCGCTGCCCAACTTTTCCTGTCACGCCAGCGCCAGAAACCCCCTTCCCCACGCACGCACGCACACACAAACATCGGTGTAGTTTATAAATGACAGTTGCCTGTAGACTTTCACCAGACAAGCAGCGGGGGCAGCAGACTACAACAGTTATTTAATTAAAGGCGCTTCGGAGGCTCCCAGAATAGCTCTCTACCTCTGAGGCGCGAATTCTGGTTTCCCCCTGCTCTCCCCCACCGCCTCGCCAGCCGCCCCCCGCTGCCCGAGCCCCGGTGCGGGCGGCAGGGACGGACCCGGCCGGCGTTACCCGGCTGCGAGCTCCGCATTGCACAGTCATCAAAGTTAAGTGCGGGAAGGGGGGGGTCGGGAGTGAATCAGGAGGAGAGACGGGTGAGACGAACTATTTCCACCTAGGCAGGAACCGAAATTTTTACGGGGCGGAATGCGTATGCAGCCGTTTCCGAGGGAGGGGGACACGGGTGCGATGGGGTCCCTCTCGCATGCAGCCTGTCACTCGCACCCTGCTCCCTCCGCCCGGCAAACTCGCCCGGCTGCCTCGGTGCTGTCCCTCAGCGCAGCCGAGGGCAGGCTCGGGGCACTCCGCTCGAGTTGCCCGACTGAGCCCCGAGTTGCTCCCGGACATCACGCATCACTCCGTGGGCTACAGCTCCCGCTCCTCAGCTCTCCTCAGGCTCCTCTTCCTCACGGGAGGGGCAGGGGCGGAGGGAAGGGGCCCGAAAGCCTCAAGGGAAAAGGCTCTTTTCTGTCATTTCTTTTCTCGGCTAATTCAAACCCCCCCGTCCCCACAACACAAATACACGCTGAACAGAAACACTTCCAGACCCTTCCTGCACACACTGGCACCACCTTCGTCTCCCCCGAGCACCCGGGCGGGCGCAGACGCGGCGAGCGCGCAGCACCGGCCACCTCTTACCTGGTTGTAGGAGGTCTCCCAGGAGGAGGTGTAGTTGTAAAAGAAGGAGGAGAAGCAAGCGTCTTCCGACAGCCCGCAGCCAGCCATCCTCTGGGCGCAAAACCTCTTCGGGAAGGCGGGAGCAGCCCTCGCGAACTCTTGCCTCTTGCGGGGTCGCTGCCGCGGCCGCCGCCGCTGGCGCTGCCCCCGCGGAGTGGTGCCGACAGCTTCGCGCTGGCGGCGGCCGGCGCGGTGCGTGCGGGGCAGCGGGGCTGGAAGGACGGAAGAATGGATGGAGGCGCGGGTACCGCGTGTCTGTGCGTGTGCGAGCGCGGCCGTTCGCGGCGGCACCGAGGGGCCGGGGCCGGTCACGTGCGCGCGCTCACTCCGCCGCCGCCGCCGCCGCCGGGGACGGGCCGCGCTACAGACCCCGGCACTGGATCACCAGCGCCGGGCGCCCTCGCCATCCCCGCCCGCCCGCCCGTCCCCGCTCGGCAGCGCAGCCCCTGCGCACGGGAACGAGGGGGCGCCTGCGGGACCTGCGGCCGCACCGCGGCGGGGAAGGAGCAGGCAAGTGGCGACGCGCGTCCTCCCCCGCCGCGCCGGGGCAGCGCCGCCGCGGGCGGGCCCGCCCTCCCGGCCG